>NC_080177.1:14855642-15168142 GCF_950295315.1 Erinaceus europaeus
GCATAGCAAAGTACTGTGAGACACTGTCCTCACTGTCGTAGTACCACACGACCTCTTAGTAAGATAAGTTTTTTTTTAACTTTATTTATTTATTGCATAATGACAGTCAGAAATCTAGAAGAACAGGAAATAGAAAGGGAGAGAGATAAAGAGACACCACAGTACTGCTTCACCACTTGTGAATCTTTCCTCCTGCAGGTGGGGACAGGGGCTTGAACCTTTGTCCTTGCGCATTGTAAGATGTGCACTCAACCAGGTGCGCCACCACCCAGTCCTGATAAGTCTTTTTTTAATCATGTTATTGAGGGTTTAAAAGTTAACAGTACAATTGTTGATACATGGATACAATTTCTCAACTACCTGTGATAGGTGTCTGCAAACATTCTCATTTCCAACCTACATACCCCTCCACCATTACTCACCAGGACCCCAATGTCTCCCTCCCATGAAACTTCTCCCTGTCCTCCCTCTTCAGAATCTTTTGCTTTGGAGCAACACACCAAACCCAGTCCAAGTTTTATTTTGTATTTTCTCCTTTCTGTCCTAAAAAAAGAAAGAAAGAAAGAAAGAAAGAAAGAAAGAAAGAAAGAAAGAAAGGAAGGAAGGAAGGAAGAAAATAAATGAAAAAGAAACAAAACAGGTTGAAGGGTGGGGAAATAGCCTAATGATAACATAAAAGACTTTTATGCCTGAACTCTGAGGTCCCACAGTTGATAGGCAACACCGTGATAAGCATGAGCTGTGCTGTCTTCTGGGATCTCTCTCTCTTCTCTCTCTCTCTCTCTCTCTCTCTGTGCGTGTGTGTGTGTATCTCTTTCGTTAGAAAATAACATATATTAACTGTTTGTAATAATAATGAAGTTGGTATATTAAGATTTTGAAGTTTATTTGTGTTGGATCTGGCTTATCGACCAATGCAGCAACTTGGTGTAGACAGAAACAGGATTATGAAATAGTATTTATCATTAGGAAGTTCATCTACGCCGATGACATCTGCTGTGCAACTCAGGCATCCAAGTTCGACATCCTTGAGGAAACACTCACGAAAGACATGTCTCTGATATCTGATTACTGTAAAAAATGGCGACTAATCCCTAGCACTGCAAAAACGGTATCATCTGTTTTCCACCTACATCATGCCTCGGCCTCGAGTGAGCTTAATGTGCAGCTTGACGATACGAGAATCCGGTATGAAGCCCAGCCAGTCTATTTTGGCGTTACTCTCGATTGCACCCTGTCATTTCACGAACATCTCATAAAAACTGCAGCAAAGGTGGACGCGAGTAATAACATCATTGCAAGACTGGCCAGCTCCTCATGGGGCACGAGCGCTTCCACACTACGATCATCCTCTCTGGCATTATGCTATTCCACTGCAGAATACTGTGCCTCAGTATGGTTCCGTAGCCACCATGTCCACTTGGTCGATTCCAAATTATATTCCTCCATGAGAATAATTTCTGGAACCATCCGTTCCACCCCGGTTCCATGGCTGCCAGTTCTTAGCAACATCGCCCCGCCAGATATTCGTCGGGATGCGGCATCATCTAAGTTCATTTCCCACGTCTACACTCGACCGGACCTGCCAATATACGCGGATATCTTCGCCCACCCTGTCCAAGGCTTGACGTCTCATCACCCAATCTGGTCCCCTACGCCTACACTGAACTTCTCTGTTCCAAACTCTTGGAAACAGAGTTGGCAGTCAGCTGAGGTAAAGAACAAACACCTCATCACAGACCCCTGCAAGCGTCAACCCGGCTCTGACCTAGCACGTTATGACTGGGCCCTCCTCAATCGCTATCGAACAGGCCATGGCCGGTGCGCTGCTATGTTCCATCGCTGGGGAGCCAGAAATGACCCGAACTGCCCCTGCGGCTACAGACAGACTATGACCCACATAGTCAACGACTGCCACCTCTCCAGATTCAAAGGAGGTCTCGAAACTTTACATCAGGCTCAACCTGACGCTGTTGACTGGCTACGGAGGAAGGGCAAACGCTAGAAGAAGAAGAAGAAGAAGAAGAAGAAGAAGAAGAAGAAGAAGAAGAAGAAGAAGAAGAAGAAGAAGATTTAGTGATAAAGCATCTTTGCTTTGAATAAAGGAGTAATACAATTTTGAATGTATACTATTACTTGATATTTTATGTTAAATAACTGATGAGTCTTTCATCATAAATATATGTACATATATACATTAGAACAATGAGATATTTGAATTTTTCCTTCCCAAGTAAAAGTTTCCTAGACAGTAAAGTTACATTGGATTATTTTCTTAGATTAGTTACTCTCATTATAATGACTACTTGAAACATATAAGGTTTAAAAACACAACACAAACACAAAATAAGTTTTCATCCAAGAAAAATGAGGTATAAAAACCTTTCTTCCAAGGAATAGGTGTTTCTATTTTTCTAACAACTTCAAAAGCTTATGTTTGCAGCATTTTCACATTCCGAAATCAAAAACTATAAGCTCACTGCCTAGGTAAGCCAACAGCAAAGGCATTAGCATGTCAAAAAGTAAGCTCCAAAAAATTGGTCAAGGCTATGGGAACCAAGCAACTAGAAAATATTCTTCATTGCAAAATACCTCCATTTAAGTTGAAATAGTTCAGATTTTGTTTGGGTCATCCAGAATTAATCTTGAACTTGGTTTTCTCCCCTAGGCCGCCATTTTGCCGCATTATTTTAGATCTATTTATTTTATTACTATTAATTTCTCTTCATTATGCACTACGGTCCCAAAGCCCTCCACCGACCCTCAGTTCCCTCCCTGCCCTACTTTCTCAGAGTCCTGTTCTTTAGTGCAACACACCAAACCCAGTCCATGTTTTGTTCTGTGTTTTCCATCTATATCCTTGCTTCTTAAATGAGATAAGCAGAAAGAAAAGGATCTTATTTTGCAACATTCTTAAACTGACAGAATTTTGAGGCTTTTTGAAAAAAGAGTTTCAGAATTGAGGAGATAGGTCCTTGGGGAAACATCTAACTAGAAAGCCTTCAATACTTGGTATTGCGTATGTTACACCTGAATAGTGCTCTAGTCTCTCTCTTTTTCTCTTTCTTTTTTGTCAACTTGGAGCTAACATACACAGTAGAGAACATATCTGAGTACCTTGCCAAGCATTAGACCCCAGCTTCTAGTCCCAGCTCCGCATGGGGGCACCATGCATGGTATAGGGGGAACTCTGGACAGTGAAATAGTTGAAGGATCATGTTGTGTCTGTGCTCTCTCACTGTCTGTTCTTTTCCTCTCACTCTTTCAAACTATGAAGATCAGAAAATCTTGAGAGGGTAAGCACTGTATTTCATGTGTGTGTCCTAGATTTGATCTCTGGAGCAGGATTAAAATATATTTTATATTAGATTATATTTTGTCCTTTGGGATAAATGGGTGGATTTACATAGTGAAGTAGGTAAGGAAGTGAAGGGCAACTACCAGATTTCACTTATATGTGGAACACAGAGAATTGCTACACATGCACCTGAAAATAAAAGTCAGCCAATATCTAAAACCTTAGGACAACAAAGGAAGCTATTGTTGGGCAGTGGGGACAAAGAACTTTGGTTGTGGGAGTGTAATAGGTAGAACTGTGCCCTTATAAACGTAGAATCTTATAAATCACTATTAATCACTAATAAAAGAAGAACATACTTAGGTATTATATTGGTTAAAAAAAATCAAGAAAGTGCTTGAGTGTGTCAGTGACAATACAGTTGTTTAGAACTAAATATATACCATCTCAAAGAGGAAGCAGAGCCTCATGACTAATAATGCTATCCGTACATAAGCCAAAGAATGCAGCTTTGCAACGATCTGTAGTAATACAAAGAACTGAAATGGCAATACCAAAAAATTCAGAAAAACAACAACAACAATGCAACAGATCTAACACCCCTTGGACAAATCTGAGTTCTTTAATTATAGAACTTTAATATTTTATCATCTCAGGAGCTTCACCATTCTCAACTGTCATTTGCAATAGAAAACAGAGAGAGTGAGGAAAAGTGGCCACAGCACAGAAGCTTCCTCTGATGCAAAGAAAGCCAACAGTGGTTGTGTACATAGTGAAACACTGTGCTATCCAAGAGCTATTTTGCCTGGAAGCTATTTCATTTGTAGAGAATCAAAAAAAAAAAAAAAAAAAGTCACACATGCCTTTTCATTTAAATAGATCTAGTTTTTTCTTTTTTTTTTCAACATTTATAGGTATTTGAAGTCCTGCATCTTTCATTGTAGATTTAAAAGAAAGAAAAAAAATGTAGGGGGAAATTGGGAGGTCTCATCAGTAGAGGAATGAAATTAGATTTTTCTTTCCAAACTGATTCCTGCCTGTCTGTTTAAATATTCATTCGGTTCTTAAGTCAATGAGCTGTCAGATCTGCCTCCTTTGGTGTCTGCAGCTTCACAAATTATATATGACATGCTGATTATATTTTACAATAAGAAGGGCTGCAACAATCGGCTTAGTCTCATGGCCATTAGGAAACAAGCAAAACAAAACAACAACAACAACAACAACAACAACAAAAAAACTCAGTGAGTCTTCAAAGCACAGGCTGCCAGCCAAAAGGGCAAACAATTAAATTGTGGTATAAAAATACAGTAATCCCAATTAAACTGGGATTGTTAGTCATTAGTCATAAGAACGCCCCCCTCCGTCTCTGCTCACCTATTGTGTGGGCTGATCTAGAAGAACATATATCCACAGTTCTACTAATAGCCTCAATCACTGGGCTTCACATGTAAAATGTTTAATATTCCATTTTTTAAAATAACATGTTTCAGGCAAGTTGGAGAAATCAGACCCGCAGGTCTTTCTGCCAGCTGAGCAGTCTGCATCTTTCAGGTGTCACTGCTTTCGCAATTGACACTGACTTCCTTGAAATGTGGAGAAAGCAAATCCGTATGCACTCAGCAAGAAAAAAAAAAAGATGCCTATGTAACAAATTCATCACTCTCCATTTTCAGCAGGAAATCGACCTCTTCTACCTCTAAAGTCTAATCATGCAACACAAACTCTCAGCACACCAGCCTTAGAGCGTAGGGGGCAGTGGGAAGGTGGGTAGGAGGGTAGGTGGCTGTCATTCTGAACCAAGACGTGTCCATTAGAGATGCATGCCTTCTCCAACCTGACTGTTTTCAGAAAGCTGCATGATGTCTCCTGAATAATGCACAAAGGAAGTAGGAGGCCTGGCTACTTTCTAATTCTGCCCTAAACTGATCTGTCATGGGAAGTCACTTCACTCTCTTCAGATGGGGCTAACCTTACAGAGGTGCTATGATTTTCATAATATAAAGTTGCCACAGTACTCCCAGTGTGGTAGCTGAGTACACTCCTCACACACTTGCTTTTTGGTGGCATAAGGTAATTCATGTGTCTCATGACTTAGAGCAAGATAGAAGCCTTTTACCACTGAAAAGGAATTTTAGTGGCTGAGAATTGAACCTGAGAATCTTTTTTTCTTTCCACTTACGAACAGACCAGAGCAAAAAGAGGACTATAATTGACAGGACATTAACAGAGCTGAGTGACTTATATAAATTTCTCCTATTTGTATTTGTACATTGGTATTCTGCTAAGTATATCTTTTTATAAAATAGATCTAGAATCATTTTATTTTAAATCTAAACTAAGCTGTTGTAATTTAGCTTTGAAATAGAATTTAGAGAGTATCCAATTCTTCTTCTAGCGTTTGCCCTTCTTCCGTAGCCAGTCAACAGCGTCAGGTTGAGCCTGATGTAAAGTTTTGAGACCTCCTTTGAATCTGGAGAGGTGGCAGTCATTGACTATGTGGGTCATAGTCTGTCTGGAGCTGCAGGGGCAGTTCGGGTCGTCTCTGGCTCCCCAGCGATGGAACATAGCGGCGCACCGGCCATGGCCTGCTCGATAGCGATTGAGGAGGGCCCAATCATAACGTGCTAGGTCAAAGCCGGGTTGACGCCTGCAGGGGTCTGTGATGAGGTGTTTGTTCTTTACCTCAGCTGACTGCCAACTCTGTATCCAATGAAGCCTTAATTTATAGAATTAACAGCAGGTTCGCAGATAAATCAGATGGTACAATTAATTCCATAAAAGAACCACCACAGAATTTCACGCTTGGTCACTATGTTCTACCACACTCTCCCCAACTCCACTTTCCTGAAAGAATCCGTACCCCTCAATTTCAAGTCTACCATTTGTCCCAGAGAAGGCTCTGAAAATGTCATGAAAGAAGTCATCAAGAAAAAGCTCCCTGTCTTAATTGTGCCAAGATTCAGTGCTTTATTAATTTTTTTATTTTCCCTTTTGTTGCCCTTGTTATCTTTTTGTTGTTGCTGTAGTTGTTGTTGTTATTGATGTCGTCATTGTTGGGTAGGACAGAGAGAAATGGAGAGAGGAGGGAAAGACAGAACGGGGGAGAGAAAGATAGACACCTGCAGACCTGCTTCACCGCCTGTGAAGCAACTTCCCTGCAGATGGGGAGCCGGGGGCTCGAACCGGGATCCTCACACCGGTCCTTGTACTTCGTACCATGTGTGCTTAACCCACTGTGCTACCGCCTGACTCCCATGATTCAGAGCTTTAAATATAAAGTGAAGTAATAAATTTAAGCTCTGTGCTGAGTTAAAATATTAATAGTATTTATTAATTATTATAATTAGTTATAATTAAGGCATAAACAACCACTCAATTCAGATGTCTCAAAAATAGTTTTGGAATTACCAACACTACTCTTATTTTTCACTGTTTCATTTCTGGCTTCTTCAAAAAGAATTTAGGACCTGGGTTGCATAGGAATGTATCTATGTATTACATTTTCACAGTTATTTCACACAGATTCTTATCACCCTTAAGTTAGAACAGGATTTTGTTGTTGAACAGTCAGCAAGACTCCTAACATTACTTCCAGAGAGAAGTTTATCTAAACAACTAGATGTGTAAGCAGAAATACCCATAGTGTCTATGTGTAGGTGGGAACATTTCAACCAGGTGGAGTCAGGCATGCTGACTAGGGAGGAGTTGGAGACAAAGTGACTGTAATTTCTGATTTCAAAAGTAAAAGTAAAAGTCTGTACGTGGGCAGGTCATTTCTCTCTTGGGTCAATGCCTCATGTTGACCAAATGGTAGATAAAATTCATATGACGGGGAGTCGGGCTGTAGTACAGTGGGTTAAGCGCAGGTGGCGCAAAGCACAAGGACCGGCATAAGGATCCCGGTTCGAACTCCGGCTCCCCACCTGCAGGGGAGTCGCTTCACAGGCAGTGAAGCAGGTCTGCAGGTGTCTATCTTTCTCTCCTCCTCTCTGTCTTCCCCTCCTCTCTCCATTTCTCTCTGTCCTATCCAACAACGATGACAACAACAATAATAACTACAACAATAAAACAACAAGGGCAACAAAAGGGAATAAATAAATAAAATTTAAAAATATATATATTAAAAAAATTCATATGACAAACAAAGAAACTTCAGGGGCCAGGTGTTTTCTCATGCCATAAAGTGCACACATATCATGTGCACAGACAAGGCTTTAAGCCCCTTGTCTCTGCCTACAGGGTGTGAGCTTCATGAATTCTGGAGCAGGGCTGTGGGTGTCTCTTCTTCTATCTCCATTCCCCTCGTTGTCTTGCACCCTCTGTCAAAGAAAAAGGAAAACCAGAAGTAGCCTCCAAATAGCTTTTGCAAAGTGATTGTACATTTCTTTTGTTAATTAGCATTCTCTAGGGATAGTAGCCCCTCTATGCCCTGACAAATATTTGAAATGGCTAATCTTTTTTTTAACGATTTTTAAAATATTTATTTATTCCCTTTTGTTGCCCTTGTTGTTTTATTGTTGTAGTTATTATTGCTGTTGTTGATGATATCATTGTTATTGGATAGGACAGAGAGAAATGGAGAGAGGAGGGGAAGACAGACAGGGATAGAAAGATAGACACCTGCAGTCCTGCTACAGCACTTGTGAAGTGACTCCCCAAACTGGGATCCTTATGCTGTTCCTTGCACCTTGCACCACCTGCGCTTAACCTGCTGAGCTACCGCCCGACTCGACTCCCAAAATGGTTCATCTTTTGATGTTACTATTTCATTAGTTACTTAATGACATCATGTCATTGTTTTCCACTTACATCTGCTTAATTATTAAGGGATCGAACATTGTTTCACCTGCTTATTTTCTATCAATCTATCTTTTTTTTTTTTTGGCAAAATGTCCATTTGTATACTTTGTCCATTTATTTATCAGATATCTTCCTCTTTTCTTGAGATTTAGGACCTTTCCATGAGTTGAAATAAAATCCTTCATCAAATATGTGTCTTGAAAATATTCTCTTATACATTTTGTTTCTTCACGGACCTAACACTATTTTTTGAAGCTATCAATATGTTGGGGGTCATGCTTTGGCATGGTTCTAAGACATTACAGCCTACCCAAATTTTGCAAACGTTACTTTCTATGTTTCTCTTTACAGATTTTTCTCTTTTAGGTTTTATATCTAACTATATTGCGTATGCTTACATATCCTATGTTGCTAAAAAATGAAGTTATGTCAACTCACCAAGGGCTTAATCTCATTGATCTATTTATAAATGGTCTATTTATTTTATAAGGAGAGAGAGAAGGAAAGAGACACAGAGAGAGACCTGAGTATTGCCTCATAATACTCAGTGGTAGAGGCTGAGTCCAGGCCTGTACATGCAATAAGTATCTGCAGTGATATCACCCTGGTCTCACTCTTGTTTTTTTTTTTTTTTGAGAGGTGATTTGGTCCCAGGTATTCCATGGCCACACCTCACCCCAACTGAATTATGTTTCCTGGTTGAATATTATCCATTTGTCAGTTGATGAGCATTTGGGTCACTTCTACATTTGAGTAAATATGATGTTGCACGGCAAGGCATACTAGCTCCTGCCCTTCCCCACTGTTTTTTTTTTTTAATAATTTATTTCTTTATTGGGGAATTAATGCTTTACATTCAACAGTAAATACAATAGTTTGTACATGCATAACATTCCCCAGATTCCCATTTAACAATACAACTCCCACTATGTCATTCATCATCTTTCATGGACCTGTATTCTCCCCACCCACCCCAGAGTCTTTTACTTTGGTGTAATACTCCAATTCCATTTCAGGTTCGACTTGTGTTTTCTTTTCTAATCTTGTTTTTCAACTTCGGCCTGAGAGTGAGATCACCCAACACATCCATCCAAAAAGATCTGTGTACACATATGTTCTTGGCAGCACAATTTGTAATAGCCAAAACCTGGAAGCAACCCAGGTGAACAACAACAGATGAGTGGCTGAGCAAGTTGTGGTATATATACACAATGGAATACTACTCAGCTGTAAAAAATGGTGACTTCACTGTTTTCAGCCGATCTTGGATGGACCTTGAAAAAATCATGTTGAGTGAAATAAGTCAGAAACAGGGCTCTGTTCTGGCTCCTACGCTATTTAATATTTACATCAATGACCTCCCAGAAACTTCTTCAAGGAAGTTCATCTACGCTGATGACATCTGCTGTGCAACTCAGGCATCAAAGTTCGACATCCTCGAGGAAACACTCACGAAAGACATGTCTCTGATATCTGATTACTGTAAAAAAATGGCGACTAATCCCTAGCACTGCAAAAACGGTATCATCTGTTTTCCATCTACACCATGCTTTGGCCTCACGTGAGCTTAATGTGCAGCTTGGCGATACGAGAATCCCGCATGAAGCCCAGCCAGTCTATCTTGGTGTTACTCTCGATCGCACCCTGTCATTTCACGAACATCTCATAAAAACTGCAGCAAAGGTGGGCGTGAGGAATCACATCATTGCAAGACTGGCCAGCTCCTCATGGGGCGCGAGCGCTTCCACACTATGATCATCATCTCTGGCATTATGCTATTCCACTGCAGAATACTGTGCCCCAGTATGGTTCCGTAGCCCCCATCTCCACTTGGTCGATTCCAAATTATATTCCTCCATGAGGATAATTTCTGGAATCATCCGTTCCACCCTGGTCTCATGGCTGCCAGTTCTTAGCAACATCGCCCCGCCAGATATTCGTCGGGATGCGGCATCATCTAAGTTCATTTCCCACGTCTACGCTAGACTGGACCTGCCAATATACGCGGATATCTTCGCCCACCCTGTCCAACGCTTGACGTCTCGTCACCCAATTTGGTCCCCTACGCCTACACTGAACTTCTCTGTTCCAGTCTCTTGGCAGTCAGCTGAGGTAAAGAACAAACACCTCATCACAGACCCCTGCAAGCGTCAACCCGGCTTTGACCTAGCACGTTATGATTGGGCCCTCCTTAATCGCTACCGAACAGGCCATGGCCGGTGCGCCGCTATGTTCCATCGCTGGGGAGCCAGAGACGACCCGAACTGCCCCTGCGGCTCCAGACAGACTATGACCCACATAGTCAACGACTGCCACCTCTCCAGATTCAAAGGAGGTCTCGAAACTTTACATCAGGCTCAACCTGACGCTGTTGACTGGCTACGGAAGAAGGGCAAATGCTAGAAGAAGAAGAAGAAGAAGAAGAAGAAGAAGTCAGAAACAGAAGGATGAATATGGTCTCACTCTTGTGAGGGCATTTTATACTTGGTTTTCTTTTTGACAGTTTTCATGTTGTCTGTATCAAAGTATTTCTTCACAGCTATCTCATTCTACAGGCTCTATTGTTGCTATATTTGCAAAGAACATTAATTTAATGACTGAGAGTACCTCTAAATCACATCCATGGAATTTAAGGAGGGAATATAGGCTGACAACTGCAGAAATCCTTCCAATTATAGTTTCTCTGTTGCTTTCTCTTTCTACTAAAAGGAAGAGTTTCTACACCCTCCCCCTACCCTGGTCATGGTGAAGATGCCTGAATAAGTAACTGAAAGAATGGTCATAACAGAGCTCAACTTTCCAGGAGAAAGGTACAGTTAGACTTCTGTATTTTGAAAGTATAACTGTCTCTAGGTTGAGCTGGAGAGAAGGCATAATAATTATGCAAAAAGTCTCTCATGCCTGAGGCTCTGATGTCCTAGGTTCAATCCCCAGCACCACCTTTAATTCAGAACTGAACAATGCTCTGGTCTGTCTCTCCCTCTCCCTCTCCCTCTCCCTCTCCCTCTCCCTCTCCCTCTCCCTCTCCCTCTCCCTCTCCCTCCCCCTCTCCCTCTCCCTCTCCCTCTCCCTCTCTCTTTCATTACAACAAATAAATAAAACTTATTTTTAAAAGTCAAAAGTTAAAAAAAAAGAAGAAAATACAGGAGTAAGGTTGCTCAGCATTCTGGACATTAATATAAAACCTGTAACCTCAACATGAAATAAAGGGAGGGTTTCTAAGAGGTGGCAAAATATTCTCATTTACTACATCTTACATAAAACTTAACAGTGTCATGTTAATGAGATCAGCTAGAAGGAAAAAGATGGATACCAGAAAACCTTACTTAAAGTTGTAACCTAAGAAACACAAGGCAGGAAAACACAGTGTGAATTGGAGACTAGCTCTGGTTTATTGCAGCAGAGCCAAGGACTTTCAAAGGGGGAGGATGGATGAGAGGAAGTAAGGGGCCCAGGTGGTGGAGGAAGACCTCTGTAGGTCTTGGGAATGACACCAATACACCTGTCACAGAGAGATATGGAACTATATTCCTGTGACAACAACTGTCTTGTAAACCAACCCCCCCAACAATAAACTGATTTGGAGAAGAAAAATAAATAATTTTCATCATGATCATGAACACATAAGCATATCAATCTATAAATTGTGTCTGAATTTATTTTAAAATATTTGACTCTGTACAGGCATGCAACTGCAGTTAGTGTACATAAGTGTACATTCAGCCGCATTAACACTTTAATTAGCAAGATGGGAAAATTTTTATACAATACTTACTGGTAAATGAAAATTTCAGGTACAAGACAATATAGAGAGTTGTGAAGCTGCTTTGAAAAAATTCTATGCATATTTATAGCAAATATGTACACAGAATGATCAGAATATGCCTGTATATGGTGAGAAAGTTAATTTTTTATCTTTATTTATTTATTGGATAGACACAGCCAGAAATTGAGAAGGGAGGGGGGTAGTAGAGAGAGAGAGACACAGAGAGACACCTGCAGCACTGCTTCACCCCTTGTGAAGCTTTCTCCCTGCAGGTAGGGACCAGAGACTCAAACTTGGGTCCTTGTGCATTATAACGTGTGCTCAGCCAGGTACACCACCACCTGGCCCTGTGAATGTGTTTTCTAAAAAAATGTTACCTTATCTTTTAAAATATTTCATAAAATAGCTAATTTATAATTTTTTTTAATATATAAAGCAACTAAATAGCCTAAAAATAACAGTACGGTAACATAGTGGTAATGATGTAACCAGAAATTTGTGAAAGCCTGCTAAATAGAGAATTTCTGTAATAAAACATATTCTACCTATATCAACAAGAAAGTCTTACTGTGGGTTAGTTACCATGACACAGAAAACAAAATGCTAAAAGTATAGACATAAAATATTAAATCTGGATCTGGAAAGAGTCTATCTCTACCTTGCTATTAGGGTTGTTTGGCTCACGTTAGTCTTTTATTTCCAAAGGGGTGACTGTTGGAGACACAGTCTTCCTCATTATTATTTAGTACCTATCTGCCTCTGCCCATACTTAAGTCTGTAAAACAATGCTGTTCTAAGACACCGAAGATGAACTCCTGAAGTTGAACAACAGGATTCACTTGTCTCACTAGAAATTCAAAGTTGTTATAAAACAGAAGTCCCACTTCCCTCTGTAATCGAGTAGCCAGGCATCACAGTGTCATGCTGACTCAATCGTAATCTAGCACTTCATGCCTCAGACAATAACTTGATTTGTCAAGAGAATATCTTTGTGAAGGCTGCCAATAATGTCAATGCCTACTGAAGAGGATATAATTAAGCCCTTGGTGAGCTAATTTCATTTTCCTTTTTTAAAACAACATGGGGTGAATACATATAAAATATGAATAAAGAGACGAAACAGAAACAAACAAACAACAACAACAAAAAGAAACTAAGTCAGTCCAATTCTACAACAAGAGTTTCAACTCCTGTTGAACTGATAACAGATATTAGAGACATCCAAACAGCTTGCCTTCAAACACCTCACACTTACAGCTTATGTACAGCTTGTTTCTACCAACCAAGAAGCACTAGCCTTTCTCCAGGTATAACATTTTCTTCCAAATTAACTGCAGAAAAGCTCAGTGTTTCATGTTCATTATCTGCTGCTATTATGGCTTGAGGACAGAGAAATTGATTCTGACTCTGCCACTTGCTGTGAGCAGTTTGGAGTAAAGGTATTTGTCGATAAGGGTAATTTCTTAGAAGCTTGTTATTTTCTTGAGAATGCATCCATTATCCAACCACTGGAAGGACAGAACACTGAGCAAGGCAATGTTTTCATTTTTATAAAGAATTTTATACCGAGAGGTACACAGCAGATTAATAGTATACTTAACTGCCTCCATACTGGGATAAACTCGGTTGATGTATATGGCAAGTATTTAATTCTGACAAATAAATAGTCCAAAATCCACTCAATCTTTGGCCTTCTCCAAATTGTCACAATCAAGTACAAATCCTTTCAAAATACAAGAAGAGTTCATCAACTCCATCTTACATATCTTGATAGAAAATATTAGATTTTCTGAAGGACTAGGTAGGCAGGAAAGTCTATCTTGAATTTGACCCCAAACAACATCAAATAACATGCTGACTTAGTGATATGTAACTATCTAAATCCTGGACCTATACCCAGGCTGCATGGATGCAAGGCATGTATGGGAAGCTGAGTGGAGAATAGCCCAGGTATAGAGAAAGCCTTTACCAAATCAGGTCATGAGGGCCAATTCTAAAGGTGGCAAGCAACACTGGGTTGGTTCTTAGGTAGGAGGAGGAAGAGCACTATTGAATTGTGTGTTTAAATTCCCATCCTATGGTCAGAGCCTATCCAGGTAGTTATTTTCAGGCTTCAGAGCTTCCAACAATTATCATAGCACAGTGGGGGTCTGGTAAACAGAAGCAACCAAGCAAAATTAGCTCCTAATAAAAGGCACACAATGAATGTCATGTGCAGGTGTTCACTTTCTCATGGTGGTTCTTTTGTTCTCCCTTTGCACTGTCTTCTTCTATTCTCCTCATACTTTTTTTCCCCCCCTTTTAACTATGCAGTTCTTCCACTCTTAAGAGGAAATATAGCATAACTCAATAACATTTGGGTGCATATGATATATACTTAAGATCTTTGGCGTTTTCAAAAAGGGACACATAGAGACAATACAGGGACAAATAAATTCACATTTGTGGCACCAAGGTATAAGATAACTTTGAAGGCAAACACTTTTTCCCATAGAAATATACACATAGAAATATACCTTTCATTGTCATATTTCTCATTACTGCTTCATCATTTTGTCATAGTATAATCTCTAAAGTTTATAGGTAAAGTCTAATCATTTTCCACATTTTTATATCTCTACACCTGCAAGGAGCTACTGAATAATGCTATATTTTCTATGTAAGAGAAGAATAAAGTGAATTGGTGGACAGTTAGTGGTTAATCATGGCAAGTGAATGAGTGAGTGAATATGGGCTACTTCTCATGAGAATTGAGATTATTGAGCCAGTGTTTATTAACAGGAGTGAGTTGATGGAGACCATAGCAAACCTTCTTGCCACTTCACCCCCCACCCAGCTTGGAAAATAATAAAAACTGAAGATAACCTGGATGTGTTTCACAAGTGAGTTATTGCAGAAATTGGTAAAAACATAGTATAGAAGGGGTCGGGTGGGACGAGTGTAAAGATCCCGGTTTGAGCCCCCAGCTCTTCACCTGTAGGGGAGTCACTTCACAGGCAGTGAAGCAGGTCTGCAAGTGTCTATCTTTCTGTCCCCTTTCTGTCTTCCCTTCCTCTCTTGGTTTCTCTCTGTCCTATCTAACGACAACATCATCATCAACAACAATAATAACTACAACAATAATAAGAAAACAAGTGGCTGAGCAAGTTGTGGTATATATACACAATGGAATACTACTCAGCTGTAAAAAATGGTGACTTCACCGTTTTCAGCCGATCTCGGATGGACCTTGAAAAAATCATGTTGAGTGAAATAAGTCAGAAACAGAAGGATGAATACGGGATGATCTCACTCTCAGGCCGAAGTTGAAAAACAAGATTAGAAAAGAAAACACAAGTCGAACCTGAAATGGAATTGGAGTATTACACCAAAGTAAAAGACTCGGGGGTGGGTGGGTGGGGAGAATACAGGTCGATGAAAAATGATGAATGAAATAGTGGGGGTTGTATTGTTAAATGGGAATCTGGGGAATGTTATGCATGTAAAAAAAAAAGAAGTAGAAACGCAAAGCAGAAATTGACTGAGTTTGGAGTATGGCACCAAAGTAAGAAAGCAGAAGTACACTAGAGTTTGCAGTGAGTACCTCCCTAATACTTCCTCTCCACTTTTCCAAGCTTTGGGTCCATGATTGCTCAACAATTTCTTTGGCTTTGTATGTTAACTCTCTTTTCAGTCACCAGGTTCCAGGTGTCATCAGGATGCCGGCCAGACTTCCCTGGATTGAAGACACCACCAATATGTCCTGGAGTTCCGCTTCCCCAGAGACCCACCCTACTAGGGAAAGAGAGAGGCAGACTGGGAGTATGGACTGACCAGTCAACGCCCATATTCAGCGGGGAAGCAATTACAGAAGCCAGACCTTCCACCTTCTACAACCCACAATGACCCTGGGTCCATGCTCCCAGAGGGATAGAGAATGGGAAAGCTATCAGGGGAAGGCGTGGGATATGGAGATTGGGCGGTGGGAATTGTGTGGAGTTGTACCCCTCCTACCCTATGGTTTTGTTAATTAATCCTTTCTTAAATAAAAAAAAAATTTAAAAAAAGAAAAGAAAAAAAGAAAACAAGGGCAACAAAAGGGAAAATTAAAAAAAAATAGTATGGAATAATATTTTGCAATAAAATAAGATAGAATACCAACATATGCAAAAACCTTGAACACATTTCCAGATAATGCACTGAATGAAAATGAAAGCCACATAAAGTTACATTCTTTCTTTTTAAAAATATTTATTTATTATTTTTTTCTTTTGTTGCCCTTGTTTTTTATTGTTGTAATAATTGATGTCGTCATTGTTACATAGGACAGAGAGAAATGGAGAGAGGAGGGGAAGACAGAGAGGGGGAGAGAAAGATAGACACCTGCAGACCTGCTTCACCGCCTGTGAAGCGACTCCCCTGCAGGTGGGGAGCCGTGGGCTTGAACCAGGATTCTTAGGCTTATTCTTGCACTTTGTGCCACGTGTGCTTAACCCACTGTGCTATCTCCCGACTCCCAGAAAGTTACTTTCTATGTACCTTTATTTATTTAATACTACTAAAGTGGCAACAATTTAGAAATTAGGATTAGTGTTTTCCTGAGGTTAGAATTAGGGTGAAGAGAGGAGAGAGTGAGCAAGAGCATGAGAGAATGAGAGAGAGAGGTATGGCTTGAAAAAATGGTCAAAAATAGGTCCATTGTGATAATGGAAATTTCATGTGTTTTGACTATATCAATATCCTGGTTGTAGTGTTGTACTAGAGTATTGCAAGATGAACTGTTGAAAGAAATTGAGCATGGGCTCTGGGACTTTCTTACAACTGTATGTGACACTATATTCGCCTCAACATTTAGGATCATGCTGATTAGCATAGTTTAGAATGAGTAAAGTAAAATGAAAGTACTTTAGCTCCTATTAAGAGAAAAAAATCCTCTTAATAATTACATTGCATAATGTGATATCATCCTTTTAGACTATTTCACTAAACATTACTTTGACTGCATTCTAAAAAATATTAATTTTGTTCTTGATATAGCAAAGTGTGTATATGAGATTCTATATTTTTCTCTTAGCAATCCCAGACAGAATCAACTTACTTGTGCTCTCTCTGGGAGAAATAATTTTAAAAAACATAAAATGAAACACATTTCTAAAATATCCAAATATATTAAATATGCCTGACACTGAACAAATGACATTTGACTAATATTTTTATTAACCTCAGATATCTCAAGTAGGTGATTGAAAACTAGAAAGAAGGTCTCTTCATCTTTTACTTTTGAGATATCTGACTATGCTTTTCCAATGCCCCTTCTATTTCATTTGTAATATTCTAGCTGGTTGGTAACTTTCTAAATGCAATCTTTGTGCTATGTGCTTCACTGAAACACAAGACACAGGCTGGTTAGACAAAATTAAAAAAAAAAGATTGAAAGTTGTATCTTATTAGTAGATATAGAATTCAATTTTTATTAAGAACATTAGACATTTGTGATTAAGTAAAAAGGTTATTGTCAAAATTGTAGAAAGTATCAAAATGGGACTGCACCTGGTTGAGCATACACGTGATCAAACGCAAGAACTGAAGTTTGAGACCCCTCTCTCCACCTGCAAGGGGGAAGTTTCATGAGTGGTGAAGCAGGTCTACATGTATCTATTTTTCTTTCTCTGTCTCTATCTCCCCTCCACTTTCAGTTTAGCACAGAAGCAATTACAGAAGCCAGACCTTCCACCTTCTGTACCCCACAATGACCCTGGGTCCATACTCCCAGAAGGATAAAGAATAGAGGAGCTATCAAGGGAGGGGATGGGATATGGAGCTCCAAGGGTAGGCATTGTGTGGAAATGTACCTTTCTTAGCTATAGTCTTGTCAATATTTCCATCTTATAAAGAAAAGAAAAAAAGAAAGGAATAAATATGAAAAAGGGATAGCAAAGGAACTGAGATAAATTACAATGCTGCATAAAATATACTTTCCTCAAATTTATCCTCTAGTTAACTGATTGTCTCTTCATCCATATTTGCATTGCTCTTAAAACATTTGTTGGAAAGCTTTTAGTTATATGTTAGTGAAAGAGGGAGAAATTCAGAGGTTCATATGCAGTGCCAGAGGACTCACTTCAGAACCTCAAAATTTCAAGTCCTGAATTATACTGTTGTGCCACCTCCCAGGCCACTCCTAAAATTACTATAATTTCTTTTAATACTGTTTTAAGCAAACATATGACTGGGATACTTAAAATAGCAAAGCGTATAAATTCTAAACATATAGTTTTTACCAGGTAAGTCTAGCTATCTACTGTTCAAATCAAGAAATATAGCATTGTATATATACCTTCACTAAGCTCCCTCCCAGTCACCAGCCATATTTGCCAGAAGGGTAATTAATATTCTGACTTCTGTGCACTTTTGCTTTATAGTTATATTAGTGGAATATAAAAGTAGAGGGTGGTGAGAGTGAGAACTTAAGTGTTAGAACACAGGATATGTAGACTAAAGTTCTCAGATTCAGTCCTTGGTATAAACCAAAGCTAAGCTAGACCTGCTTTCTCTTTCTCTCAATAATAAGAAAAAACCTTTAAAATATCAATTTTAAAAAGCTGAAACAAAAATGGAATGAATTAAAAAGCAGAGACAGAAACGGAATACATTATCTTCCCCATAAGCATTTCTGATTTTGGCTTTTTAAATTAGAACAGCTGAGGTCATTTTCTCTTGCTCCTTAGTCACACACCATCAACTAATCAGCTCTGATATTGGGAACCTAAATATTTTTCAAAGGTCTCCAAGATTCTTTGTTACTACTGGCATAAAGCTAGATGATGATAAAAAGTGCTTGAAATCAATATAAGATGTCCAACCTGTCTCCTTGACCTCCTCCCTATCTTAATATGTTCTTCCTACTGCTTCAGGTTTGACCTGTCTGAAAAAAACAGACCTAGGGCCATTGAAATAACTCCTTTCAATAGTGTGCTGATTTCACCAGGCCAGCGACTCAGGTTCAAGCTTGGGTCTCTCCTCATTGAAAGAAGCTTCAATGCTGCAGTCTCCAGTTCTGTCTTTATAATTAGATAACTAATTAATGGATGATAAACCTAATTAGTGCTGTGTTTGCTTAAGAACAGTCATACCTTTGTTTCATTCTCAGAGGGAAAGAATCTGATATCATCTTCATGTGCAAATAAATACATTGAAAATAGATATATAGCACATTTATTCTAAGTTCTCCCTGCCTGCATACATTATACTTCAGCCATATGGTATTGTTTGCAGTTCCCAAAACATACTTTCACACTCACATCTAAGTATTTGGATGTACTTTCATTTTTATGGATGCTTTTCTTTTTTAAAAAATTCTTTTTTTTCATTTTTATTTATAAAAAAGAAACACTGACAAAACCATAGGATGAGAGCGGTACAACTCTACATAATTTCCACCACCAGAACTCCATGTCCCATCCCCTCCCCAGATAGCTTTCCTATTCTTTATCTCTCTGGGAGTATGGACCCAGGGCCATTATGGGGTGCAGAAGGTGGAAGGTCTGGCTTCTGTAATTGTTTCACTGCTGAACATGGATATTGACAGGTCGATCCATACTCCCAGCCTCTCTTCCCTAGTGGGACAAGGTTCTAGGGAAGTGGAGCTCCAGGACACATTGGTGTGGTCATTTGCCCAGGGAAGTCTGGTTGGCATTGTGGAAGCATCTGGAACCTGGTGGCTGAAAAAAGAGTTACCGTATAGCCAAACAAATTGCTGACTAAACATGAACCTGGGATGCTTTTCTATCACTTTATCTGTCTCATGAAGAAGTTATTCAATCATCCAAATACAATTAAAATATACTCACTGTCCCTCACCTTCCCCTCACAGATAGTAGATTCATGGCATTTAAGTATTTGTCCCAGTAAAATATTTAGTACTTATTTGTGTCACATTAACATGTGTAAATTATTTCTAGACATGTCTCTTTGTTCCAGTTTTATTTTTAATTCTTTCAGTCTCTCCATGTCAAAAAACAAAAACTACAATTAATTGCTGTACTGTCTGAATGAAACAACAGTGATGGAGGAAAAAATAGAAATGAGAAGTGGAAGTGAAATAATATTTTCTAAAAACATCAAGGAAAGTGTAAAAGTTCTCTTTCATGTGTATTAACACATTTCAGCTTAAAATTTTCAATAATGTGTAGAATGTACATAGACTGAGACAGAAATGGATGTCTCATTAATAACAATCAAGAATATCTGTTTGAGGGGTCCAGGTGGTAGTGCACCTCTTTAAGCGCACATAATACAACGCACAAGGACCCAGGTTCAAGCCCCAGGTCCCCCCTGAAGAAGAGAAGCTTCATGAGTGGGGAAGCAGGCCTATAGGTGTCTCTCTCTCTCCCAATCTATTTCCCATTTCCCTCTCAATTTTTCTTTGTCTCTAGTAAATAATTAAATAAGTGTTTTTTTTTAAAAGAATATTGTTTGGGAATGTTTCACCTGATGGATCCCAAACGTCATTTAGGCAAGACATTTCTTCAGGCCTGGCCAGAAGACTCAGTATTTCTGCCTACTGGCCCCCTAACCTGGATATAGTTTCCCAAATTGGAAATAATAAAGTCTATCCTGGTATGTGAACGGTTCTAAGTTGTAGTATTTACTGCTTGGCCTTCTTTCTTAAGTGTTTCTTTCACCATCTCTATGGAGTATAACAAGCCTTTATTCAAATAGTTAATGTGAGTATCAAATAAATAAATGCTTATATATCACCTGGCAGAATACTTGTCAAAGAACCTGTGACCAGGAATTGTTAGTTCCCCTTTCTGTTTCACTGCCACGTGTGTGATATTTGCCTTTTTCTACAGTGCCTGTTTACTGTACCAGGTGGAGGAGATGGGAGGCTGTGAAATACTGTATGCATTACTGTGTAATGGACAGTGTGGAGGAGAAAGTAACCAGCCAGGACTGAGCAACAACAGTAAATCCTCCACATGCACTGTGTTCTGCTGACCTCTGTGACTCCCTAGTGGCCTAGTCTGGCCTGAATTGCTGACACAGGCGTGATAGCTGTGCTGCTCAATGCAAAATTTCTAGCTCTCTTTGCTTGATGTTGCACAGATTCAAAGTAACCTCTTTCCAATTTCATCTGATTTCTGCTTCCAAGAGATAAAGAGAAACAACTGTCTGAAAACCCAAAAACAAACATACCATATCAGCTGGTTTTCATCAAAGATTCACACAGATGAATGAATGTGTTCTTGCTTGGCAGGGTTCTGTATCCATGAGTTTCAGCCCCCGTGTCTGAACATCTAGTATAGATGCCTTTATACTTGACACTGAGATAGACAGACCCACAAAAGCAATGGATGGACCATAGCACATGAGCTGAATTCATCTGTCACTTAAGAAGCAGATCAAATTAGCTTAGCCATTGTATGTTTTTCCTCTGTGGGATATCACATCCATTTACATATTTACCAAATATTTTTTTAAAAATTGATTTAATAATGATCAGCAATTCTATTAGATAAGAGGGGTACAATTCCCACCAGTAAATTCCAAATGGATCCTTCCAAAAGGACGTGGATGTTATGCCAGAAACTATCAAATACTTAGAGGAAAATATTGGTGGAACACTTTCCCATTTAATTTTCAAGGACATCTTACATCTGCAGTGATACAAACCCAATTACATGGAAGACATGCGCACAACAAAAGAAACCAACACCCAAACAAAGAGACTCCTCACAGAATGGGAAATCTCTACATGTCATTTACCAGATAAGAGGCTAATAACCAAATATATGAAGAGCTCAACCAACTTGCTGGGGCTTGGTGCCTGCACCACAAATCCACTGCTCCTGGAAGCTAATTTTTTCCCTTTTGTTGCTGTTGTTGCTTTATTGTTGTGGTGGTTATTATTGTTGTTATTGCTATTGCTGTTGGATAGGACAGAGAGAAATCGAGTGTGGAGGGAAGACAGACAGGGGGAGAGAAAGATAGACACATGCAGAGCTGTTTCACAGCTTTGTGAAGTGACGTCCTCACCCCCTGCAGGTGTGGAGCCCGGGGCTGGAACTGCGCTCCTTACTCCTTGCACCATGTGCGCCTAACCCACTGTGTTACTGCCTGACCACCCCACCAAATACTTTTTAAAGCATCTACTATGTGGTAGGCAGGCCCAGTGCAATATGCTAGAAATCCAATGGAAAACAATACAGAAGAGGCCAGTTCTTCTTCTAGCGTTTGCCCTTCTTCCATAGCCAGTCAACAGCGTCAGGTTGAGCCTGATGTAAAGTTTCGAGACCTCCTTTGAATCTGGAGAGGTGGCAGTCGTTGACTATGTGGGTCATAGTCTGTCTGTAGCTGCAGGGGCAGTTCGGGTCGTCTCTGGCTCCCCAGCGATGGAACATAGCGGCACACCGGCCATGGCCTGTTCTATAGCGATTGAGGAGGGCCCAATCATAAAGTGCTAGGTCAAAGCCGGGTTGATGCTTGCAAGGGTCTGTGATGAGGTGTTTGTTCTTTACCTCAGCTGACTGCCAACTCTGTTTCCAAGAGACTGGAACAGAGAAGTTCAGTGTAGGCGTAGGGGACCAGATTGGGTGACGAGACGTCAAGCCTTGGACAGGGTGGGTGAAGATATCCCCGTATATTGGCAGGTCCGTTGGAGCGTAGACGTGGGCAATGAACTTAGATGATGCCGCATCCCGACGAATATCTGGCGGGGTGATGTTGCTAAGAACTGGCAGCCATGGAACCGGGGTGGAATGGATGGTTCCAGAAATGATCCTCATGGAGGAATATAATTTGGAATCGACCAAGTGGGCAAGGGGGCTACGGAACCATACTGGGGCACAGTATTCTGCAGTGGAATAGCATAATGCCAGAGATGATGATCGTAGTGTGGAAGCGCTCGCGCCCCCTGAGGAGCTGGCCAGTCTTGCAATGATGTGATTCCTCGCACCCACCTTTGCTGCAGTTTTTATGAGAGGCCAGTGATCACGAAGGTCAGCATCTACTATAGGTGATCAAAAGCAGAAACAGTGAAGCATACAGGAAGCATGGTTACTTAGCAAGATGTAGATTGAGCAGTGGCCTCCAGATGTCATAAAAATAGTCAACATATATAGAAAATGGGAAAATGATTTTTGATATATAGATATAGGTATAAGTATAGATAGGATGTCAGTGGATCTTCAATGAAGCATTTGGGTCATGAGTGACTGCAGATAATGACAAGGGGACCAGAGTAGTTGCTGGGTTTTTTTCTGTTTGCTTTTCTTTTAACACATCATCTCATTATATTTCATTTTATTTTTTCTACTTTATAAGGGGATTGATGATTTACAGTACAGCTGTTGGCACATAGGAACAACCTCTCACCCTTCCCTCCACCACCCATAATTATGTGTCTGCAAGACACTTTCTTCCCAAACCTAGAACCTTCTCCACAATCATACACCAGGAGTCTAGAGTTCACTGCATCCCATCAGGTCCACTCAGGATAATCTCCTTCTTAACCCAAAGTTAATGGATTAGTACTGTAACAACACAACTGACATTCCCTCAGGTTAATTGGAAAAGGACAGTCAAGTGAAGGAAAATCATACAGGACACAGATACCAGGGGCAGAAATTTTAGAGGACATATCAGAATTCTTCTTGAAATTAGACAAACAGTTGTTGATCACCCCCCTTCACAATTAGGTCTTTTATTTCTACATGTGCTTGTCTGCTCTGTGTGAAGGACACTGGAATTATTGAACAGTAAGATTCTAGAACTGGATTTTGGTTCATGTCTTCATTGCTGTGTGACCACAGGTAAGTTACTTAATTTCTCTGGTGGCAAGAGTAAAGACTTCAATGGAAGGACTTTGGTGTTATTCTTTGTAAGTATTATTATTAATTATTATTTTTAAAATAGTATAAATGTGACTATTGTGAGTATATGATGTCAAAGGTAATATTAATTTCTGGTTGTGATTCATTCTTATTAGGAATGAAGTAAAGGAGATTGAGTATGACTGTAAGTGATTATGGAACTGCTGGGGGTGGAGAACCTTAGCAACATGCCAGGACCCTGAGATCCATCATGTCTCAGAATTGAGAAAGATTACTTCAGTCACCAGGGAAGATGATATAAAGAGATCTAGAAGAACACACACAAGACATCCCAAGACAGCACAGTGTTAACTGAGCGGCTGACAGAGTATTTATTGGTAAAATCATGTGTAACATCAAAAAATAATGAAGAAGATCAAAGATATTTCTTAAGTGGACATGCATCAAGGGAGTAAATGTTAAGGTAAAAATCACAGGTAGTCAGACATCATATAGAAAGGTTAGAATAACTTTCTCATAGGAAAACATCAGAATACAGGTAGGGGTGTTTAAAATTCAATTACACTAGCTGTTGTCTAAATTTCATTATGCCAGGTACACCTCTTTGATGCCATAAGAAATATTGAGTTAGGGAAAAAGAGAGAGACAGGCTGGGAGTATAGATCTGCCAATGCCCTTGTTCAGTGGGGAATCAATTACAGAAGCCAGACCTTCCACCTTCTGCACCCCACAGTGACTCTGGGTCCATACTCCCAGAGGGATAAAGAATAGGAAAGCTATCAGGGGAGGGGATGGAATATGGAGTTCTGGTTATGGTGGAAATTGTGTGGAGTTGTACCCCTCTTATCCTATGGGTTTTGAAGGTGTTTCATTTTTATAATAATAAAGAGCATGGCGCTGAATCAAAATGAACACAGGGATCAATGGAGCAGAATTCAAAGCCCAGAAATGGGTCCACACATATACAGCTTCCTAATATCACCCAATATGTGACAAATGGGGCCAAAAATATTTAATGTTGGGGGGAGAGGGGAGAGGTCTCTTCAACAAATGGTGCTGGGAAAAACTGGACAGCCAAATGCAGAAAAGTGAAACCAGATCACCACTGAAACCACACACCAAAATCAAATCAAAATGGATCAAAGACCTGGATATTAGACCAGAAAATCATAGATGAAAATATTGGCAAAACATTGTAGTATCTTAACACTAAAGACACATTTGGAGACTCAAGTCCATGGGCATGTAGAATGAAAATAAGAGTAAATAAATGGGACAACAAATTTAAAAATTTTTACACATTGAAATTGAACTTCCCAGGGCAACTCAGTCACTGGAAGAAGATATTTACACATCAGACAAATGATTTCTATCAAACATCTATAAATAACTGGTACAGGGGGCTGGCTGGTGGCACACCTCGCTGAGTACACATGTTACAATGTGCAAGGACCTGGGTTCAAGGCCCCAGTCCCCACCTTCAGGGGGAAAGATTTGCAAGTGATGAAGCAGTGTTGTAGGTGTTTCTCTGTCTCTCTCCCTCTCTAGCTCCTTATTCTTCTCCATTTCTGGCTGTCTCTATCCAATAAATAAATAAAAAGTATTTTAAAAAATTAAAACTGGAGTTAGAATAAAAAAAATAAATGTTGAGTTTATCCTGTTGTCATCCTATGTACAGTCCCCAGACTCTCAGTCATCATAGTTCATGAAAAACTGTATGTCGCTATCAACTTAGGTCTGTGAGCCTTTTATAATTTAACTCATGATCTATTCCATACTTCTGGTCTAGAGATAGGAAGTTTTAATGAAGGATAACCTGAAGCCTTTCAGTAATCAGGCTTCATGGTATTTTTAGACAAAGAGATATAAAAACAAGCAGATAATTTCTTAAAAGCATGGAGGTATAGGTAAAAATCAGTCGGATTCCTAATAAGGCCTATCAGGGAGTCTGGGATCCAGGAAACTGTTCAACAAGTAATGGCCTTATCTTACTCATTCCATACTAAAGACTACAAATTTCAAGTGTGACAAACACAGCATGATTTAGTAAATTAAATGAATAGATCAGGATTAGATTCAAGCTTCTAATAAGATATAGTAATGCCACTCTTGAGCATTTACCCAATACACGAAAACACTAATTCAAAGGGGCATATACACCACTATGCTCATAGATGCATTATTCACCCTCGCTCCAAAATGGACACAACATATGTACCTGTCAACAGATACCTGGATAAAGAAGTTACAAGACATATATTCATAACTAATCAGCAATCTTAAAAGGTGACAAATAGTGTCCTTTGGGACAAAATGGATGAAACTTAAAGTTATTATACTTAGTGAAATAACAACTACCAGATGACTTCAATCATATGTCGAATAGAGAGAATTTAAACATATGAATGTGCAAAAAATATATATATCCAAGCTGTCTCAAAGACCTTGAGAGAACTGAAGTCTTTATTGTTGTGAAGATGGGGTAGGGGTACATATAGCTAGTGGTAGAAATAGTGAGAAATTATACTTTTAATGTGTTAGAATCTTACAAATCATGATTAAATCACTAATCACTAATAAAAATAAAATGAAAACTAAATGTTTCTAGAGATTGGTTCTGAATTTTGGTTTGTAGGTTTTCATGTACAGAGCGACAGAGCACTAGGGCCAGCTATCGGATAGATGGTCTTGATGACACGTTTTCAGAAAATGCAGTTCTTTTGTATTTATTTTATTTAGGCAAATAGGGAGGCTGCATTACCTAGAAAATGCCACCCAAGTCTAAACTATTGATTCTATAGTAGGGTTAGACTGGGGCTGAAGGCTTTTCTGCTGTTTCTACCTCAGAATCTCCTTTAAGACAATGAAATTCCATGTTCCTCAGAATATATATATCAGGAAAACTTTCTTTCCCCTTCAATCTATCAGTTCAGAAAGCCTACATTTTATCATTTAGACAAAGAACATCAGAGAATTCTATAATACAATGTAACAACATAATGCAACAAAATGACACAATACCAAGTCCCTTAACATATATTTGTAGAATTACTTGTATCAATGTTGAGATGAAAGAAAAATAGCCACTCAACTCACAGAAAAGAAAATCTGGGCTTGCAAAATAGTAACAATTTTTAGTGAACCACAAATTCCCAAGAAATAAATATAATTACAAAAATAAGAAATTAACTTTTGGGAAGTAAAAGTACTTTTCTTTACCAACTAGAAATAATTAAATCAACTCTGGTTCATTCTTAGTTTTTCTCTTACCAGTAAGATGTTTACTTCAAGAAGATCTTGTATCATTTGGAATGAAGCAAAAGTATAAATGCTAGACATAATTCTGATTCTATGATTATAGTGATAACTGTGAAAAAGACAGGGTACACACTCACTACTAAAACTTATGTCCATAAGAAGAAACTTTTTTTTTTTCTTGTAAGTAGAAATATTCTGCCTTCCACATGCTTGTCTAGTATTCCATCTGAGAAGGCTGGGCCTAAGAGTTGTGCCATGAAATTACATGTCTACTGTGCCAAGAAGCAGGGTTCCTTGGGGAAAAACATTACTCCTGGAAGTTCTGGAATCTGAGTGTTTGGCAGTGCTATGTATAGGAAAGAAATCAAAGTCTGGGAGTCAGGTGGTAGCCCAGAGGGTTAAGCGCACGTAGGTGTACAGATCCCAGTGCAAGCCCCTGGCTCCCCACCTGCAGGGGAGACAATTCACAAGCAGTGAAACAGGTCTGTAGGTATCTGTCTTTCTTTATCCCTCTCTTGTCTTCCCTTCCTCTCTCCATTTTTTTCTGTCCTATCCAACAACGATGACATCAATAACAACTACAACAATACTAACTACAACAATAAAACAAGGGCAACAAATGGATGTGTGTGTGTGTGTGTGTGTGTGTGTGTGTGTGTGTGTGTGTTTAAGTCTGGGAAATGCAGACCTTCACCCAAGAGTTGCCTCATGCAACCTGCATCTAGAGGTAACCTCTGAGTTCCTGAATTTTTGATGTTCTATGATTGTGGATGTGAGTGTGGAAGCTTTCCCTCGACAACATGGAAGTTTTGGGCATCAGGAGGAAGTCTGAGAATTCAACCCCAGTGCTCAAACTTTATTCTGAGAAGGAACTACAGATTCTTTCTGCTGGATAAAGATTCAGTCATCCTAGACCACCTTCCACATCAGACTCCAGCCTCAAACCCATGATGCAAACTAGGTTTCTGTCCAACTGGCTCTGGTGACCTCCTTGCTGCCTTTTGCAAACCCAAATGATTCTCCCTGCACCTGACCAACAGGTTTGATTAGTCTGCTATAACAGCACTCTAATTTATGAAACTGATTTATCACCAGATCACAGACTGATTCATAGAATACTAAAAGATGTGGATCAATAGTCAGATCCAAGAGATGAACAGAGCAAAGGATGGTGGGAAAGACAAGGAATTTCATACCTTTCCTAGGCATCTGTTTTCCACAAATCTCCATGTTCACCAACCCAAAAGGCTTCCAAAACTTTTCCTTTGAAAAAAAAACACATATGTGGAAGCAGTTAATGGTTTACAGTATTTGACACATAGGCACAACATTTCATATCCTCTTGATAGGTGTCTGGTATGCACTCACTTCCCCAACCTAGGGCCCCATGACCATCATCCACCCGCAGCCCAATGCCCCTCATCCTTTCCCCTTCATCCCCAGAGTCCTTTGTTTAATGCAATATATCACACCGAGCCCACATTTCACCTATGTTTTCTATTCCTGTCCTTTTGCTTAAGTTCCAGTTGTGAGATCACTTTGTACTGTCTTTTTGTCTTTCACTCAATAGGATATCTTCAGTTTTAACCAAGACATTATTGCAAAGGAGATGCCCTTATCATTTTGATGGCTACATAGCATTCCATTGTGTTTATGTATGGCAACTTTCTTAAGCACTCACTTATCTGAGTTGCTTCCAAGTTTAGGATATTACAAACTGTGCTGCTATGAGTATAGGTATGCACATGTCTTTTCAATATGTGTCTTTGTTTCTCTGGGTATCTCCCTAAGAGGGGGATTGGCCACTTTTATAGTAGGTCCATTTCTAGTGCTTTGATGAATCTCTAGACAGTTTTCCACAGGGGCTGGGCAATTTACATTCCTACCAGCAATGTAGGAGAGTCCCTTTTCCCTCCACAGTTCCTCCAACAGTTTCTGTCTTCTTTAATGTGTGACATTCTCAGAGGTATAAAGTGACAGCTCGTTGTTTTTATTTGCATTTCCCTGAATATCAGTGACTTTGAGCATTTTTTCATATGCCTGTTGGCTGCTCTTTGGATCTTTTATTTAGATAAGATTCTGTCCATGTCTCTCTCCTTTCCCTATTTTTCAATGGGGTTATTTGTCTTTTTATTGTTAAGTTTGGTGAGTTCTTTGTGGATTTGGCTATTAGATTTTTGTTCAATGTATGGCACATAAAGATTTTTCTCCCACTCTGTGGGAAGACTCCCTGTCATGGTAGTCATTCCTTTTGCCATATAAAAGCTTCTCAGTTTGATGTAGTCCACTTCGTTAATTTTTATCTTTGTTTTCCTTACAATCAGATTTGAATTAATTAAAATGTTTCTAACACATGTAATTTTTCCCATGCCCATAGACACATAATTTTTATTATTTTTTGACAAGAGAGATAAAACATCCAAAAGAGAGATTCTATTCAACAAATGCCTTTGTGAAAATATTGTGGGCTGAAACAGGACTACCATATTTCAACAAACACAAAAGTCAACTCTAAATGTATCAAAGATTTAGATATCAGGCCAGAAACCATCAAATACATGGGAGAAAACATGGGCAGAACTTTGAATAATGTATGGGGGGGATTCATTATATATGTGTGATTGAGTAACTCTTTGGTTATAGTTCATTGAATCCATCCTTCAGCCTCTTTGGCATCCCTGGATGTCTGAAGGAAGGACTGAAAACTAGGGATCCTCCATTCACATTATTGATTACCTCATCCATATAACAAAAACTACCTTCAGAACTATTGGTAATCAAGAAATGCCAAGAGTTAGGAAAGTAGCTCAGCAGTAGAGCACAAAACTTGAAAGTAGAGCACAAAACTTACAATACATAAGAGACTTTCATATTCATATTTTTTTGCTCAAAAGTGGAAACACTATTTTTAAATTGTTATTAGTGATTTAATAATGACTAACCAGATAACAGGAGTACAATTCTATACAGTTCCCACCACCAGATTTCCATATCCCTTCTCCTCCATTGGAAGCTTCCTTATTCTTTACCCGTCTGGGAGTATGGATCAAAACTCTATGGAATAGAATGCAGAAGATGGAAGTTCTGTCTTCTCTAATTGCTTCTCTGCTGGACATGGACATTGGCAGGTTTATCTATACTTTCTTAGATCTTTTTATTTTTTTATTTTATTTTTATTAATGATTTAATAATGATCAACAACATTGTAAGAAAACAGGGGTACAACTCCGCACAGTTCCCACCACCAGTGTTCCCTGTCTCATCCCCTTCACTGGAAAGTTCCCTATTCTTTATCCCTCTGGGAGTATGGACCAAAAATTTTTGGAATGCTGAAGGTGGGAGTTCTGGCTTCTCTAATTGCTTCTCTGCTGGACATATATATTGGCTGGTTGGTCTATACTATTTCAGATTCTTTCAAAAATTATTTTCTTTTTTATTAGTGATTTAATAATGATTACTAAGATTATGAGATAAGAGGGGTACACTTTTATATAATTCCTACCACCAGAGTTGCTTATTCCATATACCTATGGGAGTATAGACCCAGCATCAAAGGGTGGGAGGTCCATCTTCTATAGTTGCTTCTCCACTAGACATGGGCATTGACAGGTCGATCCATACCCCCAGCTTGTTTTGATCTTTCCCCAATGGGGGTAGGGATGTGAGGAGATGGGGACCCAGGACACATTGGTGTTGTTGTCTGCCTAAGAAAATCAAGTTGGTGTTATGGTAGCATGATGGCTAAAAAGCATTAATGTCCAAAGCAGAACAAAAGGATCAGGAACTTAAAGGTAATATAACAAATGAGATTTGGGGTCTTCATGTTGGAAGAAGATAGGGAATATATTTTAGGTATACTCCATGGGGCACACAACTATTATTTTTTTCCTAAACCCCACAGCTGATATGTAGGTGGGTTGAAAGTATTGTCTGGGAAGATGGTGTCAGTGTTGAGAATAGAACAAGAAAGCTAGATCAGGGCAGAGAGAAACTCCCAATTATGGGGAAGGTATATAAATACCACTAACTATAAACTCTATCGATCTGACCTATGTATACTCATATTTAGCACAGGAGCCTATATAAATTCTTTATCCCTGTCAATCTCACCTCATACTCTATGGTCATAGCTAGCGACATTCTAGGCTGCACTCACTGCAGAACCCATCTTCCTCAAGTGGTAGAGTATGTTGACTGAGCCTCCCTTCGGAGAGTGGGGCAGTTTCTATCATTGTTCTTCTACATTGAGGGCAAAGTCCTATATAGGCCCATTATGTTGTTCCTGATGGAGATGACCAATGATGGTGGAGAGAGGGATCTGTTAGAGGAGAAACACTAATTTTTGCCTAAGCCCAACAGCTAACATGCATGTGGACCAAAGGTATTATCTGGGAAGATGGTGTCACCGTTGGAAACAGGATGAGAAAGCTGGATCAGGGAAGAGAGTATGTCCCAAATATGGAAATAGTATATAAAAACTGTTAACTGTAAACTCCATCAATCTAATCTGGGGCCCATATTCAAAACAGGAGGCTGTGCAACCTCTGGATCCCTCAGTAAGGTGATTGACCCCTTATATCTTAATGCTTTTTCAGTCACCATGTTGAAGATGCTACCATGATGCCAGCCTGACTTCCCTGAGCAGACGACCTCACCAATGTGTCCTGAAACACCACTTCTCAAGAGCCCTGCCCCACTAGGGAAAGAGAGTGATAGGTTGGGAATATGGATCGACCTGTCAATGCCCATGTTCAGTGAAGAAGCAATGGCAGAAGCCAGACCTTCCACCTTCTGCACCCCATAATGACCCTGGGTCCATACTCCCAGAGGGATAAATAGTAGAAAAACTTTCAGTGGAGAGGATAGGATACAGAACTCTGATAGTGGGAACTGTGTGGAACTGTACCCCTCTTAACACTATGGTCTTACCAATATTTGTATTTTATAAATAAATTTAAAAGAAACTTTGTGTTATAATTTTTACAGAGGAACAAATTTTCATCACAAGTCTTGAAAATATGATTCTTATACAGTGAAGCTAGTCTAGGGTAAATTCACTATCCATATTTAATATAGCTCTTATAATCAATTACTGTATGTTCTAGGGCAGAAATTATAGAACAGCCATATTTGCAGCCTTTCAGAAAGTCCAGTATTCTTTATGAATATCCAAGATGTAGACAGCAAAAAAAGAGTAATAGTTCTGTCTAACAAATACTATCATAGAATATATTTTATGTTCTATAATTCACATTTGACCTTATCATGTATCACCAAAGCAACCCAACTAGAAGAGTTTCACAGGCAGAAAACAGATTCAGAGACCATTTGTAGTTTACCAAATGTCAAACACCTAATAAGTGACAGAGCCAGGCTTTGGAACAATCTTTGTAGAATAATCTAGTTGTTCTTTCTAGTACTCCAAATATTCAAATGTATTTATGTGTTTTCCTTTTGTTAACTTTGCCATGTGAAACTACTGTAGCTTCCAGGTGGCAGAAGCTCTCAGCTCAGCAGATTGTGTCCTAATTAAGGCCAATTGTCTGTTGATATTCTTCCTCTGGAAACTTATATAAAGACCTAACACCACTTTAAAACTTGCTCATACATGGGACAATAGGGTATTCTATTTTTTACAACATCAAACAAATCTCACATCTAGGCAAATTTTTTTTTCTGAGTACACCAGTATGAAGGAAGAAAAGAATATAGGAAACCCAGAAAATTTTAGTTGAGTACCAGTTTAGGATTGAAAATAAAAAAGCAGTACCCCCCCAAAATGGGGCATACTTTTACAATATAAAATATGAATTGTTGCCTGAGTAGGAATTAATCTCAGTCATAATCAAATAATCATAGACTCTACTTAACAATCATAACTCTTAAGAACCCAGAAATGACTAAAATACAATGACTATATGACATCTAATATTTCACCCTCTCTATAAAATTGAAAGAATGGATTCACTTCAAATATGGAGTTTTCCACGTTTCTTTTCTTTTTTCTAGTGAGCCCCCTATCAGTTTTTAAGGATAAGATATAAAAGGAGTCTTAACAATATGCAAGGATATTTAGAACTTATATCACAGGCCCTAAGTAGTGAAAATCAAAACAGAAACCAATTCCCAAAACCTTTGAGGAACTAGAGATTTTAGATACAATTTAAGAGTAATTGTATAGACAAGACTGCAATGGTGGATGCAAAATTAATTTTGTTTTTTGCAAATTAGCCTTGCAGGTGGGGACCAGGAGTTTGAACCTGGGTCCTTGCACACTGTAATGTGTGCGCTTAACCAGGTACACCACCACCTGGCCCGTTTTGTTCATTTTTATAACCCAAAGTGTGCTCATGTGATTTACTATTCAGATCTTCTCTTTAATATGTTCCTATATCATCAGTTAGACTGGAAATATATAGTAATTTGGCTATATGTGTTTCCAAAGATCCATTAGCTAATGGAAGAGGTAGAGACACCGGAACATTGTTCTGCTCTAACATAACCATGTCAGGAATTAAACACTCAAACATGAAATTTCTGTGCTTTCCCTGTTGAGTTATTTGCCTGGCCTGCTTAACTATGCCCCCTCTAATTTTTTTTTTTTTTTTTTTTAGAAAAACAATGCTTATTTTTCAAAGGGTATGCTATTAGTAGATTACAAAATGTTAGTTTTAGTTCTTGCTTTTTAGATTTTACTTTCCCTTAGCTTTAATTCTATTCTAGACATTTGGGTCAAAATGTGCCCATATTAGTCAGAAACTACCCTTAAGTGCAGTATTAGCTAGTCACCTCTCTTACTTACTACTGGTGCCATTTCCCTGTGGAAGCAACTCCTCTCTAATTTTAATTTCAGCTGCTGTGTAGATAGAAATGGTTATTAACTTTGTGACCTTTGGTGTGGTAATAATAATGAATACACAGGCTAACCACTGTTTATTTAAAACTCTGAAAGATAAATGGGCTTCCTAAATTAGAATTTTCAATTCCAGAATGTTGTTGTGCATATTACCAAATACTCCCAATGAGGTCAAACACAGCCTCCTCAAATCAATCATTCAGTGATTTCTATAGCTGAACAAATAAACATACACATTGAATGGAAAACAGTGTATTTATAAACAGCCATACATCACCACAGGTGAGATTTTGTTATCAAATTTCATTGTATAAAACTTATGGAAAGGTGGACTTGGGTAGTGTCACACTTGGTTGAGCACACATGTCACAATGTACAAGAACCCAAATTCAAGCCCCTGGTCCCCACCTGCATGGAGGAAGATTCATGCGTGGTGAAGTAGGCCTTCAGGTGTTTCTTTGTCTCTCTCCCTCTCTCTCCCCCTTCCTCGCAATTTCTGGCTATCTCAATCCAATATGTAAATAAATATAATAACAAAAATTTTAAAATCTTATAGCAAAAAATGTAGTTTTTTAGGACTTTTGGATACCAGTATTAAAAGTTAAGCATGACTTTACTATTGTTTGCCTTTGGATAACATCTAATATGCTTGTGGACCTAGGTTATTGTTGGGGGCATGGTGTCATAGTTGGAAAATGGACTAGAAAGCTGGATCAGGGACGAGAGTAGCTCCCAAATATGGGGAAAGTATATAAATATTGTTAACTATAAACCCCACCGGTTTGATCTGGGGCCCGTAGTCAGCACAGAAGCCTATGTAACCTCTGCATTCCTGTAAGTCTAGGCTCACATTCCAGGAACATTCCAGGCTGCACTAATTTCAGGACCCATCTTCCTCAGATAGTAGGTAGAGAATGTTGTCCAAAATCCCTTCGGAGAATGGAACAGTCCATACCATTATTGATCCACATTAAGGACAAGGTCCTATAAGGGCCCGCAAAGGGGTCCATTATGTTGTTCCTGATGGAGATAACCAGTGACAGTGGAGAGAGGGCTCTGTTAGAGGTCTGGGCCCATCATGTCTGTGTGGGGACCCCAGGGCTCCCTGACTAGGGCCCCGGGTGATGGGGTGGTCTGGTTATGACTAAAGAGTCATCATTAAAGTGTGCCAGTCCCTTGCCCTTTTGCAGTCCTTCCTTTGTCTAACATGGTTAGCTTTGGAGTGATTGGGGGACCTGTAATAGGAGGTAGGTAAGGAGGGTATCTAGGTCTAAGTAGAAACTATTTCATTTGGTACTTTGTGGTGTCTTTTTAGGTCTTTCTACTTGCTTGCTTCACTTTTTGACTCACTGCAAATTATTATGCACTTTTGCTTTAAGGTATATATGTTCCCCTAACATATGCCTTATCTCATGGGCCCTGGTCTATAACCCAAAACAGGCCTACTAGCTTTTTTCCAAAATAGAAACTCCAAATCTTCATCTGAAATATTTTTGCCTTTAGGTTCATGATTAGTCAACAATTCATCCTGCTTTATATCTTAACTATATTTCATCAATCAGGTTCCAGATGATACTATGATGCCAGCCCAGCTTCCTTGGGCAGAGGACTCCACTATATGTCTTGGAGCCCCACTTCCCCAGAACCCTGCCCCATTAGGGCAAGAGAGAGACAGGCTGGGAGTATGGATCAACCTGCCAATGCCCATGTTCAGTGGAGAAGCAACTACAGAAGCCAAGACCTTCCACCTACTGCACCCCATAATGACCCTCGGTCCATACTCCCAGAGCGATAAAGAATAGGGAAGATATCAAGGGAGAGGACTGGATGTGGAACTCTGGGGGTGGGCATTGTGTGGAAATGTACCCCTCTTATCCTACAGTCTTGTCAATATTTCTATTTTATAAATAAAAAAATAACATGTCAGATACAATAATATCTATACTTTCATTTGTTTCCTAAGAAGTCGATGCTAATGTTGCTTTATGTGTGATTAGCTCATATTCACTTTTCCACAAGTTTTCCAGTAAATGTTATCATTCTTGTTACACTGATGAGACTTGACAAATTAAGCATGGGCCTGGGTGGTGGCACACTTGGAAGAGCAGACACTCACAGTGCTCAGGGACCTGGGTTCAAGTCTCTGGTCCCCACCTGCAGAGAGAAGGTTCACTAGAAGTGGTGTCACAGGGCTCTGTCTCTCCCTATTCTTCTCTCACTCCCTTTCTCTTTCTGTTTCTAATATAAATTATTTAAAAAATCAGTAGCTGTAGACTCATTGTGCATGAACTGATCTCCAGTGATTACCCTGTTGGCAAAGGGAGGAAAGAAGGAAGAGAGGGAGGGAGGGAGGAAGAATGGAGAAAAGAAAGGAAAAAAGGTCGAAAGGAAGGGAGAACAGTGAGTGGGGAGAAAGAAAAGAGAGGAAAGCAAAGCAAAGTTAGGTACCAGCTCCAGCTCAAACAAGAAATTAGGAACTTAGGAAATGGGATATATGACCTTACATTCTGTGCAAACCTAACAACTGCAGAATATTTGGTAATCTGATTTCCCTTTTTGCACTGCCTATACTCACTCTAAGAGTGGTGAACCAGGGATGTTGTGTTAGTAAATCAAGAAGGTCTGTATATTATGTACCTTTTGTATAGTCTAAATATTTTAAGGAAGTACAATTTAAATGAGTTTGAAAAAGTTATTTTACTCAGGCTAGAAGGTTTCTTTTGCCAGGTTATTTAATTCATCGTAAGGCTTCCTACCAAGAATTTCATAACCACAAACAGGACAGTCATTAGAGCTATATAAAAAAGTTCACAATAAATATTTCAGGTATTTCCAAATGCAATTCTCTTGCCAATACAAGCTCAGGAAGGGTTATAAATCACCCAACACTTTCACAGAATGTTTCCCAGGTGATTTTATTAATATATTTACGTGGGAAAAGTCACCTGAAGGATTAGCCCTGAAACAACCCCATTGGAAGTAATAGAGTGACTGGAACATAAGTCTTCCAACTATAGAACATTTACATGTGCTGCATTGGAGATGCAAATAAATATGTTTATGTGGGAAGTCAGGTGGTAGCACAGTGGGTTCAGCACATGTGGTGTGAAGCACAAGGACCAGCATAAAGATCCTGGTTTGAGCGGTGAAGCAGGCCTGCAGGTGTCTATCTTTCTCTCACCCTCTGTCTTCCCCTCCTCTTTCCATTTTTCTCTGTTCTATCCAACAACAAAATGACATCAGTAACAACAACAATAAAAAAAAACAAGGGCAACAAAAGGGAAAATAAATAAATATAATTTTAAGTATGCATGCGTATGCAAATACACATGTACATGTGGTCATGTTTATAAGTTATGTTTTTAATGTTTTATTATAGAGTTAATGGTTTATAGTATAGTTACTGACACATGTGTACAATTTGTCATCACCTTGTGATAGGTGTCTTCAGAATATTCTCACTTCCAACTTGGGTCCTTTTCTGCTTTATGCACTAGGACCCAGAGGCCCTCTCCCCTCTCCCCTCTCCTCACTTTCCCTCCTTCCCCAAAGTCCTTAGCAATAATGTTAAGAGAGAAGCCAAAAAGAGAAAGACACGTACAAGGTTTTATCACTTACAGGTGGAATTTAAGAAGCAAAGACAGGAGAGGAAAAATAGAAAGTGAAACGTAGACCTGACATTGTGTATTCAGTGCCCCAGGATGTGTTTCCTGTAAGCAATTTATTACTGTCATATTGATGACTATAAGCTATTAGTCAGCCATGTCATTTTACCTCTAACCATCTCTCATTTGTACACTTATTTCTTCAGATTTCAATATTTGATGTTACTATTTATATGATAGAGCAGACACACCAATAGCATTTTCTTCTAGCGACAGGGGAGGTAGATGAGTAGGTAGAGTGCTTTTTGTGCATGTGTAAGACTCTGAGTTTATTTAAAAACTGGAACTTGGGCTCTAGCACCAAATGGGAGCACTATGGCAATAAGGAAGGTCCATGATGGTGAAACAGTACATTGGTGTCTCTCCATCTTTCTCTGCCTCTCTCTGCAATCAAAAAGAAATATTTGACCTGCAGGCAGTTGAATCACACACACTAAAGGCTCAAGTGCCATCAAAATCAATCAATCAGTCAACCAATAAAATAATTATTTAAATATTGATTATAGATCTATAGTCGCACTTAGGCTTTGCAGTTATCCTCGCAGTGAGGGTGATATTTTCATTTTCTCGATAAGTTAAAGGACATTTACTTTTCTAGGATAATCAGTTTAGCTCTAGCTCCAAATAATTGCACTCTTTGAATTACTACAATTAGAAACAGCCTTATGAACTAATACATACCAACCGATGCAAGGTTTTTAAAGTGACAGTGACACAAAATTATCATTAAGAAATAAAATTATTTTCCTAGTAGATCCAAGATATTGTTTTCGATCATGTAAAATTTTCAGAAGGGTTACTGGATACATTTCTGTTTATATACATGCTCAGATCAAGCAACTCTTTCCTAAAATATATATTAAAACATATCAGCTTGAGCAAGAAGTACATCATCCCTTCTAGAAAAGTAACTTAGATGGTCCATGTAGTTAGTCATAAATGTGACTAACTTTATAGTGTGGCAGTGGTTCAGCTGTAGAGCACCTGTTTTGCATGCATGATACACTGATTTTGATCCTTGCTATGACATGAGAGCATCAAAGAGAACTCTATGACGGTGGAATCATTCTCTCTCTCTCTCTTTCTCTCATAAAGTATTGGAATGGGTAGGTGATTCACCAGTAAAACATATGTGTGAGACCCTGGGATAAATCTCTGGTATGCCATTAAAGATGCATTCTCATTTTATTTGAACTGATTATTCTCTCCAGGTTAGTATAGCAACTGAAGACCTTTTTTAATACTACATTACAATTTTATAGAACACTAAGTGATATTGTTGAGGGATAACAGAAATGTGTCAGTATATTTGTGAATAAAAATACCCTTTGCAGAATTCCTACTGAAAATTCACATTTAATTTGTTCAATGTATTTGTTTATTTTTTTTTGATCATCACTGTGACTTCAACACTCATAACTGACTTTCTAGAGATAAAGAGAGTAAAGCAAAGAAGTACAACATCAAATCTTCCTCCCATGTGGTGGGGGATAGCAGAGGTTATAGACTGAGGTCCAGTCAACATGGATGGAGACTCAGGGTCCAAGTTTCTAAGGGCTCAGCATCTAGTTGGTTGCTGTGGACAGGGGCTCAGGTCTTAAAATAAGGCCAGGGCTGCAGTCTGGCTGGTGGTAGTATTTATTCTCTGGGACTTGGAGAGATCAGAAAACAAACCGACAATCTCTTGCCCATCAAAGGAAAAAGCAACAGTGGCAACAAGTCCACTTACTAGTTGACTATGCTGTGGGTGGTCCAAAGGGTGCCAGTTGGCTGTAGGGTGCCAATGAGGGCTAGGGCTGTTTGTCTGCTAGGAGTTACCACTCTCTAGTAAAACATGTCTTTGCTTGCAGTTAAATCTAATGCTTCTAATCAAGGAAGATATCTATCTCTTCTGAGAATCTATTTTATGTAGATTAAAATCCAAAATGGAATCCATCAGCACTGCTCTCAGCAAGGTTTCAGAGCTTGTTAGGATGGCTGCTGTTGGAAGTTCTAGTTGGTTTACAGTGATAGTTTATTGCCTCTTGTAATGTTGTTAATTAAAAGAAAAAAAAACAATTGAATTGAAGTGCTAGGAGTTGAACACAACCTGACTCCATCTTCCCCAAATTCAATTCCACACCTTAGAAGTCTTTTCCTGGCTCCCCACCTGCAGGGGAGTTGCTTCACAGGATGTAAAGCAGGTCTGCAGGTGTCTGTCTTTCTCTCCCCCTCTCTGTCTTCCCCTCCTCTCTCCATTTCTCTCTGTCCTATCCAACAACAATAACAATAATAACTACAACAATAAAAAATAAGCACATCAATAAAAAGCAACAATGACAACAAAAGGGAATAAATAAATATTTTTTAAAAAGACTCAAGTTAGTGTTTTACAGACACTTTTCACAGGTACATGAGGAATTGTATTTATGTGTCCATGCCTGTACTATAAAATATTATTCCAGCAATAAAGTGATTTTGAAGAAAAAAAAAAGAAGAAGTCTTTTCCTGATTATTAACTGGAGAAGCAGTTTCTTTCTTCGGGGAACTCACACCACTCATGCCATTACTGCCTGCATGTTGGACTTCTGTTCCTAACTGTGGATGCTGCTTTGTCTCCTTTTTAGGTCTATTGTAATGCAAGGCTTCAAATATTAGGACAGTTTTCCAGTTACTGTCCGAGGAAATCAACTTAGGGCTTCCTTATTAAAACAATGTAGCCCCTGATTTCTACTGTTAAAATTATGGCATGTTAATTTTTTACAGAACTATAACTTCTTTATTTTCCACAAAATAGAAAGTTATAGCAAATTACTATGAACAATAAATAAAACACTATTTTGATTTTTCAAATGACAAGTTAATTCTTTCCTACTTGAGTTAATTTACAAATGTGTTCAAATGTTATTCTCTTAAGAATAATATTTGAACAAGAGAATAACATTTAAACACATTTGTAAATTAACATCCATGTGTAGAACTCTGGATTTGAACTGATTGTTATGGGGCATACATCAAAAAATATTCAACTCATTTAGTTATTTATTTCTATTTATTTGATGAATTCTGGGCAATATTCATAGTTCTAAAAGATTTTATTACTGATCTATCATTAATATCTCTGGAGGAATTCTCTAGTTTCTGTATTGCTTTGTTATTAAATCTTTAGTTTCGTGTATCTTATATTACTTTTTTATTTTTACAAAAAGACCACTATTATTTTTATATTAAGCTTCAACCACCTTTAAATAAAGTAGAAATTGCTGTTCTACATTTGAAAATCAAGTCTTTTTAAATTGTCATACAAAAGTAATGAAATGATTTTGTCTTCACTTCAGAATGTAAGTGACATTTACCTGCAGACTTTTCTCTGGAAATTACAAATAAACTGAGCAATCAGTCTGAAAATCTAAACCTAAAACGTCAAAGTAATAGATCAGAACTAATCTAATTATAGAACTATATCTAATCCAACAAAACTTTCTAATACTTTTTATACTATTCTTGCTGCCTGTTAATTCTACCATTTCTACCATTAGAAAATTTTAGTAGGAATCCTAATTTAGTTTTTCTTAATAATGACATAGAAGTCTAATATAGACTGTGACATAAGCATTCCCAGGCTACGAAACTTCCTGGTGTCACTCCACTGACTCCTTGGCCTCTAGGGCACTTGTTTTCTAGATATCCACAATGATGTGTTGATATACAATACATTGAAAGAGTTTCCCTTTATTTTTTATACTTACTCTATGAACAGCTTTTGTCTTTACTCAGGGTAACTATGTGTATTTGCAGTTGTCTTAGTCATAATTAAAAAAATCCACAGTGACACAGACCCATTAAATGCAAAAATTTTGGCTGGAGTACAAATAGATGATTTATGATGTTTCTCATTACATGATTCTATACAAATAGGATGAATTTAAGAGCCAGAATGCTTCTAATTTATATTACAGTTATACTATTCCCAGGTGCTATGATTCAAATATGTGACTTGTTTCTAAACCCACCTTATGTGAAGAAGTCATCAAAAGTATTATAGAGCATGAAGGGCTTGGGAGACAACATAATTATGCAAAGAGACTCTCATGTTTCAAGCCCTAATGCCTCAGGTTCAATCTCCAGCACCACCATAATCCAGATCTGAGAAGTACCCTGGCCTTCCTACCTTTGTGTTTCTTTCAAATCTCTCTGTCATTAAAAATAAGAAAGAAAGGAGCGATGGGCACCGGGTTAAGCCACATGGCACAAAGGACAAGAACTGGTATAAGGGTCCCAGTTCAACATCCTGGCTCCCCACCTACAAGAGGATCACTTCACAAGCAGTAAGCAGGTCTGCAAGTGTCTATCATTCTCTTCCCTTCTCTTTCTTCCCTTCCTCTCTCCATTTCTCTCTGTCCTATCCAACAACAACAACAACAACAACAACAGTAATGGCAACAATAATAGCAAAGGCAACAAATGAAGCAAATGGTCTTCAGGAGCTGTGGATTCACATTGCAGGTACCAAGTCCCAGCAATAAGGAATGAAGAAAGTATGATTAGAAAGAACTGTAGATTCTTAACTTCCGTTTATGAGAAAGAATAACAAAAAGGGAAACTCAGCAGGATCTAACTAAATTTGTAGTAGGGCACCAAAGTAAAAACCCTGGGTGGAGAGTGAGGGTGAATGTTCAATTTCAAGGGGTGGGGGGTGGGGGGTGGAAGGATAGGACAGTCTTTTGGTGGTGGGATTAAAAAAAAAAAAGAAAGTATTGTAGAAAGTGAAAAAATATGATATATGATATTGTTATTACAGAAACAGACATGGACAAGGTATTTATAAATAAAAGTTCATCATGTAAATTGTGAGCACCTTCAAGAGGTACAGCACCCCACCTTCCACAGAATGTGTGCTGTGGTTCTCTGCTCACTGAGTCTTGTCATGGGTCTAAATCTCACTTTAGGAGCTCTGTAGAGGTTCAGAATGGCATGCCGTTACAGACAGAATAAGCAGTGATGGCACTGGCAGGGATCTTCACAAACATATAATATCACTTTATGGGACAATCTATTTCATCTGCTTTCTTTACACCCACTGTCACATGCAGCCGCACTGTGTGATACAGAGGGGACTATTGCAGTTCTGGTGAAGATTGGAACTTGATAACAGACAAGATGATAATCACTTTCCTCACCTCTAGAAGTCCATATAAATGATGAAGGGATTGAGAAATGAATAGAAATATTACTGAAGACTCTAAAATACACCCTTGACCAAGTTGCTCAGCAAAACATTGGCAGAATCTGACTGAACGTGCTGAATTTTATAGAGGGGAGGCCTGGAAAATATCATTCATCACTGAGAAGTATTTTGACAGCAAGAGATTGGTATCATTAGGGAATATCTATTAATCTGGGAGGTCCCTGATTTTGAAGGTTCATTACCTAAAGAAAAAAATAACTGTTATCTTCCTGATGTTAAGAGGATTTCTTTCACATGTGGGTACCTGTACCAAGAAGATCAAAATCAAAGAACGAGACCAGTTCAGAGCCTACACTCCACTGATGAATGACAACAGCGAATTATGACATATTGGCTTCTTCCAATGGAGAAAAATAAAAGTCACAAACCAAAAGATCTAAATCAAATAAAAAATACTTTAGAAATCTGATAATGTGTAATGGGATTTTATTGACTATGGCCAAACCTCTCTGTCTCCCAGCTGAATAAATCCCATTAGTATCTACCTTAGACTATCAAGAGTCTTTTTCCTTAAATGTATTGACTTTTCTATTTAGCTTTGACATTAATCTATACATAACATGTGTTAAGAATTGCATAGAATCCTTCTTGGCCTTCAAGCCAGAAATCTCAAGCAATTCTATCATGTTTTACAAGCTCAGTCAGTGAGACTAATCTGAATGCCTTTCTGAAATCAAGGAAGGTACATATCACTTTGTATTCTAAAGGGAATTGAAGTCCTGCCTGTTTCTCTTTCAGGTAATAAAATTCCATGGATGCATACAGGGGTCTCTGGAAAGGAAGCATCATCAACTGCTACCCTACTCAAGTGGTTCCAGTATCCGTGCAGGTATACATATGTCCAGGTGGATAGTGTCTCCAAAGTGCACTCCAAAGTTACAGGCGAGTCTTAGTGTTCCCATTAATTAATTAATAATTACTTAAACCCCAATAATTATACCAGGTCCTCATTTCGAAAGGATCGAGTGAGTATAAAGTGATTACAAATTCTGCCCTATTAGTCATCCCTCCAGTGGGTAACATGTGTTTGCCTCACAAGATTATTGTGAACAGGAGTGGGTAAATTAGCCAGAGTTGTTTCACATTAATAGTGAAAAATAGAAGGGATGATTCCTGAAATTGCCAATGTTCTTCTCAAAATGGAGAAGGAGAAGAAGAAGAAAAGGAGGAGGAGAAGGAATAGAAGGAGGAAGAGGAGGAGGACAGGGTGAAAGAGAAGGAGGAAAGGAGGCAGGCGGAGGACGAAAATGATCCTAATAACATGGTCAATGCAGACTGGTGTGGAGAAGAAAACCCAACATTAAAAGTGCCCTAAATACATATCTCTCATATCTGCTACAGTTTGAGAGTCCCACCAGGGCATCTCCCTTGAGGAGGAAGGTATTAGAGACAGCTCTGAAGGACACAGATCATTAACGCATCTCTTCCCTCCAAATATCCAGCAATGCTGAAGTGATGTTCTCGGTTATTACTTTCCCTCAAAACACCAAAATGTGGCATACAGATTTCCAGCCATTTTATCTTCACCTTTTCATTCTTTACTTTTTAAAACATAATCATTATTTTATCTTTATTTATTTCTGAAGACAAGAGATTGTAATGAAAACTTTCGGTTTTCCTAAATATAAATCTGTCCTATTAGTTAAAAGAGAAAATTCAGAGTATCTCAAAAAATTTTAGACATAGAATTAGTGAAAAGAAACAGACAAAAACCATTGAATACTTTATGCATTTAATTCTAATTTAAAATTTAAAAATTCAGAGTCAGGGCAAGTTGAGCATACATGCTAGTGTGAAGGAACACTAACTAGTTCAAGTCCCTGGTCCCCACCTGCAAAGTGGGGTGCTTCACAAGTGGTGAAGCAGCATGGCAGTTGTCTATTTGCTCTTTTCCTCTCAATCTCCCCCTTCTCTCTCAGTTTTTCTGTATAAAAATAAACAAATAATCAGAATGTTAAAATGAATACAACTTAAAAGCCATAACCTAGTGACTAGAAAAATATATTAATTTAAATGACAATAGGCTCTGCCCATTCTAGAGCTTTAAAATGTTTGCATTTTTATTACTTTAGCACATGCCATAAAACTGATATGTGTGTGTGTTTGTGTGTGTGTGTGTGTGTACATGTGTGCTCTTCTTTCAAAAGGGAATGACAATGAATTCTATACTAAAAAATGAAATTAAATCTAGGGAACTTATATAATATCCCACAAATAATGTGGGGGGAAATCTAGCTTATTTCTTAATACTTTCTATCACCTATTTTAATATACTATTCTCTTTTTATTTAAAAACTCCTATAAACTTTTTACATCATCATGCTCTCTAATACACATAATATAATATAATATAATATAATATAATATAATATAATATAATATAATATAATACTTATGAAAGATGAGGAGTGGGCAACGGTAGAGAATAAAGGCCTCTAGAATCAAATACAGATTTGATGACTGTGAATAAACAGAAGGGAAGAGGCTGGCAGTGGCCCATCTGGTTGAGTGCACCTGTTACAATGCACAAGAACTTGGCTCAAGACCCCTGTCCCCACCTGCAGGGGGGAAGGAGTAGTGACACAGTGCTGCCAGTGTCTCTCACCCTTTCTATCTCTCTTTCTCTTTTCAACTTCACTCTGTCTCAGTCCAATGAATGAATGAATGAATGAATGAATTAAAAGAGAAAGAGGAAGGAAAGCAGTATCAGTTGGGAAGAGATTCTCTCTGCCCCCCAGTTCTGAGATGATTAGGTTAATGAGTATATTGACTTAATGTTACCTATTAGAAATGTTTTCACTCTCCCACCCCCCCCCCTTTGTTGTAATGAATGTCACTGGTTCCTTTGCTGTTGTGCTTAGTCATTGACTGGGGACAGTTTGAGGGGGGGAAAAAAACAGCTTCTGCAAAATCTCAGGTGTGGATTCAGGAAATGGCACTTGTCACCAGGATTCTGTATGACACATGAAAGGAACCTCCATACATCTTCAAAGGTGTGAAATCTCTCTTAAAATGTCTCTATAACATGTACCCTTGCAGAACATCTTTAATTAGAAAAGAACATGTCTGGTAATGGGACAGGACTTGGAGGTAAGACAGACCTAAGGCAGAGTGTTGACTGGTGTGTTGTGCGAGAGTGAAGTTCTCCAGGAAGACTTTGAGGTCCTGGTTCACGATGGTGGAGGAGGACCTAGGCTGTGAGTAAGAGTGTTTTACAGAAAATTGAAACGGTTTACACATTTATTTACTCTAAACCATTTATCCCCCCAATAAAAACAAATTAAAAATATCACAAATTAGCTCTTATCCTTTATCTCCTTAAGAAAATTTCTTACTAGTTCAGTATGATGAACACACGCCAAGTGCCTCAATGAAGAGTTTGTAGAAATTCTCCACATATGCAGACATCCTTATATTATGTGAGCTTGTACAACTGGCCAAGTTTGAAAGTATGTGGGTTGAATATCTGGTTCACAATGCGTTCATTAGGATCACCAAGCAGTATCGAGTAATACTTTTGTTCCAATGAAAAACAAATTTAGGGGGCCGCTGGCAGTGCACCTGGTTGAGCACACATGTTACAGTGCACAAGGACTGAGGTTCAAGCCCCCGGGTCCTCACCTGTATGGGGATAGCTTCACAAGTGATGAAGTAGGGCTGCAGGTGTCTCTAGGTCTGTCTCCCTATCTCCTTTCTCTTAATTCCTGGCTTCCTTGATCCAATACATAAATATAATAAAAAAATTTTAAAAACAGAGAAAAAGGCACCCAGAAGTTAAAAAGAAAGAAAAAAATTAGAACCAACAGTGTTATGATCACATGGTCAATTTCCAACATATGTACATGAAATTATATTCACAGAAAAATGTGAGATATGCAAGAGATGACCAGAAAGCATTTACAAAGAGACATTCAGATGAAGAAGATTTGAGTTGATGATTGATGGCTGATTTTATCTTTCATGATCTCAGTGCTAGTGTGACCAGCTATACTCACTTCTAGCAAGACATATTTCCTGTTTTTATAATAAATTCCCTTTTATACATAGGCTAGTTTAAATGGATTACTGTTGCTTTTTACTGAAAGAGCTTTTAATCAAGTAGACAGAGTTCTGATTAATAGATGCTTTTCAGAATAAATGCTTTTCCTTTAACCTTAGCTTTCCTGAAGTCAGCTATTTTCTGAAACCCAATTTTCCATTTTTCTTGAACTTTCATTTAGCTGGCGCTGGCTAGATTATATTAACTGATTACAGCACTGTTTATAGATATAGGAAAGACCCATGCATATTCCCTTTCTGACAATAAGTGTAAGGGAAAAGAAAAAAAAAGAGGTAAGGATGGGTACCCAAGAACTCATCATTTGGTAATGAAAATGAGTCCCAAAGCTCAGTCCTCTGTGTCTTAGTGTTAGGGCAGTGATTAACTGAGGAATTAAGTGATCTAGTAAGTGCACCATCATACTCTATCCAGCAAAAGTAATTTAACTAGATACTGTTTTTAAATTATGATGTTGATTACTAATTATTATCCTCCAACTTAAAAAAAAACCTCCAATGAAGTCATGGTGACATTGTTATCCATGTAATTATAGACAACTGTAATGAGGCCAATGCAGTGTTGTCAATACACATGACAAATGGAGCCCTCAACCAAATGAATAAACTTGCATCCTTCGTACCCAAAGCTGAGCGAACTGTCCACAAGTCCTCAGAAGATGGTCTCTGTGTGCTGTTTTCCTGCACAAGAGACAACTCCATGTTGCTTGTCTGTTTGCTTATTTGTTTTATACTGAGGGGGATAATGGTTAACAGTACAGTTGTTGGCTCCTGAATATAATATTTTGATTTTTTTTCTGTCTTTTTAAAAAAATATATTTATTTATTTATTCCCTTTTGTTGCCCTTTTTTTATTGTTGTAGTTATTCTTGTTGTCGTCAAGTTGGATAGGACAGAGAGAAATGGAGAGAGGAGGGCAAGACAGAGAGGGGGGAAGAAAGATAGACACCTGCAGACCTGCTTCACCACCTGTGAAGTGACTCCCCTGCATGTGGAGAGTCAGGGGCTGGAACCGGGATCCTTATGCCGGTCCTTGCGCTTCGCGCCATGTGCCCTTAACCCGCTGTGCTACCGCCTGATTCCCTTTCTGTCTTTTTTTTTTTTTTAATTTTTATATTTTTCACAAGAGCACTGTTCAGCTCTGGCTTATGGTTGTGCAGAGTTGAACCTGGGACTTTGGAGCCTCAGGCATGTCAGTTTCTTTGGATAACCATTATGCTATCCACCCCTGCCCATTTTTTTAAATCTCTTCTATATAGTTATCTATAAAATACCCTCATACCCAGTCTAGGTTCTTTTCCACTATTGTACACCATGACTTCAGAGCACCCCATAGCCCCCACCACCCTTTCATTCCCCAGAATCTTGTTCTTTAGTGCAGTCCTCCAAACCCAATCCAAGTTCTACTTGGCATTTCCCTTTTCTGTTCATGTTTCTCAAGTTTTTCCCCATGAGTGAGATCATCCCATGTTCATCCTTCTCTTTCTGGCTTATGTCACTTAACAAGATTCCTTCAAGCTCCATCGAAGATGGGGTGAGGGAGGTGACTTCATTATTCATTTTTTTTAATGTAGGGAAGGTTATTGGTTTACAATAAATGCAATTGTTGATACATGTGTAAAATTTCTCCATTTTCTGCAAAGCACTCTCACCCCACAGCCTAGGTCTTTCCCCACCAGCATGTTCCAGAACCTGACAGCCTCTGTACCTCAAGAGTCCTTTACTTAACGCACAATATAGCAAACCCAGCCCACGTTCTAATATGCGTTTCCCATTTCCATTCTTAATTCTCAGCTTCTGTCCATGTTAAGTGAGATAAGCCAGAGAGAGGATAAATATGGGACTTCATCATTCTTGATACCCACAAAGGCTCCCATGTTAGGCACTCATCTCTTATTGAACAGCGAGGTTGCCTCCAAGTTTGGGCTATTACAATCGTGTTGCTATGAACATGGTCTTTAATGTAACTGGAGCCACTTTTTACCAAAGAGATTGCTAGAATTAGGAAACAGCTGCTACAACAAGCAAAATTACCTAGACTAGATACAGCTTCCCGCTAATAAATTACTTTTCCCAGAGTTATAATTGACTCTATCTTTACCAAGGTATGAGGAATTCTTTCCTCTTAATATGAGGTTTAATAGCTACTAAAAAAAGAAGTCTACATACATCCAATCAGAAGCAATCCACACAGTCTTCACAACTGCAGAAAGCCATGTTGGCTGCTCTTTTATGATGCTCATCACAGTTTGTCTCATATTTGAGGTAATGGAATGATTCTCCTTATTTATTTGCTTCTGACAATCTGCCCCAAGCCTTACTCATCTTTGCGATTTCCATAGATGTTAACAGTGCTTACATATTGTAGGGAATATATATACGATTAAACATTAAGTGGATAATAATACTAATTATCACTTAAGAGGAGCAGAAACACTTGGAACTTAAAGATAACCTATCAAAAAGTTTGTTATCTACTTAAAGAAACAATACAGGATAACTTTCTGAGTGTGACTAGCCTGACAGAAATTAGCTCTATAAAAATAAAAATTCTTAGGGACTGGGCATTTGTGCACTTCGTTAAGAGCATACATTACAATGCACAAAGTCCCAGTTTCATGCCCTCAGTCCCCACCAGCAGAGAGGTAGCTTCACACAGGAGAGGAAGTTAAAGCACAATTTCATTGGCTTTTTAATTCTTGGAATTTGATCATAGGAAGTTCATCTACGCCGATGACATCTGCTGTGCAACTCAGGCATCAAAGTTCGACATCCTCGAGGAAACACTCACGAAAGACATGTCTCTGATATCTGATTACTGTAAAAAATGGCGACTAATCCCTAGCACTGCAAAAACGGTATCATCTGTTTTCCATCTACACCATGCCTCGGCCTCGCGTGAGCTTAATGTGCAGCTTGGCGATACGAGAATCCAGCATGAAGCCCAGCCAGTCTATCTTGGCGTTACTCTCAATTGCACCCTGTCATTCCACGAACATCTCATAAAAACTGCAGCAAAGGTGGGCGCGAGGAATAACATCATTGCAAGACTGGCCAGCTCCTCATGGGGCGCGAGCGCTTCCACACTACGATCATCCTCTCTGGCATTATGCTATTCCACTGCAGAATACTGTGCCCCAGTATGGTTCCGTAGCCCCCATGTCCACTTGGTCGATTCCAAATTATATTCCTCCATGAGGATCATTTCTGGAACCATCCGTTCCACCCCGGTTCCATGGCTGCCAGTTCTTAGCAACATCGCCCCACCAGATATTCGTCGGGATGCGGCATCATCTAAGTTCATTTCCCAAGTCTACGCTCGACCGGACCTGCCAATATACGCGGATATCTTCGCCCACCCTGTCCAACGCTTGAAGTCTCGTCACCCAATCTGGTCCCCTACGCCTACACTGAACTTCTCTATTCCAGACTCTTGGAAACAGAGTTGGCAGTCAGCTGAGGTAAAGAACAAACACCTCATCACAGACCCCTGCGAGCGTCAACCCGGCTTTGACCTAGCACGTTATGATTGGGCCCTCCTCAATCGCTATCGAACAGGCCATGGCCGGTGCGCCGCTATGTTCCATCGCTAGGGAGCCAGAGACGCCCCGAACTGCCCCTACGGCTCCAGACAGACTATGACCCACATAGTCAACGACTGCCACCTCTCTAGATTCAAAGGAGGTCTCGAAACTTTACATCAAGCTCAACCTGACGCTGTTGACTGGTTACAGAAGAGGGGCAAATGCTAGAAGAAGGTCTTGATTATTTAGAGACTAGAAAATTCTGAAAAATTGCTTCTCAGAGTTAAATGAGTCATTCAAAATATATAAATTTCACATCAGTTGTTAAGTAGAAACATTTTATAGTATTAAAATACCTTGATATTTACGAAGGAAGGTAGCTTCACATGGGATCAATTTCTCTTCCTTCAAACCGACATATATTCAATGACAATTATTCTATCATAAAAATAAAAGTTATAATAGTACATAGAGAGAAGACTGTGCAGAGGCCGGGTGGTGGCACACCTGGTTGAGCACACATGTTACAATCAGCAAGGACCTGGGTTCAAGCCCTCTGAATTCCCACCAGCAGGAGACATCTTCAAGAGTGGTAAATCAGTGCGGCAGGTGTCTTTCTGTCTCTGTTCCTCTCTATTGCCCCTTTCCCCTCTCGATTACTGTCTATCCAATAACTAGATAAAGATAATTTAAAAAAAATAAGAGAAATATTGTGGAAAAAATTACCCCTATAAGGTCAAGTAAGATATCTTCACCTGTTTGAAAATCCGCTTGCTAGTGGCAGGCCCCAAAGGGATCAGCCTCACCCCTTGACACAATGTATGCCAAATTACCAGTACCCTGGTCTTCTCGCTCACCCTGCCACAATTTAAATTTTTATTTTATTTAATTAATTTATTTTGTTTGATAGGGCAGAGAGAAATTGAGAGGGGGTAGGGCAGGGAGAGAGGGAAAAAGAAAGAGAGATACCTGCAGCCTTGCCTCACTGCTTGTGAAGCTTTCCCCCTACATATGAGGACCAGGGTCTTGAACTCAGGTCCTTGCAAACTGTAATGTGTGTGCACTTACCCAGAGGCACCACCACCCAGTCTCCCTCCCACAATTTGTAAATAGATATTAAAAAATAATAAAATAGGACCATTGTTCCCACAATCTGTAAGTATCATAGTTTACTGATTATGTTTTGCTATTGATCTTTTACATGTATTATGTATTACATAATTGATCAAAGATTTTAAATAAAAAGATATCCTTAATTTTTACTAAAATATTCATGCGTAATATTATCCAACATAAAGAAAAGACTTTAACCTTTTTTCAGTGAATACAAAACATTCTATAACATGAACGTGATATATAATATGAATTCATAATTTGCTATTTATATTTTCTCTAGTTTTTCATTGAGCATTCTCTGTATATGTTTTATACTTGATCACTTAAATAAAATTATGAATTACAATGGTAAAGCCACATTAAAGTTTCTAAACATACTTTACCACTAGCTTTGCATTAAAACTAAATAAAATGTAACATTTCCTAGTCATACACATCCAATTTTACTGTATGTTTTGACTACTCAGAGAAAGTATTTATTCCCTCATTATTTCTGTTTGCTAATGTTACACTTTTTTCTTTATTCTATGTTTAATGAGCTTATAATGAATAAATTATGTGTAAATATACCGCAGTGACTGTGATTTTGGCTTGCTTAGCCAATATTTTCTCTCTTTTTATTAATTTATTTTCCCTTTTGTTGCCCTTGTTGTTTTTTATTTCTGTTGTAGTTATTATTGTTGTTATTGATGTATTCATTGTTGGATAGGACAGAGAGAAGTGGAGAGAAGAGGGGAAGACAGAGAGGAGAGAAGGACAGACACCTGCAGACCTGCTTCACTGCCTGTGAAGCAATTCCCCTGCAGGTGGAGAGCAGGGCTCGAACCAGGATTCTTAAGCCAGCCCTTGTGCTTCACACCATGTGCACTTAACCCGCTGCACTACCGTCAGACTCCCTCAATATTTTCTTTTATCAACTTCTAACAGTTTATCAACTTTAGAAGAAAAACGTCCTTTCATATGTAGCTTCTGTTTTTAATAATAATGTAATGAGAATATTTTGCATGATATTTTGAACCAACTTTGATTTTTAGTTTAAAATATCAATTCACTAATAAGTACCAGTAATACTACTATACTACTACTAATAATAAATGATAAGACAACACTTATGATTCATTCCTTGTACTAGCCTCTTACTAAGCCTCCTTATTCATTACTGAAATCATTCCTAAGGTAAGCAAATGATGTAAAATTTTAAAACTTATATTCTCTGTCTAGATCTTTATATCTAAAATTGGTATGTTCTCATTGTCATTCAAACCATTACTACATGCCTTATTTATCAATTACTAGTGAGTTCTTTTGGACATATATATGAAAACTATGGGAAGTCATGATTAATAGTGCTCAGTCAACTAGATCACTAAACAAAATGAGTGATGTGAATTTTTGGAAGATCTTGACATGGAGATAATGAAGACTCATGAACCATGTTACATACCAAACACTTACAATCAGTTTTCCACCTCTTCTGCATACTGAAATTTTGTAACTTCTAATTATAAATGTCTTTTTTTTTTTTTCAGGTTTGTTTAAGATGTTAGCAGCCTGACTTACAAGGTCTGAACTGAAACTTTTCAATTTTACCTCTTACATAACTTAAGATTAATCTGTATCTAGCTGTTTGTGTGTATGTGTGTGCCAACTGCATTTTATCCAATAAACAAATTAAAATAAGTATCTTCGCAAATATTTGCAAAACAGAATAGTAACAGAGATTATGACTAAATACTTTTCTATAAATCAAAATATTCTTTACTCATCATTTCTTGAAATCATATAAAATTAAAGGATGGAAAAGAGACAGAAAAAATCGTTTTCAGATAAATTTCTTTATAATTTCATTTGGTCTATAAAGTTTAATCAGCAGAGACCTTGAAGCAACACTGATATGGCGATGTGCAGAGATTAGTCCAGTGGTAGAATACCTTAGTAAACAACAGGAAAAAAAATCACAGATCTTGAAAATGAGAGATGATATTACAAAAAATATATTCTTTCATTATAAGAATAGAGGCAGGCGCCAGAATGAGAAGTCTGAACAGCAAATTCTTTCAGGTATTCAGTTACATTAAGACAGGTTGAACAAGAGTGTTTACACAAGAAGGTATTTCATTTTATTATCTTAATTTTTAATAGTCTTTATTTATGTATTGGGAAGAGATAGCTGGCAATCAAGAGGGAAGTGGTCACAGAGAGGGAGAGAGACAGAGACAACTGTAACACTGCTTCACCACTTGAAGAGCTTTCCTCCTGCAGGTGGGGACTGGGGGCTTGAACCTGGGTCCCTGTGCATTGTAACATGTACGCTCAACCAGGTATGTCACCATCCAGCCCCCACAAGTAGGTGTTTTAAAAACCCATGTATGGAGGAAGCTCTCCGTTCATGTGAAAGGAAGAAAGAGCCTTTGAAGGCACAGTCCTAAATATTATAAAAGTGTTTCCCATGCATATACATGTTCTACTTATTACTGTTCCATGAATAAATTCTTCAGTGACAAGTCATGAGAAATAAACCGATACAGTATCAATGATAAAAGATGTGTGTGTAGGAAAGGGGGGCAGGCTGGGAGACAACTATTTTGGGAGACTGCATGCTTTTCCATGCCTAGGCCTATAGGTTTAAGACCTGGCACGACATGGAGGTACCTTTGATAGCACTGTGGAAGCTCCGTGGACAGTGATATAACATTATTGTATACTCATGTCTCCTCCTTCTCCTCCTCCTCCTTCTTTTCCTCCTCCCTCTCCTTCTTTTCTCCTTTTTCTCTTCTTCCTCCTCCTTCAGAATGTGCATGTGTAGTACTTTCTCAATCCTGTTACCATCTTTTAAAAAGATAGAAAAACGGAGGGGGCTGGGTGATAGCACACAGGGTTAAGCGCACATAGTACAAAGCAAGGATCTAAGGATCCAGGTGCAAGCCCCCAACTCCCCACCAGTGGTGGTGGGTGGGGGGCACTTCACAAGAGGTGAAGCATGTCTGCAGGTTTCTAGCTCTCTCTCTCCCTATCGCCCCCTTTCCTCTCAATTTCTTTCTGCCCTAATAAAAAAAAAAAAAAAAAAAAAGGAAGGCTCTCTGGGAAGGCTATCAGGGGAGGGAGGGGGTGGGATGTGGAGATCGGGTTATGGGAATTGTGTGGAACTGTACCCCTCTTATTCTATGGTTTTGTTACTGTCTCCTTTTTTAAATAAAAAAAAAAAAGGAAAATATGGCTGCCAGGAGCAGTGGATTCACAGTGCAGGCACCCAGTCCCAGCAACAATCCTAAAGATAATAAAGAAAGAAATAAGTAAAAAAAGAAAGAAAGAAAGAAAGGTAGAAAAGAGCAGCGAAATTTGAAACCAAACCAAGTAAAAAAAAACACTTCAATAAAAAAAGAACATTTCTATGAAACAGGTGATAGAAGGTACTGATTTAAGCTCCAGATGACAAATAGAAAAGACAAAAGGATAATAGATAGATAGATGATTGATAGATAGATAGATAGATAGATAGATAGAGGCAGAACACAACAAAGAAGCCAAAAATCATAAAAAGAAAGATAAAATTGGAAGGAACAAAGGGACACTGTATCCTATGGGAATTTGGATATAAACATATGAAGTTGTCAAGATAAATGAAAATAATTTTTTCTAAAAGACTAGTTAGAAGAGATAAAAAGAAAGAACATACTAAAAAGAAAATTAAAACCTGAAATATTCTAAGAGTATTATTATTTAAATTATTTCCTGGGGAAAAAATAAAGACTGTTCAAACTGAAATTTAAGAACAACAAAAGGGCTCAGGGAAAATCAACACAGGGTAATGACTGTAACACATACCATGGTTAACCTATTAAACACACAGGAGTAAAAAGGATATTTTGGCCAACTGATAGTGCACCTGAATGAGCATAAATATATATAGAAATGTGTAAGGGACAGGAAGCCCCTGGTCCCTACCTGCAAGGGGAAACTTCATAAGACCTAAGCATTAGAACAGGTGTCTCACATTCTCTCTCCCTCTCTATCTTCCCCACCCTTCTCAGTTTCTCTTTGTCCAAGTAAACAAAAAGGAAGGGAAGAAGGGAAGGAGGGATGGAGGAAGGAAGAAAAGAAGGCAGGAAAAATAAAAAAAAATTAAAAAAGCGATCAATGCCAGAGTGGTACTGTGGTACTGGATTTGTTGTGCAGGCACCAACCTCCAGCAAAAAAGTCTCTCAGGAAAAATAAATGTTTCATGAAGTGAAAGCTTATGTCACTTTTTAGGGAAGAACTAATCAGATTTGCCACAGAAACATTCAATGCCAGAAATAAATGGGAAATTCTTAAAGGATACTTATAAAAGTGTGTACTAAGAATTTTATATTTCGTCAAACAAACATGCAGGTAGAACAGCTAAAACAAACAAACAAACAAACAAACCAAACAAAAATCTGTCCTGATCTTGAGGAACTTACTGAAGAATGCACTTGGGAAAACTATCAAATGACTTTGAAAGCTATGAGAAATGGGTTTGAGCCATGAGGAAATTATATTTAATCTTAGAATAGAGAGCAAAATAAATGTGAAGACTAGCATGCAAAGAGTGGAATAAAAAGTTAAAATTTGGGAGTCAGGCGGTAGTGCAGCGTGTTAAGCACACGTGATACAAAGTGCAAGGATCAGCGTAAGGATCCCAGTTCAAGCCCCTGGCTCCCCTCCTGCAGGGGAGTCACTTCACAGGTGATGAAGCAGGTCTGCAGGTGTGTCTATCTTTCTCTCCCCCTCTGTTTTCCCCTCCTCTCCATTTCTCTGTGTCCTATCCAACAACAACGGCATCAATAACAACACCAATAATAACTACAACAATAAAACAAGGGCAACAAAAGGGAATAAATAAATATTTTAAAAAGTTAAAATTCGAATACACCCAATAAAATACCCATGAAAATAAGATACCTGATCAATATTTGCAAAGAGGTAAATACGTTGAATAAGGTGTTGTCTTCTTTGCTCTGTATATAGTGCTTTCATTAGAATATCAATCAATGGCAACAAATCATATGAAAAGTTTATACAGAACTAGAAGTACTAGAATTAGTATTAAGAAGAATGATATTGTGGATTGAATTTGCATCAACAACAGATGTGAGAATGAACAGCTACTGAAGGAGGGAAGTAATAGCTACCATCTGAAGACATCTATTGTAAATTTCACTTAACAATGTATTAGCTTTCTTTTTTCTTTCTCTGTATCATTTAATGAGTTCTATAGCTCCCTTTGTACCTTTCTATGCAGTCCTAGAGATGGAACCTTGAACCTTGTGTTGATAAGTCACCCACAGAAATAATGTCATTATTTATTTTTTTGTTTGTTTATATTGTACCGGGTTTATCGCTGGGGCTTAGTATCTGCACCATGAATTCCAGCCTTTTTCATTCTTCTCTTCTTTAAAATTATTATTTTTTTATTTGGTATGACAGGGAAATTGAGAAGGAAGGAGTATAGAGAGGTAGGGAGAGATCAAGAGACTCCAGCACTGCTTCACTACTTCTGAAGCATCCCCCCCCTTCAGGTGGGGACCAGAGGCTTGAACACAGGTCTGTCTGTGTACACTTAAAGAAGTTTGCCACCACCTGGCTAGTTTTTCATGTTATATTTTTAAAAGAGAAAGGAAGTGGTGGAAGGTAGAGATACCAACGCACCATTACACCACCCATGGAATTCCACCCCTCTGTCTTTGATGCTTTTGTGTGGTGCCTGTCATCAAACTCAGACCTCATCTATGAAAGGCATGCACTCTGCCTGCTGAGACAACTCCTGGGCCTGTATACATCTGTTTTCATTAAGAAAGATTTCCATTTCTTTTTTTATATCTTCACTTATTTATTGAATAGAGGTATCCAGAAATTGAGAGGGATTGGGGTGATAGAGAGAAGAGATACAGAAAGACACCCGCAGCCCTGTTTCACCGCTCACAGAGTTTCCCCCTGCAGGTGGGGACCAGAAGCTCCAGCTCCAGTCCGTCTACATTGTAACATGTGCATCTAACCAGGTGTGCCACCAGGTCCCAAGTATTTTCATTTCTTAACCTTTATGAGTCTCTTAAAGAAAGCATGCTATTAGAGTAGTAGCTATTCCAGAATATCAACAGTATGAGAATATGTTCTATGGACTTTGACATAAAAGATAACATCCTAGTAATAGAATCAACAGATCCATAAATTGTGGAAGATTTTGAAATAATTGTCAAACTATATTTTCAAAGAAAAAAATGATAATGATTATACCTCTTAGCCCTTGCCAAAAGTAGATATTACTAACTTATTTATTTATTTATTTTATTCCCTTTTGTTGCCCTTGTTGTTTTATTGTTATTGTGGTTATTGATGTCGTTGTTGGGTAGGACAGAGAGAAATGGAGAGAGGAGGGGAAGACAGAGAGGGGGAGAGAGACATAGACACCTGCAGACCTGCTTCACCACCTGTGAAGCGACTCCCCTGCAGGTGGGGAGCCGGGGGCTCGAACTGGGATCCTTATGCCAGTCCTTGTGCTTTGCGCCACCTGAGCTTAACTTGCTGCGCTACCGCCTGACTCCCAATATTACTGACTTTTTATCAACTTGGAACTTAAACAAAGAATTTCATATTATATTTAAATTTATATTTAGTTCATCATTCATGGAACAGACATTAATTCACTATACATTACCTATTTGACCTTATTATTTTTTTTTGCAAAAAAAAAAACCTGCTTATTTATCACAGTACACATTTCATAGAGGTTTACATTGTTTTTATACTCTATATGCCAGTTTTATTATATTCTAAACAACTCCTCAAATTTGTAGTAAATATCTCCCCTTGGCATATTTTGCTATAAAAGATGTAGATAATTATTTTTTTGTATTCAGATCTATTTTTCTAATATTACTTGTTTTGAGTTATAATTCGAAGAAATGTTGGTCTTCATTTTACATACAAATTTGATTACCTTAATTCTCTAGGCTTTCTATAGCCTCTCTGGTATATTTTTCCTCTGGCTCCCTTTTGCTTTCTGAATTTAATTAAAAATTTAATTCATTAATTCAGTAGTCTATTTGTTCCCTCTTTCAACACATCAATTATATTTTATCAAGTTGTCTTTGGTAGTTGCTTTGGAGATGGAAATATTTTCACTTTCAATAAACCCAAGCTCGTTTTCAAATTGTACGATAGCATACTTTATGATAGAATGTTTTCAATTTTCCCTCCTTCCTTGGATTTATTTATTTCACTTATTCATAAGAGATAGCTTCATAGGTTTGAGGATTTTAAATAAAATCAACTTCCTTTATTACCAAAGAGTATCAACATTTAATACAGGAAGAGGGGGAAGACTGGACAACTAGGAATTGGTGCAATTCTCCCCTCTCTTTTCTTGTCATTGATTTTAACTACTTCATTATTTCAAGGGGCTAAGATCAAAAGGAACAGAGATGGGGATGAGAATCCATTCTCAAGTAGCATCAGAGTTTTGCAACTCTTATTCGCAGTCACCTGTTACTTTGTAGGAGACTTAATGATGTAACTTATGTCAATGCCTATCAGCGAGGGGGCAGTATTCCCTAGTCCCATGGTTAGGTATAAGCCTTTCAATGAACTTGTCCCCCTGGGCTGTGGCCTTCAGAAGTGCATCTTAGTTTTTTGCCCTTTTAGATGAGATAGAAAATTAAAGAAGGTTGGGTTTGGATATTTCTCTTGCAAGAGATCAGTGAAGCTTTGGTCCTACAGCTTCACTTGAAGGCTTTGTTAAGAAGAGAAGAATGCTATAGGCATACTTCAGAATGATTATTTCACTACTCCCCTTAAGAGAAACATGAAGGTTTTTTATTTCTTTATTGGGGAATTAATGTTTTACATTCAACAGTAAATACAATAGTTTGTACATACATAACATTTCTCTGTTTATATGAAGGCTTTCTTTCCCCCCCTCAAATATTCACAGTACAAACCTAAAGGAACTTGGAGGCAAAAGTCAGGGAAGGTCCTAGAGATTTTACCTCCCAAACTATTATATGCTATGCCTCCGGCAAATCATATATATATATTTTTTGCCTCCAGGTTATTGCTGGGGCTCAGTGCCTGCCCTATGATTCCAGTGCTCCTGGCAGCCATGCCCTCCCCTCCACCTCTTTTATTGTTGGATAGAACATAGAGAAATTGAGAGAGAAGGGGAAGACAGAGAGAGGTCGAGAAAGATAGACACCAGCAGACTTACTTCACCAGTTATGAAGCAAACTTCCCAGCAGGTGGGGAGCCAGGGGTTCAAGCCAGGATCCCTGAGCTGACTTAATATGTGCGCTTAACTCGGTGTACTACCGCCCAGCCCCTCAAAGATTGTGTGTAGTTGTTTTTTTTTTTCAAATTATTTTATTGAGGGGGTTAATGGTTTACAGTATAGTTGTTAATAAAATATGTACTTACTTTTCTCCATTTTACTGGGGGTGGGGGCTTAATGGTTGTCCCTACTCTTGTTGATACATGGTACTATTTCTCATCTCCCATGATTGGTGTCACAGAACACTCTTACTACCTTTTCCATCATAACAGCCAAGACTCCAAGGTCCTCTTAATGTTTTTCCATCCCATCCTTCCTTCAAGTCTTTTGCTCTGGTGCAGAATACCCCACCAAGTCCAAATTTCACTTTCTGTTGTGTTTTTTCCTGTCTATGATTCTTATGCTCTACCTGTATCTGGTATTTGTTCTTTTCTTTTTGGCTTGTCTCACTTAGTATAATGCTTTCTGGTGTCATCCAAGATGAAATAAAGGAAACAAATTCATCATGTAAACATCTGAGTAGTATATATGTGTGTGTGTGTGTGTGTGTGTGTATCAAAACTCTCCTAGGTTTAAAGAAGTAGTTGATTTGTGTGTGTGTGTGTGTGTGTGTGTGTGTGTGTGTATCAAAACTCTCCTAGGTTCAAAGAAGTAGTTGATTTTTATTTATTCAGTTTTTTTTATTGTAAGGAGAGAGATGTCAACTGTCAGTAACTATTTATTGGAGCTAAAACATGAAGATGTAATTTGACTTTGATGTCCATAAATTATAATATTTATAATCCTAGATTTCTAGTTTTCAAATTGTAAGGTCTCCTGTTCTTGAGTCCTTCCTCTTTAGGATGATGAAAGAAGGAAACTAGGACTAAATAAAAGGAGGAAACTTCGACAAAGTTCTAGTCAATTCAATTGTAGAAGATCTTTCTTTTTATTTTTCCACCCTGGAAAACCACTTAAGATTTATTCATATTATTCTATACATTTGACAGACAAGAAAAGTAAACTCTATGTAGGTGAAGGGTGATCTCACAGAAGACAATGCTGGAAGTAGAATTCAAATGTCCTGGCATGTTTATTGATATCACTTCACATTGTATCATTTAAGACGATGATGATATAATAATGATCATATAGTTTGACATAACGTTATGGTGTAAGTCTGAGTTTCTTTTTTGCTGCTATTCCTTAATCTAAACAAACAGATAGGCAAAATCTATATAAATACCCTATTTTTCAAATTATCTGTAAGGTACCTACCTTTTTTTTTTCTTATGATAGCCTGCCTTCTTTTTGGTTCCTATTAATAGTCATGGGATTTATTGTCACTTAGTGATGTCTGCAAATATCCACCGTTAATCAATGGACCATATGTAAAATTATACAGAAATCTATTTGTCTAGTTGTTCTGAAAAAATTCAAAATCTCTTGTTCATTTTACTGCTATGCTATTCAATTTTTTCAAATAAAAATTTTAAGAAAGTTGAGAATGCCATCTTTTCCGGATCCAGGTCCTTGCACATGGCAGCTTGTGCATTCCACTGGGTCCACTGCCCAGCAATGCCCAGTTTGTTTCATTGCCCTCTGTGACTTTAATCAGTTAGTATCTACTTTCAGTCATATGCTAACAATCATTTTCTAACATTAGAATGGATTATTCCCCAGATGCTACTGGAAGCAGTTTCATTGCTTTATTATTTCCCTCCAAAATCAATGAGGTTAATAAAGAGTTTGACATGTTTCTATATATTTTCATGAATAATGATCAACATTTCAGAGCCATATACTGAAAACCATAAGACGCATGAATAAGTGATCTACATAACTTATCATTAGAGAAATAGAATGACTTACATTAACAAAATAGGACATGCAAGTGTTGGTAAGGCTGTGGAAAAAAGGAATTTTGGTGCACTGTTGGTGGAAATATAAACTAGTGCAGCCCCTATGAAAAACAGTTTTGAGGGACGCAGGGTGGTAGCGCAGCAGGTTAAGTGCACATGGCATGAAGCTCAAGGACCAGCTTGAGCCCCAGGTCCTCACCCGCAGGGGCGTCATTTCACAAGTGGTGAAGCAGATCGGCAGGTATCTATCTTTCTCTCCCCCTCTCTGTCTTTCCCTTCTCTCTCAATTTCTCTCTGTCCTATCCAGCAACAATAACAATAATAATAACACCCTGGGCAATAATGGCAACAAAATGGGGAAAATGGCCTCTAAAAGCAGTGGATTCATAGTACAGGCAATAACCCTAGGGGAAAAAAGGAAGGAAAGAAAGAAAAACAATTGGAGAATAATTATAGCAAATAAGCACTACTAGGCTTATATCCAAGAGATATATGCACCCCTATATTTATAGCTCCATTATATGCAGTAGCTAGAGTATAGAAGCAACCTAACTGTCCAGCAACAGATGACTAGAGATGTATGTATCTGCAATCAAAAAAGTTACAATTTAACCATTTGGAAAGAAACAAAAAGGAACAGGAGGTTATTGTGCTAAATGAAAAACAAATATAAAGGTAAAGAGCAACTGCTCAGGGCCTCATGCTTGAGAGTCTAGCGCTGCAGCCATTGCTCTACCTCCCAGATGACAAAGTAGGATTGTTCTTAAGTTACAGAAATATATGTCTTATATCTTTTTTACTAAAGACAAGAAATTGCCAAGTTATGGAATTAATTCAAAATGCAGATAAATCAAAAAAGGAGAGAAAGATCGTTTACACTGAAATGTTTGACATGTCTGTTTGAAAGTTACATCCTTCAGAAAGTTGCCAGAACTTTTGTGGTGGGTGTACTGTGATAATATGCTTTAAAAGATGTGAGATTCCCAGGTCCCCTGAGATAGAGCATAGGTTCACACGTGCCCATAAACTAGGGGAAAAATATATACCTGAAAGCAGAAGTACCCAAGAGCATGCAGGGAATACCCCCCAACACTTCATCTGCACTATTCCAGCCTTTAGGTCCATGATTGTTCAACAATTTGTTTGGCTTTGTATGTTAACTCTCTTTTCAGCCAGCAGGTTCCAGATGCCAGCAAGATGCTGATCAGACTTCCCTGGACAGACAACCCCATCAATGTGTCCTGGAGCTCCGCTTCCTCAGAGCCCCACCCTACAAGGGAAAGAGAGAGGCAGACTGGGAGTATGGACTGACCTGTCAACGCCCATGTTCAGCGGGGAAGCAATCACAGAAGCCAGACCTTCCGCCCTCTGCAACCCACAAGGACCCTGGATCATACTCCCAGAGAGATTGAGAATGGGAAAGCTATCAGGGGAGGGGATGGGATATGGAGATCAGGTTATGGGAATTGTGCGGAATTGTACCCCTCTTATTCTATGGTTTTGTTAATGTCTCCTTTCTTAAATAAAAAAAAAAATTTAAAAGATGTGAGATTATACTCATATCAATATGTAAAGTATCAAAAACTAATGCTACCTCAATAAAAAGAAAATAATTACTTGGAAAAGTGGAAAATATTCTTTAATGATGTATCACTACCAATTTGATATTTTATCATTGTCAATGTTTTTCATATTCTTCAATTTACCTTAAAGCATAATATTAAAATATTTTAAAAGAAGAGGCAGGACCAAGATGGTTGCCTGAAGACAATTGTAGGCTAACTCTTCTCAAGAAATAGCTTAAGATCCTGACATCTCTAAATAGAAATAAGCTTTCCAAGCTAGTAGGGAAAATGCAGAGGAATGAATACAAAGAAATCACACTGAAAACTTGTGGGGTGTATATTAACAGCAAAGAAGAATGAAAAGGACAAAGGGAGTGTTTAGTTTTCTGCTTCACCCCCTTCTCCCACCCATCAAGACTCGAGGAGAACTGATTCAAAGAGGCTTCAGGACAAAGGCAAGTAGTAAGTTATCTGCCATATGCCACCTCTACATCCAAGTCCAGAAGCTGGCTGATTTAAGAAGGTTTCTGCAGTCCAGAAGTAAGGACCCACCAAAAGGGCTTGCCTGGCTGCATTCCAGTGGTAGGTTACACCTCACATACTAGCAGTAAAGAATTCATCTTTGACTTTTTAAAGCAAAGAGGCCTGTTCCCTTAGAGCCACCAGTACAGCTGCACACAAATAGAGGAGGAGTGGATATCCTTTATGTGAACTCACTCAAACTGACTGTCCAGGGACTGAGGCCTTGTCAGCCAGCAGCTTTCTGTCCCTGGAAGACACTTGCTGAGGTGAATTTTGGGGAGGTCTAGAGAATGAATTGCAGTGGACTTCTTTTTTGTGGCAGCCTGAGGTCAGGTGGAATGAACCTTTTAGAGAGAGCAACTTTGTCAAAACTATCCCCTAAAACAATCAGGTTGTCATCCAGACATGTTGCCTCACCCACTCATCACTGCAGCAGAGGCCCATACATGTAGGTTCTTGGGTAACTTGAAGAATCTTCATCAGACCCACATTTTCCCCAGTGGTAATAAAGGAACTAGTTTGACACCAACCTCCAGCATGATCTTTACACACTAACCACCAAGTGTGATGAGTGCCTGTATATATACTCCTTTGTTTTTCTTTGTCTCTCTTTATGTGTGTGCATTTTCTATTACTTTGTTAATTCCTTCTCTCTGTGTACTCCTTTTGTATGATGTTTTTGTTTTGTTTGTTGTTTGTTTTTTTAGCTGTTCAATTTGCCTATTTCTTTCTACAGTTTGAACTCTGCAGAGTTTCTGCCTTTACCACAGTCATCTGAATCCTACCTCTCTACAACTTTTAGAGGCAGTGGTGTCACCATTAGAACATTAGCTATACTGACTTCAGACACATCATAAGCTGGTTGAGTGCACATATTAAAGGAAGGACCTGGGTTCGAGGCCCCGGTCCCCACCTGCAGGGGGAAAAGCTTACAAGTGGTGAAGCAGGGCTGCAGGTCTCGGTCTCTCTCTCTCTCTCTCTCTCCACGTTTCCTCTCAATTTCTGACTGTCTCTATCCAATAAAGATAATAAAAAGACAGACTACTGGATGTTTTTAGATCCATTCATCCCAAGAAACTGGAATCCATATTCTCTTCAAGCCCACATTTGGCATTCTCAAGGATACACTATATGTTAGGCCACAATGACTGTGTCAGCACATTGAAGAGCAATAAAGTCATCCCAAGTATCTTCTCAGACCACAATTACAGAAGCCAGACCTTCCACCTGCTGTACCCCATAATGATCCCAGGTCTATGCTCCCAGAGGGATAAAGAATAGGAAAGCTTTCAGGGGGAGTGGATGGGCATGAAGTTCTGGTGGTGGAAATTGTGTGGAATTGTTCCACTCTTATCCTATGGTCTTGCCAATATATTCATTTTATAAATCAATTTTAAAAATATTCAAGGAAGTTAAAACCTATAATTTTTTTTTTTAATTTTTTATTTAAGAAAGGATTAGTGAACAAAAACATAAGGTAGAAGGGGTACAACTCCACACAATTCCCACCACCCAATCCCCATAATCCTCCCCCTCCCATGGTAGCTTTCCCATTCTCTAGCCCTCTGGGAGCATGGACCCAGGGTCTTTGAGGGTTGCAGAAGGTAGAAGGTCTGGCTTCTGTAACTGCTTCCCCGCTGAACATGGGCGTTGACTGGTCGGTCCATACTCCCAGTCTGCCTCTCTCTTTCCCTAGAAAGGTGTGTCTCTGGGGAAGCTGAGCTCCAGGACACATTGGTGGGGTCTTCAATCCAGGGAAATCAACAAATGTGATCCACCACACCACATCCACAAATCAACAAATGTGATCCACCACACCAATAAAAGTTAAGCCAACAACAGCTCCTCCAAAATACTCAAGGCACAGGAATACTCCCTTCCATTTGCTATGAAGCCCCCATCATTATGATACCAAAAGCAGACAGGGACACAACAAAAACAAAAAAAGAAAAAGAAAAGAAAATGAAAACACAGACAAATATCTCTGATGAACAAAATTCTAGCCAACTGAATTCAGCAGTATACTAAAAATCTTATACATCATGACCAAATGAGGTTTAACCCAGGAATGCAAGTCTGGTTAAATGTATGCAAATCAACAAATGTGATCCACCACACCAATAAAAGTAAAGCCAACAACAGCATGAGTATCTCAACAGATATAGAGTAACATCCAAATACCTCCTCATGATCAAAACTCTACAAATAAATGGAAAATGTGGAAAAGCCCTTAATCTAGTAGAGTCCATACAGAGTAAACGTATAGCCAACATCATATTCCATGGTGAGAAATGAAAAGCCTCCCCACTTAGATTAGGTACTAGACAGGGCTGTGCACTATAACCATGACTGACACAGTGTTGGAAGCTCTTGCCATAATACATCCAAATAATTAAAAAAATATTTTTGAAAAGGTATGAAAAATTCAACAACCCACAAAGTGGTACAGTAGATGAGGTTTTGGATTTCAGACATGAGCTCCTGAGTCCTATCCCTTGTTCTATATGTACTGGAATGGTGCTCTGCCTCTGTCCCTTCTCTCATTCATTTATGAAATAACCCTTTTAAAAAGATGTTAAAATGTATGATATTAAAGCTGAAATAAAATGATCAAAGTAGGGAGTCAGGCAGTGGTGCAGCAGATTAAACGCACGTGGTACAAAGTGCAAAGACCTGCTTAAGGATCCTGGTTCAAGCCCCCGGCTCGCCACCTGCAAGGGAGTCACTTCACAAGCAGTGAAACAGGACTGCAAGTGTCTTTCTCTCCCCCTCTCTGTCTTCCCCACCTCTCTTCATTTCTCTCTGTCCTATCCAACAACAACGACATCAATAACAACAATGTTAAACAAGGGCAACAAAATGGAAAATAAATAAATAAATAAATAAATATAAAAATGTTTAAAAAATGATCAAAGTCAACATTTCTTCAGATACAGAAATATTGAAAGGGACTCATTAAGTAAATTAAGTTTTGAATTGTACAGATCTGTTTCTGGCCCACTTTGTTTCTTATTTCATATTCAATCTTTATATCATTTATATCCCCAATTTATTCTGAACCTCAAAAATGAATGGCAGATCTGTTTATAGGGATAGAATCAGTCTACAGATGATTTACTTACCAGCATGATGCATTGCTGTTATGCTATTTTCTTGATCTTTTAATTTTCTTAGATTTGTGCTTCTGGTTATTTTGGTTAGCTTTATTTGTGCTTGAGTCCTGTTTTCTATGCTCTCTAGATAGCCTCTAATCAAGTTTAAATTCCAACTTTTATCAGTTTCCAGCTCAAATTCTAATATTTATAGTATTGACCTGAAACCTGTCCAACATGCTGCCTTTGGGGGCCAAAAACATGCCTAATTACATTAAAATTAATAAAATTTGACATTCTCATTCCACCCAAAGTCAGGTACTACATTTCAAGAGTTATTTCCCCTACATTTCTCCCCATGTCTACACAATTGAAGGCAATTTTCAAAGTTCTGCTACATTGATAATATAAAATTTTCACCACCCCAGCTTACCTTCAATGATTATTGTATGTGCATCATCAGCAAAAACGTATGAAGAAGAAACGGGGATCACAGGGTGGCGCACCTGGTTGAGTGCACATGTCACAATGTGCAAGGACCCAGGTTTAAGCCCCCTGGTCCCCACCTACAAGGAGAGCAGGTCTCTCTCTCTCTCTCTCTCTCTCTCTCTCTCTCTCTCTCTCTCTCTCTCTCTCTCCCTTTTCCTCTCTATCTCTTCTCTCTCTCCTTTTTCCTCTCTATCTCTTTTGGTCTCTATTTCTGGCTATCTTTACCCAATAAATAAAGATAATAAAAGATTAAAACATTTTAAAAAGAAGCAATAAGAAAACAGAAAGTTTATGCAACAAATGCTTGCTTGATTTTTTTTTTTGTACAAGGTTATGTCTAATTAAGAATACCGCTACATGAATAAATCTAGAACATTCAAGCACTCAAAACCTATTCATAAAGGAGAAATGCTATCAAACTTCTCAAGAACAGGAAAAACTTAATAGGTAAGATGTTAAGAAAATCTTGGACTTGCCACTTCCTATGTAAAGTTGGAACCACTACTAAAATTTGATGAACCAGTAATAAATGAATGACAGTTATTTTCGATGCTTATAATGTAAATAAAATGCAATATATGTGTAATGTATAGTAAGTATTCAGTCAATGAAATGTGGTATTATTGTATCATTATTATATAATTGCTCAAAACAATTACTGTCTATATTTCATGAACCCAGAAGCTGAGAAAGAACAACAAAATCCTTAGCAGCAAAGGCAGCCATTCAGTATGAGTAACTGTGTGGCTTTCTGAAGATGACCCTCATGAGAGGACAATATGAAATGTGCCAATTTCCACATCCCTAAGTTACAATCTTGGAAGAAAATATGAAAGGGTTTTTATGACTACCATATGGGAGTGAGTAATTTATTCTTCAACAGGGAATGGGGAGTTGCAACAGAGTTATATTTTCTAAATAACAAAGCAAGTTACTAAGAAAAGTCCATTTGTTTGATTACTCAGGGTTAATATTTCGACAAATATTTGTTACATGGTGCAGTAACACTGTAGCAAATATTGCTTAATATCTATACAGCAAATATTCTTCCATACCACTTTGATGCTTGACTTTAGATCTTGTGAATGTTGGTCACTCATGATTAGTTATGACTGCCCCACATTCCTTGGTGGGATTTAGTTTACTATTTTTCATGATCTATTTTAGACAATAAATCAAATTCTGTTAGGATGGGTGGGGGTATTAAGAAAGTTGTGCCTGACTCCTCAATAGGATATGTAAAGTTTTTTCAATATCTAGTACAATTAATTTTACAATTATTGGATTTTCAGAAAAGCCATGATGTATTTTTCTATGCAAAAATGTGTCATGATTTTTAATATGATTCAACATTACAGTGAATGGGAAGAGAGTCAGATCCAGGAAAAATTGGGACACACAGGCTGACAAAACAGAAATTAGTATCTTGTACTGAAAATCTGTACTTGCATGCAAAATACCCATTGTTCCCCTCTTCCTTACTAATGTAACCCTCAGGTTATTGGAGTTACTGAGCATATGAACATAATACTGTTGCCACTGAGATCTTGAACCAATGTCAATCCCTGTCAAAATCAACACTGTAGAATTCCCTTCAAAGGAAGTAAAAAAAAAAAAAAAAAACTTTCTGTTGTTGAATGCATTATATTTTGGTGTTTCTGATAGTAGAGAAAAAAAAATAATCCCTGATATTGCACCCACTAAGCCAAACTTATAGCAGACTGTGTTAATTTTTTATCTGCTGTGAAATGATAGCTTTTCATAAACTTTTAGAAAATTGAAATCTGAATTTTCTTTTATTTACAGATCAAAAATTATTCTAAATGATGCTCTCAATTTTAAAAGCATAGTTATTTCTTTGCATAAACTGTCCTAGACTTTACTATAATATATAATATTATTATATTATATATATTTTTGCCTATAATATATAATTTACAAATAAATTATATATTATAATATATAATATATGATATATGATATATGATATATGATATATGATATATGATATATGATATATGATATATGATATATGATATATGATATATGATATATGATATATGATATATGATATATGATATATGATATATGATATATGATATATGATATATGATATATGATATATGATATACGATATATAATATATATAATATATAATATATATAATATATAATATATATAATATATAATTTACAAGTAAATTATATATTATAACTATATGATATAGTTTTAACTATATGACATTCTGCAGGTTCTTAAATAAAAGGAAAAACTGTAGTGAAAATAAAGTATAGTAGTAGTTGTTGGGGTTTGGAGGGAAGGAAGTAAAAGATGAACTGGTGGAGAAAAGGTATTTTTGAGGTTGTAAAACGATGTTTTTGACACTTTAACAATGGGAGACATCAGAATATTTCAGAGTCCATTGAACTTTGCAGTAAAGTGAAGAAAATTCTTATAAAAACTATGGATTTTAGATAATATAATATAATATAATATAATATAATATAATATAATATAATATAATATAATATAATATAATATAATATAGATGCTATGAAAATGTACTTTTTTATCATATTTCCCTGAACATGCCTGATGAGAGCTGAGAATTATGATGTCTAGGTGAAAATAAAGTTACAGATAAATTATAAAATCTATATATTTGGTTATAGAAAGTATATATTCTAGGAAAAATATATATAATATATTATATATATATATTATAGTAAAGTCTAGGACTCCCCTGTAGGTGGGGAGCCAGGGACTCGAACCAGGATCCTTATGCCAGTCGTTGCTCTTTGTGCCACGTGCGCTTAACCCGCTGCACTACTGCTCAACTCCTTTAAGATTCTACTTTTAAGATGCAAACTTGGTGTGTGTTGGGTGGGGGACTCAGAGATACAGAAAACTGATTTGTAATTGCCAGAGACAATAGATGAGGGTGAGCAAAATCAGTGAAGAGTATCAAAGGTACAAATTACAAAATAAATAAATAAATCCTAGTGGTATAGCGTATAGCATAATGACTACTGTTAATAATACCGCACTGTGAGGCTGGGTGGTGGTACAACTGCTGCAGCGCACGTTACAATGTGCAAGGACCTGGATTCAAACTGCCAGCCCTTGTCTATAGGTTGGAAGCTTCATCAAGTGGTGAAACTAAGCAGTGCTGCTGGTGTCTCTCTATCCCTATTTCCTACTTTCTTATCAATGCTGTGTGTGTCTCAAATAAATATATTTAAAATAATAACATTGCATTATATTTTGAAAGCTGGTAATGGAGTATTGATGGATCTTAAAATTCCTCACAACTTGAGAAGCTGTGTCTATATATAAAGACTATAGTGTAAAACAAAAATTCCCCAAGCTGCTAGGCAGTGGCTCACCGTATTGAGCACACACATTTCTGTGCTCAAAGGCTCATGCCCCTCCTCTGTAAAGGGTAAACTTCATGAGTAGTGAAGGAGATACACACTGCCTTTCTATCACTCTACCTCCCCAATACCTCTCAAGTTCTCTCTGTCCTATCAAATCCAATAGAAATCTGTGATCAGGTGGTGGCACACCTGGTTAAGTGCAGGTCAGGTTCAAGTTCCTGGCCCTCACTTGCAGGGGGAAAGCTTCATGAGTGGTAAATCAGTGCTGCAAGTGTCCCTCTGAATTTTTCTCCCTTTCCTTTTTTCCCTCCTCAATTTCTCTCTGTTCTATCAATTAAAGTCTTAAAATATCTAAAGAAGAAGAAGGAGGAATACAAGAAAGAGAAGGAGGAGAAGAAACAAACAGCAACAAAAAGTGGCCGAGCTATAGATTCATAGTACCAGCACTAAGATTAAGCATTAGCTGTACAGGCAATAGAGAAAAGAAAAGAAAGAAAGAAGGAGGGAGGGAGGGAGGGAGACAGGGAGACAGGGAGAGAGGGAGAGGGACAGAAGGAGGGAGAGAGAGAGAGAGAGATTACATGAGACTGGAGCAGTTCATATACAAATATATAAATATATGGAAAAGTGAGGGAGGGAGAGAGAGAGAGAGAGAGAGATTACATGAGACTGGAGCAGTTCATATACAAATATATAAATATATGGAAAAGTGAGGGAGGGAGAGAGAGAGAGATATTACATGAGACTGGAGCAGTTCATATACAAATATATAAATATATGGAAAAGTGAGGGAGGGAGAGAGAGAGAGAGAGAGAGAGAGAGATATTACATGAGACTGGAGCAGTTCATATACAAATATATAAATATATGGAAAAGTGAGGGAGGGAGAGAGAGAGAGAGAGATTACATGAGACTGGAGCAGTTCATATACAAATATATAAATATATGGAAAAGTGAGGGAGGGAGAGAGAGAGAGAGAGAGATATTACATGAGACTGGAGCAGTTCATATACAAATATATGGAAAAGTGTCCTGGAAAATTGATGGTCCAATTCTCCAAAGCTGGAATTTTAAGTGGCACCTTTTTTCTTAATCATGCACAAATAAACACACACACGCGTGCGCAGGCACGCGCACACACACACACACACACACACACACACACCAACCAAAACCTCTCGTCTTCCTTTCCTTCTAACAGTGTGCATTTCTTTTATCCATTATTTTACATTGTTTCTGTAAACTGGCAGCTTTCATGAGTTCTAGTGAAATTCGTATATCATTACTTCTCATTCTTAATTCCTTCTGTCATCTGCCATATTAGATCGCACAAGAATGGAAGAAATATTTCCCTAAACAGTTTAGAAATCTATTTTAACTACACTACTGTATATTTTCTTTACCTATGTTTTCCTGCTACTGATGTGCATTCATCCATCTGGTACCATCTCAAGAACGCAGCTATCTCCCCCCTCCTTGCTGTCTAATTTACAAGCCTTTTGACGAATGATTTTTGATATTCTTATACTTCAGAGATCTTGTGATTTGAGAGAGTCCAATTTCACAATTCCTATTCATCTTTTTGAAAAAGTTATAGTTTCTAGTTATAAACAGAGACTAGAAATAAGAAAGTGTAATTCAGTTTGTCCGATGGAGACACAAAGGAAATCATTGCTACCCGCTCCAACTGGTCAACTAAAATATAAAATCAGAAACCATTCTGCAGTTAAAATAAGTAATTAACTTTGACCTAATTCCATTTATAAAGTAAAAAAAAAACCAGATCACAGATCGACATAATTTCAACTTAAACTCCTTCCCTTAAATTTTGCATTCATCAAAGGAAATGAGCAAGCACAGATAAAATTTTTTGCAAAGACAGCCTGAAATCACTTTGTAGCTTCTGAGCAGTATACCTACACTAAGATTATAAGTGTTGTGATGTTAGAAATTGGGCATGGTGGGACTCAAACCAGGATCCTTATGCCAGTCCTTGCGTTTCGTGGCATATGTGCTTAACCCACTACACTACTGCCTGACTTCCATAAATAAATAAAATTTTAAAAAGAGAGCTTGTTAAGTATTTCAATTAGTTATAAGGCACACTCAAATAGTGTAACATACTATATTGCCCCTGCTTAAGAAATTTGCTGTATATGGATAGGACGGTATCAGTTGCAATGACAACATCAAGGACAGCTCCTCGTGTTATGGGATACTCTTCTTGACCTAGAGTTGACACAGCTTACTAATACTTCATGTAATTAAGTAATAGATTCCAAACTCCTGAGAAAGGAATAAGCAACTTCTAGAATAGACTGTACTCCTCCAGGCTAAGGAAGTCGTAAAAACATCTTAGGATTTATTTTTTTAAGAATATTTTGTTTTGAGAGTCGGGCGGTAGCGCAGTGGGTTAAGCGTACATGGTGCAAAGCAAGAGGACAGGCATAAAGATCCCAGTTCGAGCCACTGGCTCCCCACCTGGAGGGGAGTCACTTCACAGGTGGTGAAGCAGGTCTGCAGGTGTCTAGCTTTCTCTCCCCCTCTCTGTCTTCCCCTCCTCTCTCCATTTCTCTCTGTCCTATCCAACAACAACAACAGCAACAACAAAAACAAGGGCAACAAAAGGGAAAAATAAATAAATATAATTTTTAAAAAATTTTAAAAATAGGGAGTCGGGCTGTAAAGCAGATGGTTAAGCACAGGTGGCGCAAAGCACAAGGACCGGCATAAGGATCCCGGTTCGAGCCCCGGCTCCCCACCTGCAGGGGAGTCGCTTCACAGGTGGTGAAGCAGGTGTGCAGGTGTCTGTCTTTCTCTCCTCCTCTCTGTCTTCCTCTCCTCTCTCCATTTCTCTCTGTCCTATCCAACAACAACAACAACAATAATAACTACAACAATAAAACAACAAGGGAAACAAAGGGAATAAATAAATAAAATAAATATTAAAAAATTTAATAAATTAAAAAAGAATATTTTGTTTTATTTTAGGATATTTTATCAGGCTTAGGAAGATGTAAAAACATCTATAGTGATATGATGATATCCAGGAGTGGTGGTGTTGTTCTTCTCTCCATAGATTCTGTGGAAGGGCCAGTCTCCAAAAGGACAAAGAATCTAGATAATTGTTCAGTTGATGGATCTGTGAAATCCCCACTCCCAAGCCTCAATACCGCAGGTGTCCTCTCTCTGAAGTGTTCCCTTTCTCTGTCTCTCCCACTCTCTCTCTCTTGCCTGCTCTCTCTCCCTCTATGATATAATAATAAAATTAAACCTTAAAATAAAGAAATGTTAAATATCTTCCGAATCAGAAAGTATACAGCCAGTTTACAATAGTATCAGTCAAAAACTAGTCTTTTCACTCTTTCTAGTTTCTCTCCCTCAAGTGGTTCCCTATTATCTGAAGTAGTTTCAAAACTAGAAGTTAAAGAAGTGAGCAAGTCACTTAAGGCTTCCTTGAATCAAGTGGCACCAGCCAGACACGGTGGAAAGAAGCTTTGCCTTTGCAAGCTGGAAACTTTGATGGGAGTGGGCATTCTGAGTTAATAAATTATTTATGAAAAACAAAACTTTGACTTGGTGTGTGTGGTATCTAATAGTAACAAGAGTAAAAGCAAATAAAAATAAAATAAAATAAAAATCACGGTTGAAGTTTTTATCCTGGGGCACTGGAAAGATATCTACTGAAACAGTTTAAAGGGACAGCAGGGGACAGAAATAAAATGACTTTTATGTTTAAGCCCCATGACTCCTGCTTGATGGACTCCATTGAGTTTATGACCTTGAGTAAATTAATTAAAATCTCAATCCTTCATCTGTAAAATTAACTATTACTACTTCGTAATATTGCTATGAGATTCATTGTTAAGTTTCAGGAGGCATTATTATTTAAATTGCATTACACTATGTATGACTTATGATAAACATTAAAAAGTAGTATGAATTAGATTTCCACTGGATCACTGGACCTTCCTTTTCCAATCAAGATATATTTTACAGTTCTCACTAAAAATTCATCCTTACTATTTGAACATATTGAATGAGATCTTATTTTTCACAAGACATTATCCTAAGTGATTTTCCATGTATCTTTTCATTTAACATCAAGAAAAGCCACAAAAAGTGATCACCACTAGTGTCACTGTATATAATGTATTTGAGAGTGAAAATCATTATGAGACTTGTAGAAGTCACAGAACTGAGAAGTAAAACCATCATTCTAATCCTTTCCTCTATACTACTTGACCTGAACATTGTTCCAACATCACTTTCTATTAATAATCACTTGTTAACAATAGAAATAACTCTATTTTTAAAAATCAGAGAGATAAAGAAAGAGTGAAAGAGACCACGGCACTGAAGCATCCTTCAAGGCGGTGGTGAGGACTGGATCTGAATATGAGTCACATACAGAGAAAAGCGTTACACCATCCAAGTGAACTTTATCACCGGCCTCTGCCTAATAGCCACATTAAAGGGGTGTTCTATACAAGTGGCTGATAACAAAGAATAAGAAAGATGCAGCTGACTTCTGAATAATCAAAGAAAGCCCCATAGTACATGAGATCACCAGAGCACTGTAGGAAATCCACAAATGAAGGAGCAGTGTTGTGGTTCCTAGCCATCCATCTATCTATCTGTCTGTCTGTCTGTCTGTCTGTCTATCTGTCTGTCCATCCATCTGTCCGTCTGTCTATCATCTGCCTCTATCAATCAATCTATATATCTATTTCTATCAACCTATCTTTCCTTCTTTCCCCCTCTCTGTATAGTTCTATCTTTCTATATAAATAATAATAATTATGACAGGATGGGAGTGTTGGAATATTGCATGCGTGAGGCTCTGGCACTACAGAAAACAATGAATTAAAAATAGATATAAATTGAGTTATTTCTGACCATGAATGAAGTCCTTACCTTTTGCTTAGTTTTTTATTTCATTCAGAACAGATTCAGAAAAGTAAAATAGAAGGAAAAAAAAAAAAAGAGCAACCCTCCCCACAATAAGAAACTGCATGACTTTCTGATGAAAGAGGGATGCCCACAAGTTGTGACATCAAGTTAAAGTTCTAGTATGCTCTTTCCCTTCCTAGCCTTGTGTCATAAGAGAGTGAGATTCAAATGTGAGTGCAAACCAGTTACTTGGGGGTCGTGTTAAATGTAGATTCTCCTTTGTTAAGGTTGTGGGGGTTCTACATTTCACAACAACTCTCAGGTTTTGCTCATACTGCTGTTCCAAGGACTATACTCTAGTCAAATGGTTCTAGAACAAGTCACAAAATACTGCCAGACTTGTTTCTACTCTAAGGAGACTGGATATCTAGAGACTCAGAGCTATTTGCCTGACTCCCTTTATGGTGACTGACAAAAAAGCAAATATGGGAATTCAGTGAAGACATCAGTGTCTGCTGTGTAGAAGAATCTCAATAAATAGCTTTGAGATTAGGACTCTTTTCAACAGCTTTCTATCATCTTTAATTTTTATAGATTTAGAGAGGGAGAGGAACAAAAGGAGAGGGAAGAGGGGGACAGGAAGAAAAGGAGAAGGGAAAGGAGCTAGAAGGGGAGAGGAAATGGGGAAGGAAATTAGAAAAGCACACTGACATGGTGCTTGGGAACTAACTAATCAAGGATTCATACCTACAGCCCTGGGGGCTCCGCATGCTGCACCACTGGCTGGCAGTAATTTGTTTTTATAGATTTACTTCTGTATTTTATCATAATCTGTGAATTTCCTTGTGGCAGTTTTACTTAAATATGAGATTTCCCCATGAGGAGTATGTTTGTCATTTAACTTAGAAAGGCCTGTAAAATATTCCAACTAAACATCATTAGGATGGTGCAAATCCTTTGCAGGATTAAAGGGTTAATTGACTTGCAGAGCTTTACAAATTTCTCACCTTTGGCCATTAGATAAATGACCTTGAGACAAGCACCTGTCACTTAAACAAAATGCCTTATAAGGCCTGAAATAATGATAACCATATTGTATCACCGCTGAATCTGCATTTCAAAATGAGAAAATGCAGCTGTCTGTCAGCCTGTCAGAAATCATTCAGCTAGAACTTAAATGTATTTTTACGCTTTTCCTTACATTTTTTTTAAACAGTGACAAATGGAAGGATGGCTTCTTTAACCTAATGAAACTCCACCAGCTCTGAGAGATTCCCCCAACATTCCAGTTGAATGTTTCCTGAAACAAGATGTGCACTGTCTGTGTCACAGAGAATGCCATGGCTCATTTGTCACCTAACCTTGCACCTCTCAACACAAGATACCCACACAGAGAAAAATTCTCTCAGGTGGTGAATTGCAGCACTTTGAAAGCATGACTCATTTTCTTAACTTAATACAAGGCATTTTTCAGCTTTTCCATTTCAAAGTAAATCTCTAACTACTTTATTAATAATCATGAAGATATATCTTTCTTGAGAAATGAGCAAATACATGTTTTGTCCTGAGTCTAAATTTACTGGTTCTGCTGTAATATTAATGCCCCTAAATTTGTTTATTGACTGTCACTTTGGCATACCTTTCTTTTAAAGGTAAAGGAATATTATTAATAATATAATTCCTGTATAAAATGTTTAATATTTAACATACTCTCTGCACTGCTCCCAAGCTAATACATTAATATAGATGCATCATTATGCTAAAGGAAATGGCTCACGAAGTTAGAAAATGTTATGGGCCCAAAGGAGCAATGTCTAGTTAATTACTAAAGAGTAATCTGCATCTGGTAGATTCAGTCTTCCCCAGTTTATTCTCTGATAGGTCTCCAGATGATCTCGGAAGCAGTCTCCTTAAGCATGCAAAGGTTTCAGAGGTTATTAGTAGTAATTGTGTTGCACAACTGAGAGGATTTTGTTTAGCAGGTTGGAAGCTGCAATATCATTATTAGTTTATTAGTGTGAACAATTGTTGACAATATGTAGCACCAGCTATGACTCCAACTGGTGACAGCTCATTACTCTGATGCTATTTGATTTGCCGTATTATCAACCACAAAGTGAGCAACATGGACCAAGGAAGAAAACCATTATTGGAAGATGTTTTTAGGACCAGTGGGAGAGATGGAGATTTCACTGTATATGAAAATGAATCCACTATTAAACATCTGAGGCCTTGGAGTTAGATTTGAAGTCAGAACACAAGTGAAAAATAATGCATAAAACTGAATACATCACTTAGCCTACTTTGAGGAGGTGTATCAGAGGACAAGGTGGTTTTGTCAAATTAAATGTAAAGTATGCAACACATTGTAGTTTATTTGCCAAGGGGCAGTTTCAATTGCAAAACAAGATAGCAGTAAAAGAAATGTAAATACAGACTGAATGTAGAAGTACTAGGAAAATTTGAAGAGAAAATACTAGATAAGTCTACAAGTGAAAAATATTTTCTAGGTACACACAGTTCAGACTCTCGGAAGAATCTAAATAAAGTTATTGGGTGGTGGCACACCTGATTTAGTACACATGTAACAATGTGCAAGGACCCAGATTCAAGGACCCAAGTCCCACCTACAGGGGGATAATGAGTGGTTACGGAGTGCAGCAGGTGTCTCTCTGTCTGTCTCCCTCTCTAACCCCCCTTGCTCTCAATTTCTGGCAATCTCTACCCAATAAATAAATATAAACAATAGAAAAGAGAGTTATCTTATGGCAAAGTTAGAAAAGGCAGATGTTGAGTGGTAGACTTCCAGAGGTGGAGCTATGGATCAGCAGCAGCTGTGTTTCTCTCCTTTCATTTCCTGGGTCAACTAGGAATACCAAAGGAGACCACCTCAGACTGCAACAAGACAGGACTAGAACAACTTCAGGAACCCACCAAACTCCAGTGAGTGAAAACACAACATGTGTGGTTCCTGGACAGAGAAGAGCCTAGGGAGAGATTAAGTGGCTGGTAACAATACGGAAGTTTATCAGTTGAGACACCACCACCAGTCTGTTTCACCAACAAAAAGAAGATTGAAGGGAGGAAAGGACTCCCCTAAGACTCACCAAATGCAAAGCTGAGTCTCTACTGCTACTGCCCTCAGAATCTGGAGTGGTGGCAGGAAGGCCCTGTTCTGACACCAAGGGACAGAGAACTAACCAGGAAACTCAGGAGAAGATCTATACCTCAGTGGCCCAGTTGTGGGGCTGTGGGAGTCTCTTTGCATAACCACTGGATTATCTCTGCCCAACCCTGCTTTATCTCTTGGTCAGGAATCAGTGATTAAGCTAAGAAGCCTACTTATAGTGTCAAAGCCCTCAGACTCCCATAGCCTACAGGGAAGAAAAAGAATAAAAGAGGCTTTTAAGACACTGAGCTCCAACTCAGGGATTAAAATAATATTGAAACAACTGTCAATTTCCACAACTGTGAAACTTTTAATTACCTTACTAAGACACAAGTCAATCCAGGCAAGAGTTATCAGTAATCAGAGGGAGGTGAAGAAAGCATTCTTCAGGTCATGGTAGCTAAGAATGTCTCTAATCTAGACAACATCAAAGACATAAAGGTTCAAGAAACCCAGAAGGTCCCAAACAGAATTAACCTAGACTTAAATACATGAAGACAAATCATATTTAGAATGGAAAGGGATAAGGATAAAGAAAGGATCCTGAAGGATGCAAGAGAAAAACAGAGTCACCTACAGAGGAAAACCCATAAGATTAGCAACAGACCTCTCCACACAAACACTACAGGCCAGAAGAGAATGGCAAGATATCTGTCCAGTGCTCAATGAGAAAGACTTTCAACCAAGACTACTGTATCCTGCTAGCTAGACTGTCATTCAGAATATATGAAGGCATAAAAACCTTCTCAAACAAGCAACAGTTGAATCAACTATCACTAAGCCAGCCCTGAAAGAAGTTCTCTCAGATATCCTATAAACAGTCATACCACCATAAATATGCTATCTATCAGAACACTCAAAAAATATACAAGAATGGCGTTAAAATATCTTCAATATTTGATATCAATAAATGTAATGGCCTGAAATCACCTATAAAAAGGCACAGAGTAGGAAGATGGGTCAGAAAACAGAACACAACAATGTGTTGTCTACAGGAAACCCACCTAACTCAACAAGACAAACACAGACTCAAAGTGAAAGGATGGAAAACTATCATACAAGCCAATGGCCCACAAAAAGGGCCAGAATAGCTATTCTCATATCTGACATGAGACTTTAAAATAAATAAAATTTAAAAAGATAGAGATGGACACTACTTTATGCTCAGTGGATCAATCAGAAGGACTTTACAATTATTAACATCTATGCACCCAATCAGAAGCCACCTAAAATAGATCAAACATCTACTGAAAGAGCTACAGCAACATAATAACAGCAAGACAGTCATAAGAGGGGACTTCAACACCCCACTCTCTCAACTCGACAGATCAACCAGGCAGAAAATCAAAAAATACATGAGAGAACTAAATGAGGAGATAGATAAACTAGAACTATTGGACATTTTCAGATTCACTCACCCCAAGAAGCTAGAATACACATTCAACTCAAGTCCACATGGATCATTCTCAAAGACAGACCATATATTAGGCTACAAAGACAGCATTAGCAAATTAAAGAGCATTGAAATCATCCCAAGCATCTTCTCAGACCACAGTGGAATTAAACTAACACTTAACAATCAACAAAAGATTAGTAATAGTCCCAAAATGTAGATGCTCAACAGTACACTCCTTAACAAATACTGGGTCAAAAAGGAAATCAAGGAAGAAATCAAAATGTTTTGAGAGTTCAATGAAAATAAAGACACAAGCTATCAACATATTTGGGACACATTTAAGGCAGTACTGAGAGGGAAGTTCATAGCCATACAAGCACACATTAGGAAAGAAGAAAAAGCACAAATAAACAGCCTGATTGCACATCTTAAAGACCTAGAAGAAGACGAACACAGGAACCCTAAAGCAACCAGAAGGACAGAAATCACCAAAGTTAGGGCAGAAATCAATAAAATTGAAAATAAGAAAACCATTTAAAAGATCAACAAAATTAAATGTTGATTCTTCAAAAGAGTGAACAAAATCAACAAAGAGGAACTAGATAACATGAACAGGCCCATCACAGCTAATGAAATTGAAACAGTTATCAAAAACTTTCCCATGAATGAAAGTTGTGGACCAGATGGTTTTACAAACAAATTCTATAAAACCTTCAAAGAGAACTAATACCTCTACTTTTAAAAGTCTTGAAGAAGATTAAAGACATTAGAATACTCTCTAAAAGCTTCTATGAAGCCAACATCACTTTGATACCAAAAACAGACAGGGACACAACCAAAAAAGAAAACTACAGACCAATATCTCTGATGAACATAGATGCTAAAATATTGAACAAAATTGTAGCCATCTTTTGGGATGGGTGCGTTGGGTTCTTTAGGATATATCCCCAGGAGAGGAATTGCAGGATCATAAGGTAGGTCCATTTTTAGCCTTCTGAGAGTTCTCCAGACTGTTCTCCACAGAAGTTGGACCAATTTACATTCCCACCACCAGTGCAGGAGGGTTCCTTTGACCCCACAAGCTCTTCAGCATTTGCTGCTGCTACCTATCCATAAAAATCTGTGTACACATGTTCTTAGCAGCACAATTTGTAATACCCCAAACCCGGAAGCAACCCAGGTGTCCAACAACAGATGAGTGGCTGAGCAAGTTTTAATATATATACACAATGGAATACTACTCAGCTATTAAAAATGATGACTCCACTGTTTTTAGCTGATCTTGGATGGACCTTGAAAAATTCATGCTAAGTGAGGTAATTCAGAAACAGAAGGATGAATATAGGATGATATCACTCTCTGGCAGAAGTTGAAAAACAAGATCAGCAGAGAAAACACAAGTAGAACCTGAACTGGAATTGGCATATTACACCAAAGTAAAAGACTCTGGGGTGGGTGTAGGGAAGAATACAGGTCCAAAAAGGATGACAGAGGACCTAGTGGGTGTTTATTGTTATATGGAAAGAAGATAAATGTAATGTATGTACAAACTTTTGTATTTACTGTCGAATGTAAAACATTAATTCCCCAATAAAGAAATAAAAAAAAAGGTAGGTGTTATCTGGTGAATTCTAATGGCAAAGATCACCAATAATGATACATTTGATTTTTTTAATTCTTTTTTTTTAAGTAAATCCTTTTTTATTACCTTTTTTTTTTTTTTGCCTCCAGAGTTATCACTGTGTCCAGATGCCAGCACTATGAATCCACTGCTCCTGGAGGCCATTTTTTCCCTTTTTGTTGCCCTTTTTTATAGTTGTTGTTGTTGTAGTTATTGTTGTTATTGTTGGTCAGGACAGAGAAATTGAGAGAAGTGGGGAAGACAGACAAGGCAAGAGAAAGACACCTGCAGACCTGCTTCATTGCTTATGAAGTGACTCCCCTGCATGTGGGGGGGGGGGCCGCTGGAACAGGATCCTTAGGAGTTCCTTGAGCTTAACCCTCTGCACTACAGACTGGCCCCTGATTTTTTTCCCCTAGTTTGTAGATTTTTGGTTGCTCCAGATGAAATCACACTATACTTCAACAAGTGCTGGGAGGTAGCTCAGTGTATCATAGAATTTACATGCTTGTGTATCTAGGTTCAAATCCTTGCAATACCATGTGCCAGAATTAACTAGTGCTTTGGTATCTTTTCTCTCTTTCTGTCCCTCTGCATGTCTGTATCTCTTATCAATCTAAAATGGTACATTTTTATGTTTATTTATTATGGAGAAGGGGAGAGAGAGAAGACAGAGAATGTGAGAGAGCACAAGTCTGAACACTACTCTTACACATGGGATACAGTAAATCAAACTAGGGATCTCAGGTTTGAATGCCCAATGTCTTATCCACTGTACCACTTCTCAGGTTGTTCATAAAATAAATCTTTAAAAAAAATATTAAAATTACAGACATGTCTTTGTCTGGGGTGATGGTGTCAGAGTTGAGAACAGAAATGTAAATCTGGATCAGGGAAGAGAGTAGCTCCCAAATATCAGAAAAACATATAAATTGTTGACTATAAACCCCATCAATTTGATCTGGGGCCCATATTCAGCACAGGAGCCTATGCAAAGTCATAAGCCCCTTGGAATATACCTAAAATAGACTTGCTAGCTTTTACCAAAATGGAGACCACAAATCTCATCTGCTATATTCTTACTTGTAGGTTCCTGATTATTAAATAATTTGTTCTACTTTATTTCTTAATTCTTTTCAGCCACCAAGTTACAAAGGCTACCATGATGCCAACTTGATTTCCATGGGCAGACGACCTCACCAATGTGTCCTGGAATCCCACCTCTCCAGAGCCCTATCCCACTAGGGAAAGTTAGAAACAGGCTGGGAGTACAGACTAGCCTGCGAATGCCCATGTCCAGTGGAGAAGCAATTACAGAAGCTAGATCTCCTACCTTCTGCACCCCATAATGATCCTGGGTCCATATTCCCAGTGGGATAAAGAATAGGAAAACTTCCAATGGAAGGGATAGGATGCAGAACTCTGGTGGTGGGAACTCTGTGGAACTGTACCCTTATTATCCAATGGACTTGTTGATCATTATTAAGTCAGTAAAGAAAAAGAAACAAAAATAAAATAAAATAAAATAAAATTACAGACATATAATTAAAGTTATGTCAGAAGCCTTCCAAAGAAAAAATTGCTTTACAAGTGACTGAATAGAAAAGGAAGACAGGTTTTGATGTAAACCAATACTAATTTTGTTATCTGCATGACTATGCATTTTTGTTTGTCAGATAACAAAGAATAACTACCAAGCTAGCAAGATTATTACTTCGAGTTTCTGAATCTCTTTCTGACTATGTAACAGTCTTTAGAAAGGATCAAAATCATAGAAGTCTTCATTTCTTCCTCCATGCCTCCTTCTTTCCTCAATAGACATAGTTATTGCATTGCTGAGGAAAGCAAATAAATATCTTTGGTGTGGTTGAGATGTAGAAAATTCCTATAGGACAAGGCACAAAAACTGAGTCCATATTACCAACTTATCTATAATAGTTAAACCATAAGTTTTTTCCAACCCTCTTAACAACCTAGCCTCAGGGTGTAGCTCCCTTTTTTAGAGCCTCAGGGACTGCAGGTTCAATTCCAAGCACCCTGATATCAGAGTTAAGCAATGCTTTGGTTCTGTTTTTCCCTCCTATCCTCCATATCATAATAATTGATTAAATGAGGAAAAGTAAGCAGTTTTACATGACTTTGAAACTATACTTCTTGAAAGGAAATCCCCTGCAAGCAATTTCAAAATTTTGCAAACTAGTACTATTTATGATGGAGGGTAGATACCATAATGATTATGCAAAAAGACTCTCATGCCTGAGGCTCCAAAGTCCAGGTTCAATCCCCCACACCACCATAAGCTAGAGCTGAACAGTTCTGGTAAAAAAAAAAAAATAGTACTACTTATTACTGGTCTAAAACAAATTACCATGGCTTGTAACAAACATTGTTTTTATCTAATCATTTTACTATTGATTTTTTTTTAATCTTAGTTCTTTTGATTTTAATATTGACATTAAGGGATTAAAAGATAAATCCATAGGACTGGATAGTTAACTAATCCAGGAGTTGTACAATTCTTTATATTCCAATTTTCAAAGCTAAATTTGAAAGCTGTATTCAAAGCTCTAAGTTAATTTGACAAGACTGTTGGAGCTAAGACCCTATTGACAAATCTGCTGAGCCTGATCCCTACAGTGAGAAGCATTCAACAAACTTCCAGATTTGTTCCTTAACTTTAATAATGAGTTTAAAGAAATAGTGATTAATTTTTGCTTCTTTCTCAACATTAGATAGTTTAGATAAAAAAGACTTTTGTAGCTTAATAAGGGAAAGAGACTGGCATACTTTAATGATGACTCTTTAGTCACTGTCAGGCCACCCCATCAGCTGGGGCCTTAGTCAGGGAGACCTGGGATTCCCACACAAATACGATGAGCCTAGACCTCAAATAGATCCATCTCTCCATTATCAGTGGTCATCTCCATCAGGAACAACATAATGGACCCCTCTGGGGGTCCTCTATAGGACCTTGCCCTCAATGTGGATCAATAATTGTTGTTTTCGACGGGTTATGTTGTTTTCGCCGGGCTGGCTTCACGGGCGGGTAACAGACGACCAGGGACTCATGGTTGAGCTGTAGGCAGTATCTCTTTATTCATGCAGGACGCAGCACAATCTAAGATGAGCTAAGCTAAACTCAAGTACCCTAAAACTCACAATGCTGTCTTTATATATACTTGCCAAGTAGGGTGGAAACAGGATGTGACATAGAGAGGGTGGAGAGAAAAGTGACTGGTGAAAATCAGAGTGTGACAAGGAGCAGGCGAGAATCCTATCACTGAACCACCAATGCCCTGGAGGGAGGGTGGTGCTTGTTAACAGTGGTTATGTAAATTGAATGCAGTGGTTATGTAAATAGAATAGTGTTAAGCAGGGGGGATTTAAACCAAATGAAACAGAAGGGGTTTCATGCATACCAACAAATAATGATAGAGAATATTCCATTCTCCGAAGGGGGGTTGGATAACATATTCTATCTACTATCTGAAGAAGATGGGTCATAAAATTGGTGCAACTCTGAATGTTCCTACTGATGACCACAGAATGCAAGTTCAGACTGATAGAGATATAGAGGTTACATAGGCCCCAGATCAAATCGATCGATAGAGTTTACAGTCAACACTATTTATGTTTTTCCCATATTTGGGAGCTACTCTCTTCCCTGATCCAGCTTTCTAGCCCTTTTTCCATCCATGACATCATCTCCTCAGACAATAACCTGGATCTACCTGTATATCAGAGGTCAGGCTCAGTGAAAAACTAATAAAGTCATGGGCCCTTTAGAATATACCTAAAATAGACCTACTAGCTATTTCCAAAAATGGAGACCGCAAATCTTCATCTGCAATATTCCAGCCTTTAGGTTCATGATTAATCAACAATTTGTATGCCTTTATATGTTAACTCTTTTTCAGTCACCAGGTTCCAGATGCTACCATGATGCCAACCAGACTTCCCTGGGCAGATGACCCCACCAATATGTCCTGGAGCATCACTTCCTTATAGCCCTGCTCCACTAGCAAAAGTGACAGAGACAGGCTGGGAGTATGGATCGACCTGTCAACACCCATGTTCAATGGGAAAGCAATTACAGAAGCCAGACCTTCCACCTTCTGCACCCCACAATGACCCTGGGTCCATACTACCAGAGGGTTAAAGAATAGGAAAGCTATTAGGGAAGAGGATGGGATATGGAGCTCTGGAGGTGGGGATTGTACCCTTCTTATCCTGTGGTCTTGTCAGCATTTCCATTTTACAAATAAATAAATTTTTAAAAAAGAGAAGGTTGTAGATCCTTGAGATTCATTTTACCCATTCTTAGTTCTTTTTTTTTTTTTACCCATTCTTAGTTCTTTTGTTATATTTTTCACAGATGATGTTAATTTATATTATTTTCCAGTGCCAGGAAAAGATAATATGAACTGCACCCTAAGCTAATCAATTAGGTAATATTTAAAAAAAAAAAAGACTTTGGGGAAATAACATGTTTTTTGTTTGTTTGTTTGTTTGTTTACCCAGGGCACTGTTTAGCTCTGGCTTATGGTGGTAAAATTGAATTTGGGACTTTGAAGCTTCAGGCAAAAGAGTCTCTTTGCATAACAATTATTCAATTCCCATCACAATTTTTTTTTTTTTTTGTATTTTAAACTAATTTAAGGACAATATTGTTTTACCTTACAACTTTTTTTCTCATTCTCTTGTTTATTCCCAGAGTCTAGACATTAGGCTCTTGTTCTTGGACAGTGTAAAGATATTTTCTCTTAAATTGGAAAAAAAAATAGAAAGAGAGAAAACAGTTCGATGTCCTCTTCCATTCTACTGTTAACATTATGAAGACATTAAGAATATCAGAAATTGGGAATTTGGTGGTAGTGCAGTGGGGTAAGCCCACATGGCACAAAGCACAAGGACCGGTTAGGATCCCGGTTCAAGCCCCCAGCTCCCCACATGCAGGGGAGTCATTTCACAGGTGGTGAAGTGGGTCTGCAGGTGTCTCTCTTCCTCTCTATTTCCCCCTTCTCTCTCAATTTCTCTCTGTCTCTATCCAATAACAAATAAATTAAAATAAAAAAGAGAATATCAGAAATTAATCAGGCAACATTTCCAGTATCTGTAAGAAATTTAACATACAGAGAAATTTCATTAGTTTGATTTTTTTAAAAGATTGTGGTATATTCAATTAAGCATTCAAAGGGTGCTTGAAAATGCCTAAAATTAAAGTTCTCATTTTTTTTTCTTTTTGCCACCGGTGTTATCACCAGAACTTCCTACATGCACAATGTTACTGCTACCACAGTCATTTCCCCCCTTCCTTTCTTCCTCCCTCCCTTTCTTTCATAGGGCAAATTGAGAGAGACTGAGGAAATAGAGAGGAGAAAGGAAATGAGACACCTACAGCACTGCTTTGCCACTTCTAAAATGTCTCTCCCTGCAGGTGGAGACTAGAGGATTGAACCAGGGTCTTTGAGACTAGTAAAGTGCCCTACTTGCTGCATCACCATTCGGTCCCTAAAGTTGTTATCATAAACTTCCTGGCTGACTATATGCTAGAGAAAAGTAGTAAGCAACTGTGGAGAGCCACAGTGATAAAGCCAGGTCAATAATCATAAAAGCTTCATGTGAACCTGGTGTCGGATGAAAAAAAAAAATGTGTAATGGGCCTTACACATAAAACAGACTATAAACAAAAGTGGTATCTGCTCTTACTATCATGGTTATTAGTAGCAGTCATTTTGATCAGAGCACTACTTGTGTTAAAATAGTCCTGATGTTTTGCCATTCAAAGTGGAGAATTCAAAGTATCTGGAGAAAAATCAAATGGGAAGATATACATAATAGCTCGGCTATATGGTAAGATTTGCTTGTCTTTTTATTATTAGTATTAATTTGAGAAAGAGACAAAGTGAAAGATAGGCAATGAGAGAGAGAGGGAGAGAGAGAGAGAGACCATAAATAACACCAAAGCTTCCTTCAGTGACTGTAACCAGGGGTGAACATATGCCAGCTATGTGATAGCACACTATCAAAGTAAGCTATTCTGCCAGCTAAGTAAAATATATTTATATAAAAAAACATGGTTATGGATTGCTATCAAATATAGAAAATATTTTAAAGTTGCATTATTTCAATATGCCTAATCATCTCTCCACAAGCCAGGAGAGAGCTACAATAGAAGAGTGTGTGTTTTCTCCTTAGAAACTGCTTGCTGCTGAGTATTTTAAAGAGGTAGAATTTATTTTAAAGAAATTCACAGAGTGAAGAATTAAGAAAAAGCTGTTCTAACGTCCCAGTCTAAATTTGAAAGTTTTTCTGTATTTGCCCATAGTGTAGCCTAAGACCATTATTTTTTACCCTTTAATATTGTTTTAACCCACTAGCATTCACTAGACAGAACATACCAAACATTTCCCTGAAATTTAATCACCAAACATGTATATAATATGTGCAGATTGGGATCCACTGGATCTGAACAGGGTCTGCATTTCAGTAACATAAATATGAAAAGTCCAGGCACCAGCTGTGGGGCATCAAGAATCTAACAAAAGGCAGAATTTAGAAAGGTAGACATGAAGACTGTCCTGCCACCCTCTTAGCACTATGAGCTAGGAGGATGCCAGGCAGAGTAGATGTCTGATAATTATAATAGTTATGTAAGAGTAAATAAAGAAATGAGTCATGCTCTTTTAAAGACTGAAAATAAATTTAGATGTTCACTATACATTTGTGAACCATTTGAGCTGTCTGTTGTATTCTTTTTTTTTTTTTAAAGCCTTTTTACCTCTTTCTTGGTTTTCTCTAGCTCATCAATTGTCTGGCTAGTTCTTCTTTTTACTTCTGTTAATCTGCTTTCCATTCCCTCAGCTTCCTTCTTCAGTTCAGTTATAGTATTAGTTTGTTCTGCTAATTGGCCTTTTAGCTCAGCTATTTCAGCTTTCAGTTCTCTAATTACCTTGAGGTACCTAGTATTTTCCTTGAGGGTCTCATCTGTTGTTTCCCTTATTCTGCTAGCCCTTTCTTTCATTTGTCTTCATTTCTGTGGTGATTAGGCCTACTATTGCTTGCATACTTTTTTTTTTATCTATGGTTAACTTCTGACTGATTTAGAGTTTCTTCTGGTCTCCTGTCCTGATTTATTGTGGTAGCAGTTATATTTGCTCTGGATTTAACCTTTTTTTTTTATTGATGTGGTTTATATTTTTCTGTTCTGTCATTCTTCAGTTGTTGTGTTTTGAGTACAAGCAATATTAAACTAAAGACTTTTCACAAATGCAGTCACAAACCTCATAAAGTACAATAGCAACTGAAGTAAAGATGTATGCAGTTGAAACAATGGCAGTTAGCCAAACAACACCTCCAGTCCAAGAAAAAAAAAAAAGAAAAGAAAAATAAGAGAAAGAAAAAAATACAAAGCAAGAATAGACAATTATGCAAATCTACTGTCCACTATAAATTCTAGAGATAGCAAGAGGAAAAAGGAAAGGAGAAAATAGAGACACACAGAGACAGACCACTCTGAGTCAAATTTCTTCCACAAAATAATTCACAAAAGAGTGTCCGTGAATGCAGAAAGCAAAAGAAGAAGAAAGAAAGAAAGAAAGAAAGAAAGACAGCAGTAAAAGGAAAGATATATATATATATATATATATATATATATATATATATATATTTTTTTTTTTTTTTTTTTTTTTTTTTTAATTATCTAGGAGGAGAGAAAAAGGAGTGTGGAGGGAAGAAAGAGAGAGCGAAGCAAGTTCCTCCCACAGTGGCTATCCCATCCAGTCACCTATCAATGGAAAGAGCAACAACAGTTAATTTTGGTCAACCTGAAGAGGAGGGAAAAGGGAAAACACATATATAATAATAGTAATAATAAAATAAAATAGAGTAAAAAGCCCTAACAGTGATTCCACAGTTTGGACCACTCCAGATTGGCTGCACACAGCCTGACCCCCTTCCTAAAAGAAGCAAAGACAACCAATTATAAGTAGTATCACAAAAATAAATAAATAAAAATAAACCTCCAGCTAGTCTTTCCAAGGCAGGACTGAAACCTTGATTGGTCAGGTATTCTGTCACTCAAATACAGGTCCAGCCCTTTCAAAAACAAAAAAAAAAAGAAGACTTGGAATGACACCCTGCTGAGGCAAGAATCTAGGTAAAGGAAATAGCTCCACAGGAAGCTGAGGCCTGCTGGGGGCTGGCTTTTGGGGTGGTGGTGTGCTGTGGGGGGGAATAGTGAGTTCAGAAATAATCAAGCCAAAGATCCCTTTCTTTTGTCCTTTATGACCTCTGTTTGCCAGACCAAGAGTGGGTTATAGGATGCTTTTCTGGTGTCACCCTGACCACCCCTTGCTGTCCACTGATGGCCCAGAGATTCTACCCTCTCCCAAGAATTCCAGATTGGAAGCTGCTTTTTTTCAGAGCTCATACCAGGTATTGTCTCCAAGTTGCCATCTTGGCTCTGCCCCAAGCTGTGTGTTCTGATGATGTAAATATTTGAGTAAAATCTATTTGGTTCATAATGTGTATGTGTAAAAAGGATTTTTTGGTTCTGTTGGTTAGATAGTAGCTTCTGCCTGCACATGTTAAACTACATGATGCACTGCAAATTTATTTGCTGACCCATGTGATCACATTTTATTATTGTTATTTATAGACAGCATAGAAAAGGGAGAGAAGAAAGTCTCTGGAAGACATAAACAGTAAAGTCCATTAATTTCTAATCTCTCAAAAGAAGCAGAATTTTGTATTTACATTAAATGGTACTGCATATAAAAACCATATGAGTTATGTATAGTCAATTTTACTGTGTACATACAATATACAATAAGATGTTCAATAATATCCCAAAGAAACACCTATGAAGAATTCGATATTGTAGTTTCAAAGTGTTTACTATAAGGGTCTGCCACTCACTCGTGGTGCTTTTATTTGCCCTCTCACATATAGTAACATTTCATTTCTGTTCTCAGTATAATTTTAGAATAACATCCATAATTGTGTGCTCTTACCAGTTCTTAGAATTTTTCTTTGACAATCAAATACTGTGTAAATGGTGTTTTCTCACCCTATCACAGAATTTCACAGGAATTCCTTTCACCAACGTAGTGTGGCTACCAAGTAGATACTCTTATTATGAGGAACAAAATTTGTTCATTTGGCTCTAGTTCAGCTGCATTTTATACACTCTCCTTGTGCTAAGTATGCTTATGTCCTGACTTACAGGAGTTAATTTACTTTCTTTCATCTTCTTTTCAGTAATTCACTTTCTTCCTTTCTTCCCTTTAGTTTCCCTTGTTGTTTTATTGTTGTGGTTATTATTGTCATCCTTGTTGGATAGGACAGAGAGAAATGGAGAGAGGGAGGGAAGACAGAGAGGGGACAGAAAGAAATGGAGAGAGGAGGGGAAGTCAGAGAGGGGGACAGAAAGATAGACACCTGCAGACCTGCTTCACTGCCTGTGAAGTGACTCCCCTGCAGGTGGATCCTTATGCCAGTCTTTGCACTTGGTGCCAGGTGCATGTAACCCACCGTGCTACCACCCGACTCCCAGAAATTCCCTTTCTAAGCTTTTTTTCACTTTGTTTTTTTATGTTAAACTATAACATATCTGTTCCTTGAGTTCATCCTCCATCTATACCTTTGACGTCATGCTTTCCCCTTAGTTATCTAAATACTTGGATGATTTACTTGTCTACTTATGATAGGTAACTCTATAGCTGATATTCTAAATGTCTATAAACATTCTCATATCCTGAGTATCTTAGGATACTGCATAGTACATACCACCTTATGCTACATAACAAACTTTGCATATTGAACCTTCTCATCATGCCCCTTAGTTTTATTTTTTAGCTATTCTTGGCTGTCACTTTCTCCCCATAAACTCATTCACCTCTGTTGCCCATCAGAATTTACCCAAAAGGCCTCCAACTACATGGAGAAAGAGTAACTACGGCTCTCTGTCACTGCACTCTGAAATCCACTGCCGCATGGCTGAGAGACTAAGTTTACCATGAGCTGCTTCCAGAAATGACCGAGTACAATGTTGATACTATAGCAGATTCTTTCCTTCTGATCTTTAATATTCTTCTGATCTTTAATATTCTCTTAAAAACTCACTGATGACACTATTATGATCTATAATGTGCACTAACCTTATTGAATGGGTGCACATTCTCTTTTTCTCATTTAATCTGTCAATCTAGTGTGACTTTGTCTTTACTCTGCCACCTTTCTCTCATTCCAAATGCATTATGTTTTATATGTCTTTCCTCGAACCTTTAATCCTGTTGTCTTTTAATAAGGACCCGTGCAAACGTACAAACACAAGTTAATCTAAGTTTTCTCAAATGTCAATGATAACCTCTCAAAATCAAAATGACTTCTTTTGCCAACCTATCCCATGGCAATCTTTTTAAGCTAATCTATTTAATATAATTTAATTAATTAATGTTTAATATAAGGAATGTGTACCCTTTAGCATTTTCTTTTATTTATTTTTAAATATTTATTGATACAGAGGAAACACTGACAAAACCATAGGATAAGAAGGTTACAATTCCCACCACCAGAACTCCGTGTCCTATCATGTCCCCTGATAGCTTTCCTATTCTTTATCCCTCTGGGAGTATGGATCCAGGGTCATTATGGGGTGCAGAAAGTGGAAGGTCTGGCTTCTCTAATTGCTTCCTTGCTGAACATGGGTGTTGGCAGGTCGATCTGTACTCCCAACCTGTCTCTCTTTCTCTTTCCTTTAGCATTTTCTATCCAACAACAATACCCTCTTTGGAAGTTGAACATAGTTCTCTTCCTCTATTTCCCATTGTATTTTTCCTGACTCCTATGTATTTCACCTTATCTTTTATGTAACACAGCGACCAAAAATTTTGACATATTTATCTTGCTATCCTCAACTCTTCTTTCTCAATATAAAGTATGATTTCTTACCAGAGGGACTGTCCATTCATACTCACATCCTCAAACATTTTCTGATAGTATATTTCTCCCAGAACTTTCAGATGCAGCATATCCCACACTAAATCAGATATCTGTAAACATAATTTACAATCCATGTTGGATTTATGGTGTGTACATAGAATTGCAAATTAAAAAATAGGGGATATAGTGGGTCGTTTCTACTGTTTTACTTGTCACCATTGGACACCTTTCTTATATTTGGATAAATTGCCTACATTGTACTTACTGTTTTCAGAGAAAAGAAAGCTAGAAAACCCATGCTTTGGGGGGTTGGGACAGTGGTGCACTGGGTTAAGTGCACAGAGACTAAAGCACAAGGACCTGCAGAAGGATCCCAGTTTGAGCCCCTGGGACCCCACCTGCAAGGGGGTCACTTCACAAGTGGTGAAGCAAGTCTGCAGGTGTCTGTCTTTCTTTCTTCTTCTCTGTGTCCCCCTCCCCTCTCAATTTCTCTCTGCCCTATTTAAAAAATGGCCACAGAAGCAGGAGATTTGTATGCAGGCACACAGCCCCAGTGAAAACCCAGGAGGCAAAAAGAAAAATGTAAACCTGTGCTCAGACCCATATCTGTATGGTCTTATGACCAAGATTCCATTAATTTGGGGACTCTTGTGAGCTAGGATTCAAACAAAAGTGTGGTAGTCCTATGTGTGGGATTTGTAAAAAACCTCAAATCTCAATATATCTTCATGGACTTGGTTCAAGCCCAAGAATACTCAATAAGCATATCCAATCATGCCTTTCCACATTGCTTAGGCTCCTTGTCAATCCTGTTGTCTTAAACGTTTTCTTTTTCCAACCTGTCTAGCTATACTCAGATCTTAATTCTCTACTCTTTGAAATAGTTCTTCTAGTTTCTTCCATTATTTCTCCATTTAAGATTTAGTTCACGGCACTGAAATCCTTACAGTAATGTCATTAACATGTAATATTTGATCTTTCTGTTTTCAGAATTTCTAACTAGAATTGGGCATTGCTGATTACTATTTTCTTGGCTATTTGTGATTTCACATATTTCAGGGTTTCCTTTATTTGATCATTTTTTCCAAGGCAGTTAATTAATCAGTAATATTCACCACAGCTTCATCCTTCTTACTGTATATTTACTTTTGGCAAAAGAAGTTTTTGTTTTTTTTTACCAGAACACTAGAGAATTGAATCTGGTACCTCAGAGCCTCAGATATGTGTCTTCTGCATAACCATTATGTTATCTTCCTCACCTCCCTCCACTTAACTTTTTTGTGATTTTCAAAAGTGTCTTTTCAACTTTTTTCTGAGCCTATGAACCAAATATCTAATTGTCATTAGACATCACCACTAAATTACCACATTGAGAGTAAAATTTCATAATTTCACTTACATGATCATATCCTATGTTTGATATCTCATTGAATGCTTCCACCAGCTACCCACTTCCCTGGTCATTATAGTAAGCATTACAATTTCTTACTAGTTAATACTGTGCATTTCATAAGTCATCTAGTTTTATCTCTTGATTCACCCTTCCCATCCATCAGGCCATTACCATATTTTTATTCTACATTAGTCTTTGCCCAGATTTATAAAATTTTTTAACTGGTATCATTGATCTTCCTTATGCTAACAATCAATCATGCACACAAACTACAAAGTGATTTTACTGAAGGGTTCATCTGATCAACACATTAATCTGCTTGAAATTTCTTAATGGTTTCCAACTGTCTTAAGACAAATTCTGGGGTGCGAGAGATAGCTCATGAGAAAGGGCACTGCTTGGAGGTACCAGGGCAGCAGGGGAAGGTCTGATGCTATGCAGTCTCTTCGTTGTTGTCTCTTTCTCACTTTTGTCTACTTGGATGGGGGAAAAAAAGACATGCCAAAGGTCTTGCCTCCACAACAAAAGGATTTTCTCCAAAAAATCCTAAATGATCTCTACTTTCCTAGACATGCATTGTCCTCTTCTCTCCAAATTATTGCACCTAAGAATATTTTCTCTCTCAAACAAATGTTCATATCTCTTTCCTGCATCCTTTTTCTGGGTCTCTCTCTCTCTCTCTCTCTCTCTCTCTTTGTTATTTTTTATTTATTTGTTTGTTTATTGGATAGAGACAGAAAGAAATAGAGAAGGGAGATTGCTCAACAATTTGTTTGGCTTCGTATGTTAACTCTCTTTTCAGTCACCAGGTTCCTGATGTCATCAGGATGCCAGCCAGGCTTCCCTGGACTGAAGACCCCACCAATGTGTCCTGGAGCTCCGCGTCCCCAGAGACCCACCCTACTAGGGAAAGAGAGAGGCAGACTGGGAGTATGGATTAACCAGTCAACGCCCATGTTCAGCAGGGAAGCAATTACAGAAGCCAGACCTTCCACCTTCTGCAACCCACAACGACCCTGGGTCCATGCTCCCAGAGGGCTAGAGAATGGGAAAGCTATCAGGGGAGGGGGTGGGAAATGGAGATTGGGTGGTGGGAATTGTATGGAATTGTACCCCTCCTACCCTATGGTTTTGTTAATTAATCCTTTCTTAAATAAAAAATAAAAAATAAAGTAATAAAAAAAAAGAAACAGAGAAGGGAGGGGGACTAGAGGGACAGACACAGACAGCTACCCACAGCCCTGCTTCACCACTCATGAAGTTTCCCCCCTGCAGGTGGAGACCAGGAGCTTAAACCTGAGTCCTTGTACACTGTGATGTGTGCACTTAATCCTATGCACCATTTCCTGGGCCCTAGATTTCTCAAAATACACAGGCTTGGTATACTATATTTTTCAGCACCTCTGTACTATATTGAATATCCTACACAAGTCCTCTTAATCTAGTCCACTATAGGTCATCCATTTTTGTGAAAAGACTGAATACATAAACACACATTGGAACATTTCTAGCCTCACATATGACTTAGATATCTTTTTTCTTTAAAATTTACTAGTATTGTCCATTATTGTTATTTTATTATTCCTTGAATTCATTTTTTAGGAAGTGAACCACTATCACTAATATCACCTCTGCAGAGAAAGCCACATCCCAGAAGGATGCAATTCCATTGAGTTGTGTGGATTTTTGCAAGTAGTTATTTTCCAAGTCTATATCAGACTTAATGAAATTCCATAGGGAAGGCAAAAGGTCAAGCACTGATCACACATTACTGATCACAGCATCTGCTAATGATTCTCTAGAATTTAAATCTGTAGAAAATACTGGCTTCCTGCTATTAATATTATTGAAAGGATGTGAAAAAATACTTTGCATAATTATGTCTGGGAAGCTAACTAAAATAAAATCTAAATAAAGTCTTCGTATAAGGCCTTGCATGCCCAATGGATGCAAGAGATTTCTGCAGTTGCTCTTTTGTTTATATATTCCATATCTACTTAGATATGTAACAGCTGAAATTTGAAATGCCAGCTTTTATTAATGAATGAGATGCAGAGGCAGACTTGATGTAAAGTGATCTGTTGTGCACTTCAAGTGGCCGCTTAGATGTACATAATGTAGTTTACTTCACAAATGCAGCCTATTTTGAAGATGTCCGTGGCTTCTCCATAAGATAATAAGCCAGTTATTTTTCCCTAAAAATTCTGAAATGAATGTAACAGCAGACTATTTAAACTGGATTTTAGAGAAGAAAAAAGAAGTTGGTCCTAGAAAGGACCAACTTTGTTGTCTTGGCAAATGACAAGAACACCTGCCCAATACCTACCGTAATTCTTTTTTTTTTTTTATATAAAAAAGGAAACACTGACAAAATCATAGGATAAGAGGGGTACAACTCCACACAATTTCTATGATGTCAATGTTACAAAACAATTGCTCTAATTTGACCTGCTTGAAAACACATTTTTTCCTGTTGATTACAGAATATTGCTGTGTCTATATAGCCTATTTGTAATATACGACCAGTTTCTATTAACCTGGGGACTTTATAGAACCAAATAGGGAGGCTCCTTTTAGCAAGTTCAGTTCCTATTTGCTTAATAATAAAGCAAGTAAGTAAATAATTAACATATATTCCTTCCATTTTTTTTACTATGCATAATAATGGCTAGTAGTCAAGAATAAATACAGTTGGTAGTACATGTGTAAAATTTCTCAGTTTCTGCAAAACACTCTAATCCCACCTAGCTCCTGCTCCAGCATAAACATGCACATTTCTTTCCATGACATTAAAAAAAAGAACTACTGACTGAAAAGAGAGTTAACATACGAAGCCAAACAAATTGTTGAGCAATCATGGACCCAAAGCTTGGAATAGTGGAGAGGAAGTGTTAGGGGGGTACTCACTGAAAACTCTAGTGTACTTCTGCTTTCAGGTATATATTCAGGATGCTGGCCAGGCTTCCCTGGACTGAAGACCCCACCAATGTGTCCTGGAGCTCAGCTTCCCCAGAGACACACCCTACTAGGGAAAGAGAGAGGCAGACTGGGAGTATGGACCGACCAGTCAACGCCCATGTTCAGCGGGGAAGCAATTACAGAAGCCAGACCTTCCTCCTTCTACAACCCACAATGACCCTGGGTTCATGCTCCCAGAGGGCTAGAGAATGGGAAAGCTATCAGGGGAGGGGATGGGATATGGAGATTGGGTGGTGGGAATTGTGTGGAGTTGTACCCCTCCTACCCTATGGTTTTGTTAATTAATACTTTCTTAAATAAAAACAAATTTAAAAAAATTAAAAATAAAAAAAAAAGAACTACTGCAGTTTCCAATTGAGGGAATGGAGATGCAGAGTTCTGGTGGTGAGAAGAGTGCAGAATTATATCCCTGTTTTACCATAATTTTGTAAATCAATATTAAATCACTAATAAAATTTAAAGATACATAAACAAATGAAAGAACTAATGAACATTCTCCTCAAACTCTTCCAGAAAACTGAACTACAGGAAGTACTCCTAAACACATTCTATGAGGCTAAAATCACCCTGATCCCCAAAGCAAGGAAAGGACAGTTTCAAAAAGAAACTATATGTCTATATCCCTTATGAATATTGATGCAAAGATTCTCAACAAAATCTTGGCTTATAGAATCCAACAAAACATTAATAGAATAATTCACAAAGATCAAATTGAATTCATTGCTGGGAAACATGTTTAGTGCGACATCTTCAAGTTAACAAATGTGATCCACTATATCAACAAAAAGAAAAGTAAGTCACCTGGTCATGTCAACTGATGGCAAGAAAGCATTTAGCAAGATCCAACATCCATCTATGATAAAGTCACTCAATAATTGGAAGTGAAAGGAAAATTCCTCAACACAACAAAACTTACATATGGCAAATATTATACTCAACAGGGGGAAAAAACTGAAAATGAACGCTTTCTTCCTAAAATCAGGTATAAGACAAGGATGTCCACTCTCTCACCACTCTTATGAAACATAGTTCTAGAAGTCCTTGCCAGTGCAGTCAAGTAAGATAGAGGTACCATAAGAATTCCTATTGGAAAGAAAGAAGTTAAGTTATTATTATTTGCAGATGACATATTATATCCAGACAACCCCTCAAAAACTCTACTGAAAAACTACTGGAAATCAGTTAAGTCAGTATAGTAGCAGGATGCAAACTCAATACTCACAAATCTATGGCATTTCTATACAGAAATGATGCATCACAGGAGAGAGAACTGAATGGAGAAATCCCACTTACAATTGAACCCAAAAGATAAAATACCTGGGAATATATCTAACAAAACAGGTCTAGGGCTTTTACAATGAAAGCTACTTAACGGTGTTACAAAGAAATTGATGAAGATGCAAAGCAGTGGAAGAACATTCCTTGTTCGTGGACTGGAAGAATAAATGTTAACATGGTTGGCCAGACAAAAGAAATCTATGTATTCAATGTAATCCATTCAAAATCCCAATGACTTATTTCTATCAATTTGACTATACTGTCCATCTCATGTCAACTTATGTTTATTGGTTCATATTCATTATTAATGGACCAAGTGCTTTCTTTTTCTTTCTACAAAAGTTGGGTAAATTAGTGTTACTATACAAATAAAGCCTTTAGCCAGGGCATTACATTACAACCCAGGTGCCCAACAACAGATGAGTGGCTGAGAAAGCTGTGGTATATATACACAATGGAATACTATGCAGCTACTAAGAACAATGAACTCAACTTCTCTGAACCATCTTGGTCAGAGCTAGAAGGAATTATGTTAAGTGAGCTAAGTTAGAAAGATAAAGATGAGTATGAGATGATCCCACTCATCAACAGAAGTTGAGAAGGATCAGAAAGGGAAACTAAAAGCAGGATCTGACTAAATTGAAAATAGGGCACCAAAGTAAAAACCCTGTGGTGATGGGGAGGGTGGACATGCAGCTTCCTGGGTCAGCGGGGGGTGGGGTTGGGGGTGGGGGTGGGATGGGACACAATCTTTTGGTGGTGGGAATGGTGTTGATGTACACACCTATTAAATTGTAGTTATATAAATCACTATTTAATTAATATGAGAGGGGGGGAAATTGATTGTATGTCCAGCAAAGGAACTTTTCAAAGTTAACCCAATTACCAAATAATGTGATGATAATAATAACTATCCATTGTCTTCTTGAACCCTAAGACAGCAGGAACCTCACATTTCCGCTATAGAGCCTAAACTTCCCCCAGTCCTGGGACCCTAGGGTAGGGCCCACTTTCCCATATGCTTCTTCCAATTCTTATAAAATAATATTGCATCCACTGATCACAACCTAATCAATGCAACGAGTACCACCCCAGCATGCTTTACTTTAGACTGTGTCTAGAGACTTCAGATGTGGAATGACAACTCTTCAACTTCATCATTTGGGTGAGACCTTTCCTTTCAGAGTATTCTCTAATTCCATCCCAGGTGGTTCACTCCCTAACAAACTCCCAAAACCTAGATATAGACCAGGTTCCAGGAGACAGAGCATATGTTCACACGTATCCATAAATCAGGGCTAATATATACCTGAAAGCAGTAGTACACAAGAATTTGCAGTGAGTACCCCCCAACACTTCATCTCCACTATTCGAACCTTTGGGTCCATAAATTCTTCAACAATTTGTCTGGCTTTGTATGTTAACTCTCTTTTCAGCCCCCAGGTTCCAGATGCCATCAGGATGCCGGCCAGGCTTCCCTAGACTGAAGACCCACCAATGCGTCTTGGAGCTCCGCTTCTCCAGAGACCCACCATACTAGGGAAAAAGAGAGGCAGACTTGGGAGTATGGATCGACCAGTCAACGCCCATGTTCAGCAGGGAAGCAAATACAGAAGCCAGACCTTCCACCTTCTGCAACCCACAATGACCCTGGGTCCATGCTCCCAGAGGGATAGAGAATAGGAAATCTATTGGGGTGGGGATGGGATATGGAGATTGGGTGGTGGGAATTGTGTGGAGTTGTACCCCCCATCCTATGATTTTGTTAATGTCTCCTTTCTTAAGTAAATAATAATAATAATAATAATAATAATAAAAAGAAAGAGAAGAGAGAAAAAAAAAGTCAGAATGTCAGAAGGATACTGATCAACAGAGAACAACATATTCCTTGCATAATGGCTACATTTTGAAAGCTAATGTTTCTAGTAGCCTTGTAGCCTTTTTTTTTTTTTTTACCATTGCCCTAGCTTCAAGCTTATATATTCTATCCTACCGAATAATGAATCATATATGCCATGTCTTTGGAAATCATGAGAGTGTCCATTCATCCTAGAACAGAGAGAACACTATCGAGCACCTCAATATGAATAAGCATAACTCCTATATAAGTTATAGCCTCTTATTTAATCCTCAATATCTTCCACAGTAATTGCTTTTAGGCCTTTTAGCTAAGGTTAAGTGTAGTATCTTCCTTCTTAATAGATATTAAGGGACTTTCTAATAGTGAGTAAAGTGGAATTTGAAAAACAAAGGAAAAACTGTATGACAGAGACTTCTAAATGGATTTAATAGAAGGTATGATGCTTATAATAAAGAAAAGAGAAGAAGGTATGATGTTTATAATAGCTAGTAATAGGCAAGATTAATAATTTTCTTATAATTTTCAAAGTTGAATACACAAAATAATATTAGGAATAAGTTATTTGAAGAGAAAAGATAGAAATTTCTTAGCATACTACTTTGGTATGAAGAACAAAGTGACAGAGAGAAAGAAAATTATAACCCATTCTAGGTTAGGCATGCTTGCTGTCAGTATAATAGCAATACACAATAGGTATGGTTATTCTTACTTGTGCCTATGGAAATGAAACACCGATAGGTTAGGTGATTTGACATATGTCATATGACATGTAAATGATCAAGACTGAAATTTGTACTTTTTTTAAACACTAACACATGTCATGAGCAAGACAAGATTCTGAAATTGGCAATATTTAAAATAAGCCAATGAAGTCATTAAACCCTACATTTAGGCTTTTCCTATCTTTTAACAATACTTCCCCTTTTAGTCTATTAATAACCAAAATAAATAAATTGCTGGCCACATGTATCTATTTAACATATTGTAAGTTTCTACATTTTACTTCCATGAGATTACATTTTAAATCTTAGACATTGATTTTGTTTAATGATAAACAGTCATATCAGGCCAGTTTTGTTTTCCAGAGATTGAATAGAGTTAGCACACTACACAGACCATATCAGAGGGAACACATAAAAAGTGACATTTTCACTTAATTTCTGTAGACGAGTGTACCATGGAAATTAAAGTGTCTGAGTCTTTGAGCTCAAGTCTTACTGATCTGAGCTCAAGTCTACTTTACTAATAATGAGATGTGCTCTATTATAAGAGCAGAGGAAGATTTAATACACTCTTAAATGAAAACAAATAGTAAAACAAAAAGTATACAGACAAGTTCTTTGGAAGTGTCAAAAATGTACAAATATCATTATTTGCCAAGTGAATCTACTCAACTCCTCCCACTACACTACTTAGAAAAACCTTAAATGCCTCTTTCAGAAGACAGTCTCCAGGGTAGATGGTAGCAAGGCATCCATCTGTGTCAGAGTTTCTTCCTGAGTAGAGTCAAGAAGATCATGTAAAGTGCTATGGGTGCTATGGGATAAAATAAATAGAATGTAATTTTTTAATTTGTTTTGCCCTTGTCTTATGCCTTATCAACAATCTGGAAAATTTGTGTTTAGAAAATGTGATTTAAAATAGAATCTTCAGGGACTTTTGGAGTCATGGCTATGGAGTAGCAGCAACTGCATTTTGCTCTCCCCAATCAACCAGGAATAGCAAAGAGGATCACCTGAGAAAGCAACAAGACAAGACAGGGCTCACTCCAAGAACCCACCAAGCCATGAGTAAGTGCAAACACCAAACATGCGTGGCTCATGGACAGAGAGGGGCTTAAGGAGAGATTCCTGGGGCTAAAAGCACGGACTCAGGAGTGGCTGGTACCAGTCCAGCAGTTTGCCAGTTGACACACCACCTCTCATGTGAATTTTATCAACAGGAAGACTGCTGAAGGGAGGAGAAAATCACCTAGAACTTTCCAATTTAGAACTGAGTCTCCATTGCTATTGCTTCACAGAGGCTGGAGTAGCAAGGAAAACCAATACTGACATTGGGGGCACAGAAGTGGTCGGGTGAAATCAAGAGAAAATCTACACTCCCAGTGGCCCAGAGATGTGGCTATATAGCAGGAACCTCATCACACTGTTCTCTTGATAAGTTAGGAAACACAGTGAAAATTGCTTCAGAACTCACCAAATACAACCAAGATTTACTCAGAAACTCACAGGGCCAAAGAGAGCAGCTTTGCTCAGCTTTGGCTGGTGGTGAAGCAGGAAATGGACATATGATGCTCATATGTCACATCAGACAAGAGGCTAATAGCCAAAATATATAAAAAAAAAAGCTCACCAATCTCAGCAGAAACAACAACAACAAAATGACACCATCCAAAAATGGGGAGAGGATTTGAACTTCTAGAATATCCACTACAGAAAAGATCCCAAAGACCAACAAACATGAAAAAATGCTCTAAGACATTGTCAGAAATGTAAATAAAGACAATAATGAGATATCATTTCATTCCTGTGAGAATGTCATACATCAGAAAAGGTAGCACAGGGGAGTCAGGCGATAGCGCAACGGGTTAAGCGCACTTGGCACTGAGCACAAGAACCAGCTTAAGGATCCAGGTTGGAGCCTCAGATTCCCCACACCTGCAGGGGAGTTGCTTCACAGGCAGTGAAGCAGGTCTGCAGGTGTCTTTCTCTCCCCTTCTCTTTCTTCCCCCCCCCTCCATTTCTCTCTGTCCTATCTAACAAAGATGACAACAATAACAACAATAGTAAAAAACAACAAGGGCAACAAAAGGGAAAATTAAAAAATAAATAAATATAAGCAATTAAAAGAAAAGAAAAGAAAAGATAACACAACAAATGCTGGAGCGCACTCCAGAGAACTCTCAGAAAGCTAGAAGTGGGCCTTCCATATGACCCTGTAATTCCTCTCCTGGGATATATCCTAAAGATTCAAACAAACTCATCCAAAAAGATTTGTGTATACCCATGTTCATAGCATCACAATTTGTAATAGTCAGAAACTGGAAGCAACCTAGGTGTCTAACAGCTGATATGTGGCTTAGAAAGTTATGGTATATATACATAAGGGAATACCGAACAATTAAAAATGGTGATTTCACTTTCTTCATTTCAATTTGAAAGAATCATGTCAAAGAAAAATACTGCCATGAACCTAACCTACTTTCCCTGGGCTTTCAACCTCACCAATGTGTCCGCAAACCCTACTTCCCCAGAGCCTTACCCAACTTTGGATAGGTGGAGACAGGCCGCCGGGGGTATGGATTGACCTGTCAATGCTCCTATCCAGCAGAGAAGCAATTACAGAAGCCAGACCTCCCACCTTCTGCACCTTACAGAGATCTTTGGGGATGGGATATGGAACTCGGATGGAGGAAAACTGTATGAATTGTACCCCTCTTATCCTACAACCTGTCAATTACTTTTAAATCACTAATAGTAAGAAAAAAGTTGAAAAATAGAGAAACACAAAATAGAACTTGGACTGGGCTTGGTGTATTGTGCCACAGTCAAAGACTCTGGGGTGGCAGGGGGCAGAGGATAGTGTTGAGGTCCTGAAACATGATGGCAGATGAGAACTTAGTGGGGGGGTGAGTTGTTCTGTGTTACACTGAGAAATGTTACACATGTACAAACGACTGTATATTCCTGCTTACTGTAAACCATTAAAAATAAATAGAATAGAATAAAAGATAGAAGCATTAAAAATAAAAATTATCTTCAACATGTTCATCTGCAATTGGGATAAAAACAAGGATTACTATGGGCAATGTTGTATCCTCATATCCCATAATGTTGACCATTAATCAAAATACATGTGATGATGAATATGACCCTGATGATGGGAAGGTAGGGTAGTGAATGAATGGACAGAATTGGCTAAACAGAACTAAACCAAAACAAACCTAATCTGAAAGATGTTCTCAATTAACTCATGCTTACTATGTATACTTACAAAGATCTCTGCAGGGACTGTATCCAGAACTAACAGTTTCTAACTTCAGCTAAACACAATAACCAGTAACATCTTTACTCCCAACAGAAAAAAAACAATGAATTTTGGGGGTTGGTGGGTAGCACAGTGGGTTAAACAAGGACCTTTGTAAGGATCCCTGTTCCTGTCCCAGGCTCCCCAGCTGCAGGGGGGTCGCTTCTCAGGTGGTGAAGCAGGTCTGCAGGTGTCTGTCTTCTCTCACCCTTTCTGTCTTCCCCTCCTCTCTTTATTTCTCTCTGTCCTAGCCACCAGCAATGGCATCAATAACAACAATAATAATAACCACCACAACAATAAAACAAGGGCAACACAAAAGGGAAAAATAGCGTCCAGGAGCAGTGGATTTGTGTTGCAGGCACTGAGCCCCAGCAATAACCCTGGAGGCAAAAAAAAAACAAAAAACACACAGAAATAGATTCTGTTATTGTTGGCTTTATATTCACCTACTACTCATATAATCTCAATTCCCTCTGCCTCTGTAAGATCCCACCCTCTTCCTTCTTATTTGAGAGTTTCTTAAGCATCAATGTACACTCTTGTGATTATAACAGCTTGAATAAACTCATCCTGATAATCATCTGGGGTATTCTTACTCCACCACTCCACTAAAAAGCTTTTGTGAAGATAACCTGAAAGGGATCCCGAGGGAAATGATTAACTGCATACCCATCTTCTGTCTCACTTGAAGCAAAGCATAGTCACTTTTGAAATTAAATTTTAAATTATTTTGATTTGGGAATAATTATAAAGAAGATTTGCAAGGTAGCATCAATTTCCAGTGTACCACTTATCCATATTCCCCTAGTGTCCACATCTTATGTTACTGTATTACACTTGTCAAAACTAAGAAGCTAATAGCAGTAGATGCATATTAACTAAATAACAGATTTCTCTTAGACCTACAGTATGAAATTAGCCTGGATGGCACACACATCGTACTAAGGAATCTTACACAAGGACAATCTAAAATATTTTATTTTTATTTATTGGTCAAAAACAGAGAAATATATACAGAAGGGAAAGATAATGGGGGAGAGGGAAAACATCTGCTGATCTGCTCCACCACTTATGAAGGGGGCTTGATCCTGGGTCCCTGTACATGGTAAAATGCTCATTGTACCACGAGTACCATTGATAAGCTGCTATAGTGAGAATCTAAGTACACGTACACACACACACACACACAAACACACACACCTCATTTTCCACTACTATTTCAAGATACAATGTTTGCTAACCCAAATATTAAAATATCCTTCCACTTTTGAAATATTTCCAAATTGCTCTCTTACCCTATTATATATCCAACAGGGCAAATAAGTGTATTTAGAGTAGTTGACAGTGTTATTATTTCCCAAGAATCTACTTTTTAATTTATTTTCTTTTGTTGCCCTTGTTCTTTTATCGTTGTTGTGGTTATTATTGTTGTTGTTGTTGGATAGGACAGAGAAATGGAGAGAGGAGGGGAAGACAGAGAGGAAGAGAGAAAGATAGACACCTGCAGACCTGCTTCATCACTTGTGTAGTGGGCCTCCTGCAAGTGGGGAGCCAGGGACTCAAACCGGGATCTTTACACTGGTCTTAGCATTTGGTGCCCTGTGTGCTTAACCCATTGCACTACTGCCCGACCCCCCAAAATCCACTTTAATAGAAAACTGAAACCTGGGTCCTTGCACATTTTAACTTGTCTTCTCTACTAACTGTGACAGTTCCTAGCACCTCTATCTGTTAATATTTTAATTTTTTCTTTCACATAACTTTTAAGCACATGCTTATTTACTTGGGAGAGAGACAGAGATATTGAGAGACATGGGAGAGAGAGGAAGTGAGAGACACCTGCAGCAATGTTTCACCATTTTGAAGCTCCCCGGACACACACACACACACACACACACACACACACACACACACACCCCAACCCCCACCCTGTGAAAGGGGCCAGGGGCTTAAAGTTGGGTCCTTGGGCATTGTAATATGTCTGGTCTACCAAGTGCAGTACCACCTGGACCCTCTCTATAAATTTCCAAAATAAGCAATAAGAACTGTTGAAATCAAAATGATGACATTCTCCTGCTACAAGTATATGACTGAACAACCTTTATTAATTTAGTCACAGGCATCATTAATATACTCTTTGTATTTCTGTTGCCTGGGGTGTGCTATGTTTCAGCACATCTATGCATTGATACATTTTATCAGTAATGGCCAAGTTTCATATGTACTTTTGCACGTCTTCTGTCTTCTATATGCATTTTCTTGCCTCTTGAGTAGAAAACCTGAGTTATTTATTGTTTTCCCATAGGTCTTTGAGGCTTTTAGCATCTACTTCATTTTTATAATTTGAGTTGACTCCCATCTTGTATCTTATGCTATGCCAGTCTGCTTCTATTTTTTTCTTAAACTTTTTAAAAAGTTTTATTACATTGATTTCATAGGAAAGAAAGAAATTTAGAAGGAAAGGAGGTGTAGAGGAAAACGGAAACAGACACCTGTAGCACTGCTTCTTAGCTTGTGAAGTCTTCCCCATGCAGGTGGGGACTGGGGCCTTGAGTCCAGGTCCCTGTGTGTGGTAACACATGCACTTAACCAGGTACACCACTGCTCTGCCTTCTAAGTGTTCTTACTAAAATATTTCAAATTCCATTTTTATTTCCATAATTCTGTGCTTTTCCCTTTATTTCATAGGTATATTGATATGTTACAGTTAAATTGTTGACACATGGATACAATTTCTCATCTCCCTATTAGATGAATCTGCAAAACACTCTGAGCCACAATTTAGGTCTTTTTCCAACATCATGTATTGGGACCCCAAGTTCCTCAATCTCACCCTCTCTAATTTCCTGCCTTTTCTAGTATCTTTTGCTTTGGTGCAATACGCCAAGCCCAGTCCAAATTTACTTTGTATTTTCCCTTTCAGCCTTTGTTTCTTAAGTTCCACCTATAAGTAAAATCGTCTGGTATTCATCCTTCTCTTTTTGGCTTATCTTATTTAACATGATTTGTTGACGATTCATCCAAGGTGAGGAAAAAGAGATAACATCATAATTTTTAAGAGATGAGTAGTATGCCAATGTATATATATTACAATCTTTTTAGCCACTCAGTTGTAGTTGGACATCTGGGTCAATTCTAAGTTTGTTCTATTACAAGTTGTGCTATTCTTTTCAATGTTTACTGTTTTTCTTTCTAAATTCCCCATTCTTCCATTCTTCATATTTTTCTACTATATTCTTTTTTTTAATTATCTTTATTTACTTATTGGATAGAGACAGTCAGAAATCAAGAGGGGATGGGGAGACAGAGAGGGTGAGAGAGAGACACCTGTAGCACTGCTTCACCACTTGTGAAGCTTTCCCCCTGCAGGTGGAACTGGGAACTCAAACCTGGGTCCTAGTGCATTGTAATATGTGTGCTCAACCAGTTGTGCCACCAACTGGCACCCCTATATTCTTAATTCATACATGCATAGTTGAAAGTCCTGCTTTTAAAAAATACTTATGTATTCCCTTTTGTTTCCCTTGTTGTTTTATTGTTGTTGTTATTGATGTTGTTGTTTTTGGATAGGACAGAGAGAAATGGAGAGGGGAGAACTTGTAGATATTTTGTTTGTATATGCTTCTTTTCTAGATAAAAAACAATATTTTTTACTATCACATATATATATTTACTTAATTCATATCTCTTAGATTTTGATTGTATGTCAGAATACATGACAGATGCAGTATACATTTTCTTGGTTATCCTATCTTGCTCTAAAACACGCTGACTTTTGTTATGAAAAGAACTGATATTACTAGAGGATCTTTCTATTGTGATTGGCCTTGGTTTTAGGAAATTGTTGGTTTTGCTCTTAGTTCTTCACCACAGTACTTATCCTATAGCCTGATCCTTACTCTAATGAATAGCCTTGCTAGTGTCTAAAGTGAGTGACAAGAGTTATTCAGAAAATTCTCCCCGCTAGATGATTTAGCACTTCAACCTTGTACATGCGCTCAAATGTTTCATTTTAAGCCTTCCAGAGGTGTTATGTTCTACAATTCAGGAACTACTGCCCTACAAATGGACAGTTTACTGTTGGGACAGGAACCCTGAGGAAAATCCTACTGCAGATTTAAGGAGTATGTTCAATTCTAGTAACTTTATCTTGTATATTCTTTGAATTTCTTTACTGGGAGATCCTAATTATTTTTTAAATTATTTTATTAGTGATTTAATACTGATTTACAAAATTACATGGCATTATAATCCCATGCCATCTCCACCACCAGGGTGCTGTATCCCCAGTCCCTCCATTGCAAGCCGCAGCAGTTCTCCTAAGGTTGCAGACATGGGTTAACTGTCATCTCTATGACTATCTGTCTATATTTGTACATACTTGCCCCTTTTTTCTTCCAGATCCAGTCCTCTCTCCCCCTCCGAGCCACACGTGACTCTATTACTACATCCAGAAGTCACTCCCTTTTTACTCCTCTCTCTCTGTGTCCACATGGAGCTGGAGCTCAGAGCCCTCTTCTCGTATTCTCTTCTCCTACCACTTCTCCCCCACTGAGATTTTGGATCAAAATTGTTTTGAGGGGTGCAGAAGGCAGAAGTTCTGCCTTCTGTAACTGCTTCTCCACTGGACATGGTATTTCGATATATACTCTCTGGCCCAAATTCCAACTCTTTCCTTTGCTTAGGTTTTCCTTGGACTCCACCTTTCTGCTGCATGGTTTGGAAATTAAGGTCCAGGGAGATAGCCAGGTTAAATACAGATTGCAGGTTTACAGTTCCCTTTCTATTAATATCAGTTCTGATTTTTCTCTCTAAAGAATCTGAAAAAAAAATCACCAAATACATTATCTAATTAACACTGATAGACAGTGTAAAGGTAAAGTTAATCCCATTGATGGTTGAAATCAGACGTCTTCTCTCTTTTTAATTCAGTATTATATTTCTCTTTATATAATTAACTTGTACCTCTTTAATCTAATGAACATATAAATGGTCTTGGTTCCATTTAGTCCTGTCTCAGCTCAATGTTACTTTCTCTAAAATTAATATTGAAAAACGTGTAAATAGTTCTCTCTAATGATTGATTTATTTTACTATCTATTTAGTAGATTTAGTTAGAGTCATAAATTTTCTTTAACATATTACTGTGGTTACTGTTGAATTACTCAAACTTTGTTTCTTGCTAAGAATTATGACTTTTTAAATATACTTTTATTTATTTATTAGTGCAGAGAGACAGAGAAATTGAGAGGAATGGAGGAGATAGAGAGAGACAAAGACACCTGCAGCCCTGCTTCACCACTTGTGAAGCTTTCCCCCTGCAGGTGAGGGCCAAGGCCTTGATCCTGGGAGCCTTTCTCACTGTAATGTGTGTGCTTAACCAGGTATGCCACCGCCTGGCCTCCAGAATTATTATTTTTATGTCAATATTTTCCTCCTCCTTATTATTTTCTTGTTTCTTCCAATTAAACCAATACTTGAAACTGGTTCTACCAGTATCAAGTTCTACTTTTTTTTCTTTTCTATATATACAGGGATCATGCACATGAATGATACTACCACTCACCAGCCTTCCTCAGGCCAATTTTTCCATTCACCCATTTCAAAGAGAGGAGAAGACAGGAAAGGACAGACAGAGAAAAGAAAGATAACACATCACCACTCCAAGGTCCAGAGAGATCTCCTAAGGTCATTCATAATACTCCAGTGTGGTACCAGAGCTCAAACCCTGACACCAGGTCATGTGCATGGGGGGTATGTATGTTACCAGGTAAGCTACTGCCTGGTATCAGTTCCTCTTTTTACTCATTTCAGGAAGAATGTCTTTATTTTTCAACCTCATTACACTTTAGTAGGGGGATATTGATTCACAGGGTTGTTGCTATAACAAGGACACAATTACAAGGAAAATATGGATTTCTCCAAGGTAGCTGTCCATACATCTCACATTCCACCAAACCCTCATTTTGTTTAAAAATAAGAACTTATATCCCAAATCTCCCCTTAGACATCTTCTATTTACATTTGACTGAGGAAAATAAGCCAGAAAGAGAAGGAGGGACACCAGATGATCTCACTCATAGAAAGAATCTAAGAAGCTAGGGTTACACAGAAACACGTCAATGGATTGTAATTCCATGCAGCCAACCCAGGGACTCAAACTGAGTATCAATTTTACTCTGGAATATTGATTTTCAAATAGCATATATTTTAAGTGCCTATATGACTTTAAGGACAAGACAGAGATATAGAGATAACAATAGAGATATAGATATAGAGATAGAGAGACCAAAGCATCACTCAAGCTCTGATACATGCACTGCTGGGGGTTAGTTTGAACCCATGCGTGCAAGGTCTGTGTTCTGCTGGTGAGAAATCCTCTAGAAAATGCATTGTAAGGATACCAGTCTCTTCTTTGAAGGCTTTTATTTCATCTGAGATTTCCCTCTTATCACTGTCCTGATTTTTTTTTTTTTAGAAGGCACACATTCTTGAACTCAATTGAAGATGCAAATGACAAAAGAACAACAAGGTTGTTCTCATAATTACCAATTTAAATGTTATTCCTAAAGTATCTCCCTCTGTGAGTTTTACAAATGCTTCCTTTTACTGGAGCTAAATTAGTCTGAACATATCACAACGTGTTTTGTAATATTGCTTCACCACTTCTGGATTAAGTGTAACAGCTGGTATAACAAGACACTGCTAACTAGGTGATACAAATATTTCCCTCACACTTACAGGAGTTAGAAGTTAAGGGCCTGCAGTCCCTACCTGCAGGAGGGAAGCTTTACAAGTGTTGAAACCGTGTTGCAGGTGTCTCTATGTCTCTCTATCATTCCCTTCCCTCTCAATTTACTGGCTTTATTTATTTATCCAATAAATAAATAAACACACTAAAAATGTAAAAAAAAAAGGGGGGGCTAAGGGCTGGGTGGTGGTACACAAGGCTGAGCACATACATACATTACCATGTTCAAGGTCCCAGGTTCAGGCCCCTGGCCCCCACCTGTGAGGGGCTGGGGCTTAATGAATGGTAAAACAGTGCTGCAGGTCTTTTTCTCTTTTCTCTACCTTCCTTCTCCATTTATCTCCATCTCTATCCAAAAATAACTAAACAGATAACAATTAAATATTTTAAAACGAAGTTCAAGATCAGGGGGTTGGGTAGCGATATCCCTCATAGAGGGATCTGTAACCATTCACAAGGACCTGGGTTCAAGACTCTGGTCTTCACATGTCCCAGGAAAAGAGTGCTTGTAGGTGTCTTTATTTCTCTCTCCATCTCTATCTGCTGTTCCCTCTCAGTTTCTCTCTGTCCATATACAATAACTGAAATATTTTTTAAAAGGTCAAAATCAAGGTAAGGCAGGGTCCTGCTCTCTCTAATCCTTCCTGGTCTCTTCCTATTTTCTGGTGGGGACTGGTAATCTTGGCCACCAGGTCAGTCCCGACCTCTCTCATTACACTGTTCTTATGTGTTCTTGGATCTTCACACAGTCTTGTTATAAGAACAGCAGGAACCACAGAGGCCAGGCATAATCACACACATTACAGTGCACAAGGACTGAGGTTCAAGCCCCTGGCCCCCACTTGCAGAGGGGAAGCTTCACAAGTGGAGACGCAGGGCTGCAGGTGTCTCTCAGTCCTGTTCTATCTCCCTCACCCCCTCAATGGATGTTTCTATCCAATAATAAACAAATAAATAAATAGAACATCAGGAACCTTCCCCTTTCTCTATAAAGCCCATATTTCTCCCAGGCCAGGAACATCTAGGGTGGGACTTACTTTCCTCCATGCTTCTCTCAATTCATACTAACTGATACTGCTTCTGCTGATCCCAACCTAAGTAATGCAGCCAGTACCACCTCAGCATGTTTCACTTCTGACTGTGTCCAGAGACATTAAGTGTGGGATGTTAACCCTTCAGCTTCATTATTTGGTTCCAGATGATACCATGATACCAACTGACTTCCCTGGGCAGACGATCCCACCATGTGTCCTGAAACCCTGCCTTCCCAGAGCCCCACCCCACCAATAAGAGAGAGACAGTCTGGGAGTATGGACTGACCCAACAACACCCATGTTCAGTGGGGAAGCAATTATAGAACCCAGGCCTTTCACCTTTTGCACCCCATAATGATCCTGAGTCCATACTCCCAGAGGGATAAAGAATAGGGAAGGTATCAAGGGAGGGGATCAGATATGGAGTTCTGGTGGTGGGAATTGTGTGGAAATGTTCCTCTCTTATCCTATAGTCTTGTCAATGTTTCCATTTTATAAATAATTAAAAAAAATAACACAGTCCTACTTGCTTAAAAAGTTATGTTACTTGAGTATGACCTTAACTTTTGTAATCATTCGATTTATAAATATGCTCATAATCTCCTAAAGTAGTGACTTCACCTCATGAAAATGTTTATTTTTATTACTGTTATTACTTTCATATAGTATATTTTAATAAGAGAGATACAGAGAGAAAGTTACAGAAAAAGAGTAAGCAGAGTACTACTCTATCTGACCTATGATGGTGCAAGGGATTGAACCTGGGGTCACTGAACCTCAGGCATGAAAGTCATTTGCACCACCATTATGCCATCTCCCCTGTCTGCTAGGATACTTTATAAATAAAATATATAGGAAAAAGAGTTGCTAAAAAGTTGGATAAGTAATGCATCCTTGAACTTAATCACAGGTTACTTAACATAGTTGCCAGATATTTTCAACAAAAACAAGACAATAAACTCATCTCCCTTTTTTTTTTTTTTTGGATAAAGAAATTCCATGTGACTTCATCTTGAGAAACTATTAAGTGGGAAAATCTATGTACATATCATATCATAATATGCTCTTATTGTTCAAGTATATAGTAATTTAAAAAAATATTTTGATTATTTTATTTTCATGAGAGAGAAAGATACATCAGAGCACTGCTCAGTTCTGGCTATTGGTGGTACTGGAAGTTGAACCTGGGAGCTTGGAGCCTCAGGCATGAAAACCTTTTGCATAAACATTATGCTGTCTCCCCAGCCTCCTGGTGCCTTTTTTACTTAAAATACTAAAAAGGTATCTTGATGTTGTAGAATTTTCTAAACGTATGTGTATAGGACAAATTAATTAATACACATTATCCCTGGTTCTTTTAGCACTTAGCAGAAGCATTAATGAATATTGGTTATTTTCAGCTCAAGTCAGGGTGTCTAGCAGACATTTTCTCTAGTGCTGTTCCTTTAAATTAAGGTTCCCTACCTCTTTATCTCTGAGCCAGCAGTGTATGGGTGTGGCAATTTACTGTGGACAGTATGATATGCACAAACCTCCCATACTAGTACATTTCACAGGCAGTATGTGAGCACAATCCTCTATTGTTTAGTGTCCTCCTTTTATACTCTAGTATAAAAAATATCTCCTATATAGTATATAGTTTCAATCTTTTAATTCCTAATGAAGAGCTTTTCGATACAGAAGTGTATCTCTAAATATTATTTTGAGAAAAGCCTTTCTGATTTTTTAATTTTTATTTTTATTTATTTATAAAATAAAAAATGGAAAATATCAACAAAACCATAGGATAATAGGGGTAAAATTCCACACATTTCCCACCACCAGAGTTCCATATCCTATATCCTCCACTGGAAGCTTTCCTATTATTTAACCCCTGGGAGTATGGACCCAGGATCATTATAAAGTACAGAAGGTGGAAGGTCTGGCTTTTGTAATTGTTTATTCACTGAACATAGGTGTTGGCAGGTCGATCCATATTCCCAGCCCGTTTCTGTCTTTCCCTAGTGGGGCAGGGCTCTGGAGAGGTGGAGTTCCAGGGTACACTGGCTTTGGTCCACTTGCATGGTAGCTGTCAGGCTCAGGTAAAAATTAGTACAGTCATGGGCCCCTTGGAATATACCTAAAATAGACCTACTTTTTTCCAAAATGGAGACCCCAAATCTCATCTGCTCTATTCTTGCCTTTAGGTTCCTGATTATTAAACAATTTGCTCTCCTTTATATCTTAATGCTTTTTCAGACACCAAGTTGCAGATGCTATCATGATGCCAACCTGATTTCCAAGGGCATAAGACCTCACAGATGTACTCTGGGATCCCATCTCTGATTTTTTTTTTTAAAGATAGAGATTAAGAATCAGAGGGAGGGAGGGAGGGAGGGGGAGAGAAAAAGAGAGAGAGAAGAGAGAGAGAGAGAGAGAGAGAGAGAGACCACAGCACCAAATGCTTCCTTTTGATGTGATGGATGATGGATGTAGGGAGTTCCTGAACCTGAGTCCAGTACATGGCAAAGCAGAACACTATCCAAGAGAGCTATTTCACCTACCCAAACTTTTTAGATTTTTCTCTAATAATTTTGTTAGAAATTTGTTATAAAACAAATGTTGTTAATGTGCTAAAGTGTATGCATGTATGCATTTGTGTCCATATATTCCAATCTTATATAATTTTCTATAATTTATTATATAATTATACAGAGTCAATTTAAAATATAATTTTAAGATCCCATGAAAATCTCTATTTGAAGACTTAATAAAATAATTTATTCACTTAAATGTGATAAAAATGTTTTCTTCTTTATTAGAAACTATCGTACCAGTTTTAAGAAATCTGACAGTGTAGGGTCTAGTGGTGGGGTGGTGGCACATATGGTTGACAAGTACACATGTTTCAACGCACAATGACCCAGGTTCAAGCCCGCCAGACCCCACCTGCAGGGGGAAAGCTCTGAGAGTGGTCAAGTGGACACTGCAGGTGTCTCTCTGTCTCTCTATCTCACCCCTTCCTTCTCAATTTCTGACTGTCTCTATCCAATAAATAAAGATAACAAAAATTTATGAAGATACAACAGTGCAACTGAGGCACTGGTGTTTCCATCTGAAGATACTCAACACAACCAAGTATTTGAATAGGAAGTTTAGATAATTCATGTTTCTTCTCCTCCTCCTCCTCCTCCTCCTCTCCTTCTCTCCTTCTCTCCTTCTCTCCTCCTCCTCCTCTCCTCCTTCTCTCCTTGCCACCAGGATGATCTCTGGGGCTCAGTGCCTGCACTATGAATCCACCACAGCAGGTGACCGCTTTCTCTTTTCCTTCCTTCCTTCCTTCCTTCCTTCCTTCCTTCCTTCCTTCCTTCCTTCCTTTCTTTCTGCTTCTCCCTTCCTTCCTTATTTACAGCCTTAGTTTCTTTTCCCCTCCCACCCCTTTTCTTCCTTCCTTTCTTCTTTCTCTCCTTCTTTCCTACCTTCCCTTCCCCCTCCCTCCTTCCCATCCCTCTCTTCTTTCCTTCCTTCCTTCCTTCCTTCCATCCTTCATGTTCTTTATATGACAGAAAGAAATTGAGAGGGGAGGGGGAGATAAAGAGGGAGAGAGAAATGCTTCTTTTGAAGCATCCTCCCTGCAGTAGGGGAGCAGAGGCTCAAACCCAAGTCCTTGCACACGGTAACTTCATTCATCCTGGTTCATGTAATATCTTATTTAACATGCCAATGGTATTATTACCTATCAAAAGTTATTAGTAATAGCAGTATTTATAGCACTGGGGACTTACTTGCACATGTATGATTCTACCACTTCTAAGCCAACTAGTATTTTTAAGAGAAATAAGTGGAGTAAAAAGAAAGAGGCAGAGAAAAAGAGAGAGGGAGAGACATCAGTGAACTGTTTCTTTATCCTTGAAGCTTCCCTAGGGGCTGTGATGCTTTTTTATTTTTATTTATTTATTTTTTTGTGAGACTGAAGCTTGACCTGGAGCCCTAAGCATGGGAAGGTATGCACTTTGCCAGAAATACCTTTTCTAGTCCTAAAATCAATCCTGTACCATCTCTCCAAAATAAATTGTTGGCAGTCTATTGAATATCTCACAAGAAGCATAACTTTTAAAGTACTAAGTTAGAGAGATACTTGTAATATTAACCAACACCTGTAGTTCACTATGGCTACTAGAATTGCTGCTGTAGTATTACTGTTATCTGTTTTATTGGAAATTTCAGAAAATTTTCAAGTGTGTTAAGGGAAAAACCCAGTTGGTGATGCAAAGTTAACATTACTGCAAATAATACAGAATATAATTTTTTTCTTATTTTTCCCTTCCCTTCTTAGTTAACATTACATGATTTTAATAAGAAAAATATTTTTTATTAAAAATGATATTTTTTAAATGAACACAGTCTAGACTAGAAAGCTGTATGTAGCTAGGAATATGGATCGACCTGTCAACACCCATGTTCTATGGGGAAGCAATTACAGAAGCCAGATGTTCCACCTTCTCCATCCCACAATTACCTTGGGTCCATACTCCCAGGGGGTTAAATAATAGGAAAGCTATCAGGGGAGGGAATGGGATACAGAGATCTAGTGGTGGGAATTGTGTGGACTTGTACCCCTCTTATCCTATGGTTTAGTCAATGTTTCCTTTTTATAAATAAAAAATGAATACAATACAATTTAAATAAATAAATGCTGACTCTGAAAAAAAAACATGTATAGTTTACAAAACTGTATAATTTATGCATAGTTTACAAAGAACACTTGATTTCTTGTCCAGGTTATTTTCACTTTGGAGAGAGAATTCAGTTTCCCTTAGTACTTTCACAAATATGTTCAGGAGAAGGAAGGCACTTTTCTTTGTCATCTTCAGAATCTCACAAGGTATAATCAGCTTTTTAAAAAATATATATTCTAATGTTCTCTAATGAATCAAGGTCTATGATGGAAAAGGAATGCTCTGCTTAACTGCTAACAGAAAAAAAACTTTCTGTCTCATTCATTGTAATGATGCTACAATGAAATATCTGTATTAAATAATAGAGAATGGAAAGATTCCAGAAAGACATTTTTCTTTTCTCTATTATATATAAATATTTGCCACCAGTGACATCTCTGGGGCTCAGTGCCTTCATCACGAATCTACAGATCCCAGTGGCCTTTATTTCCCCAAGTCTTTTTCTTTCTATTTTTCTTTGACAGGACAGAGAGAAATTGAGAGGGGAGGGGAGATACAGAGGGAGAACAAGACAGATAACTGCAGACCTGATGAAGTGTTTTCCCCTGCAGGTGGAGAGAGGGGGGTTCAAACCTGGGTCCTTGCATGGTAATATGTGCGCTTAACAGGGTGTGTGTCACTGCCTGGCTCACAAATTTCTAATTTTTATAATAGTTGTTTAGCTAGGTTCATTTCAACAATTAAAAAGGTGTACATTAGGAATAATGATGATTGGAAAATCATATTCTAGAAAAATAAAATTAACCTCATGTGCTATACAATCTAAAAGCAACTGCAAACACATATGAGAACTTGACAGAAAGATGGTAGGGAGGTAACAGGATAATAACAACATATAATAGCAGTAATAAAAGGCAGTATATGTTTTCAGTAATGTCACTGTTTTCTTATTGCGTATTCTACCCATTAAAAGTTACATTTAAGAACATTACTTATTAATGTGGTCTTTAAACACTAAATATAAACTTCTAATTCTGGGAGGGAAATCTATAGGTCATTTGCTTCTCATTAGGGTGGCTAAAAATGGTTGTGAAAAAGTTTACACAATTAAGAATGTCCTAGAAAATAAGGGTGGACTCGTTTATATAAAGGTAGCATGTCATCTTGATTCTATTAGCCCTGCATTAGTATAAAGTGCTTCAAATATTTCTTTAGAGAAAAATGTTACCTTAATTGTATATTCCTTGAGTTTAAGCCAAGACAAGAGCAAGACCTATCAGGACTGTTTCATGAAATGGAATTCTTAGCCTCAGGAAGACTAATCATCACGCTAAGTCAGTGAGAAAAGCAAAGCCTTCCTCTCAAGTGGCTTATTTTAGCAAGTGAGACATGAATGCTTCTCATAAGAGAAAAAATAATTTAGAGGCCAGGCAGTGGCAGAGTATCCATATCATATTGTGCAAGGACCCAGGCTCAATCCCCTAGTCCTCACCTGTTTCACAAGTGGTGAAACAGTGTTGCAAGTGTTTCTCCTCCACTTAACTTTTCATTTTCTTTTTTTTTTCCTCCAGGGTTATCGCTGGGGCTACTACAGTGCTCCTGGTGGCCATTATCCCCCTATTTTTTGACAGGACAGAGAAAAATTGATAGAGGAGGGGGAGATTGAGAGGGAAAGACAAAGATATACACCTGCAGACCTGCTTCCTGCTTATGAGGCATTCTCCCTATAGGTGGGGAGCCAGATCCTTGTGCGGGTCCTTGTGCTTTGTACTATTTGCACTTAACTGGATGTACCACCACCTGACCCCTCTCCTCCACTTTCATCTGCCTCAGTTCTCAATGATATCTCTCCACATCTATTTAAAAATAAATAAATATAAAATGTTTAAAATAATTCATCTTCATGGTGACATTGATGTACTAAGCAATGCAGCATGTTATAATAATGTAGCACCACAAGTAATGTATCAGTGTGTGTATTAATTTTGATGGATGGGTCTAGAGTTGTATTTTTATTTTGCACCTACATGTGTGGGCTTCTATATAAGCATTTCTTAATAATTCCTTTCATAGAGTGTGATAAATATAAATAAGCTATTATACTACTTCCTATTCATTCTGAGAAAACTAGAGGATTCTCTCATAGGCAAAAGTATGTGAGTGACTCAGGAATTTAAGAATTACCCTATGGGGGAGCCGGGCGGTAGCGCAGCGGGTTAAGCGCAGGTGGCGCTAAGCGCAAGGACCGGCATGAGGATCCCGGTTCGAACCCCGGCTCCCCACCTGCAGGGGAGTCGCTTCACAGGCGGTGAAGCAGATCTGCAGGTGTCTGTCTTTCTCTCCTCCTCTCTGTCTTCCCCTCCTCTCTCCATTTCTCTCTGTCCTATCCAACAACGACATCAACTACAACAACAATAAAAAAGACAACAAGGGCAACAAAAGGGAAGATAAGTAAATAAAATTACAAAAAAAAAAAAAAAAAAGGATTCTAAAAAAACAAAAAAACTTTATAAAAAAAAAAAAAAAAAAAAAAGAATTACCCTATGATACAACAATTCATTTCCTTGATATCTATGCAAAGAACATAAAAACATGTACCCAGAAATATATAGCTACATCTATGTCTACTGCAGTATGTTTTACAATCACCAAGTGCCAAATCACATATGGTTGAATTCTGAATAGGACAGATACTGGACATATAGAAATAAAGCAAGGGAACAGATAAAATAAAAGGGATAAAAGCCTTTAAGATGCTGACTGGAGATCTGTCACCAAAGAGAAAGGGGTTAAGGAACTGTAAAAGTGGGCAAGATACAACAGTCTGTTGTGGAGGGTCATTGTTTCTTTGATGGTAGCTGTGATAAAATATCAAGGAATGGTATGGAATGACACCGCTAACACATACAGTATTGTAAACTAAGACTAACTAGATACACTTTTAAAAATTAAGGGGAAAATGGTGAGTTAAAGGTAAACTTTATGATATATATATAATGCAAAATGTCTTTGTAAAGTGAATAAACCTCATCAAAAGTAAAGAGGATACTCTTTATATTTAATATAATTTAATTTTATATATTTACATTGAATATATTTTATATATGAATTTATTATAAATATATATTTAAGTAAGAATATCTTCTCTACTTTTGATGAGGTCTATCTACTTTACAGACATTTTGCATTATGGCAGAGGCTGAGAATAGTGCCCCCAAAAAACTGAATCCTAAGTCATTAAATCAGAGAAGGGATGGAGGATGTGATGCAGAAAGAGAAGTTGGAAGTGATATTATTCTGGAAGGATTCAATAGCCATAGATAAGCACAACTGCAAAAGTTGGAGAAGGAAAGGAAGTAGCTTTCCTACTAGGGTTTCTTTCTTCCTAGTAACAATGGGTGACGATTCCAGAATTTGTGACACTCCATACTTTTATACATGTTAACAGAACCAGAACACCATGTTTTTTGATTCAGGTAATAATGGCAGTGATGAGACAGTGCTATAGACTCTGCGTGGTTAAACTAGTTAACAGACATAAACAAACAGCAAGATTATTGAGTAAAAGATAACTAGAACTATAAAGTTCCTTTTATGGCAGACTATGTGTGATATGTGACAAGGCCTGTGAGCTATATTTAGTTGTTGGGATTTGAGTTAAATGAGAGGGAAAACATGCAGTGAAAATTAGGCATTGTATATGTCTATACTTAATTAGGCATTGTATATGTCTATACTTAATTAGGCATTGCATATGTCTATACTTATGGTGTGTGGAGAATTATCCTGGAATATGAACACTATCAAATCAAACAGCCTTATAGAAAAATGTGTGTATTGGGGGGCTATAGGCAAAACATTCTCCAAAGAAGAGACCCAAAGGGCTGACATATGAAAAAAATGCTTAAAGTCACTGGTAATCAGGGAAATGCAAATAAAAACAACAACGAGATACCATTTTATACTTGTGAGAATGTCACACATTAGAAAAGACAGAAAAACCAACTGTTGGCTGTGAGCAGAGCAGGGAGTGACTTTCCTACCAAGGTGGTGGGAATGTAATTTGGTCTAACACCTATAGATAAAATCAGACCTACCTTACAAACCAGAAATCCCTTTCCTAGGAATCTACTCAGGGAAATCAAAAGCACCTATCTCAAGAATACCTTATGCACAACTACATTCATAGCATCACAGTATTTAATAGCCTAAACTTAGAATCAACTCAGATGTTCAAGGACAGATGACTAAGGAAGTTGTGATACATATACACAATGGAGTCCTATGCAACTGTAAAAAATGATTATGTTATCTCCTTTGCAATATTGCAGAATTTGAAAGTATCATGTTGAGTGACACAAGCTAGAAAGAGAAAGATCAACACTAAATGATCTCAGTTATCGGTGGAACTTAAGAACAAAAAGCAGTAGAGGAAAACATAAAGTAAAACTGAGACTGAGGGTGGCATATGGCACAAAAGCAAAGGACTCTGGGGAAGGAGGAAAGGGACAGGTTGAAGGGACATGGGGATCCTGTTGAGTCTCTTAGACACCAGTCAAGGGAAGATGAGAGGTTGTGTCTAGGTGTGTACTCCTATGTTCATAGCAGCACAATTCATAATAGCTAAAACCTGGAAGCAACCCAGGTGCCCAACAACAGATGAGTGGCTGAGAAAGCTGTGGTATATATACACAATGGAACACTATGCAGCTATCAAAAACAATGAACCCACCTTCTCTGACCCATCTTGGACAGAGCTAGAAGGAATTCTGTTAAGTGAGCTAAGTCAGAAAGATAAAGATGAGTATGGGATGATCCCACTCATCAACAGAAGTTGAGGAAGAAGATCTGAAAGGGAAACTAAAATCAGGACCTGACCAAATTGTAAGTAGGGCACCAAAGTAAAAACCCTGTGGTGAGGGGTAGACATGCAGCTTCCTGGGAGAGTGGGGGGTGGGGGTGGGAGTGGGTGAGAGGGATGGGTCACAGTCTCTTGGTGGTGGGAATGGTGTTTATGTACACTCCTAGTAAAATGTAGTCATATAAATCACTAGTTAGTTAATACTAGAGGGGGGAAATTAATTGTATGTCTCGAAGTTTTTCAAAACACAAACAATCTTTTTAATATATAGGCTGTGTAATTGATATGCAGACTCTCTCAAAAGCCTAGACCAAGTAGATCAGAAGCAACCAATAGCACAGCTATATACAAGATACTGGGTACTGTACAGCAAACCCTAACAAAAGGACTTTTCAAAGTTAACCCAATACCAAATAATGTGATGATAACATTAACTATCGATTATCTTTTTGAACCCTAAGAGAGCAGGAACCTCACATCTCCACTATAGAGCCCCTACTTCCCCCAGTCCTGGAACCTTTGGATAGGGCCCACTTTCCCATATGCCTCTCCCAATCCATATCAAATAATATTGCATCTGCCGATCACAACCTAATCAACGCAACGATTGCCACCTCAACATGCTTCACTTCAGACTGTGTCCAGAGACTTCACGTGTGGAATGACAACCCTTCAGCTTCATTACTCGGGTGAGACCTTTCCTTTCATAGTATACTCTAATTCCATCTCAGGTGGTTCACTTTCTAACAAAGTCCCAAAACCTAGATATACACCAGTTTCTGTGAGAGAGAGCATATGTTCACACATATCCGTAAACTACTGCAAAATATATACCTGAAAGCAGAAGTACACTAGAGTTTGCAGTGAGTACCCCCTTAATACTTCCTCTTCACTATTCCAAGCTTTGGGTTCATGATTGCTCAACAATTTGTTTGGCTTCGTATGTTAACTCTCTTTTCAGTCACCAGGTTCCAAATGTCATCAGGATGCCGGCCAGGCTTCCCTAGACTGAAGACCCCACCAATGTGTCCTGGAGCTCCGCTTCCCCAGAGACACACCCTACTAGGGAAAGAGAGAGGCAGACTGGGAGTATGGACCGACCAGTCAACGCCCATGTTCAGCGATTACAGAAGCCAGACCTTCTACCTTCTGCAACCCACAATGACCCTGGGTCCATGCTCCCAGAGGAATAGAGAATGGGAAAGCTATCAGGGGAGGGGGTGGGATATGGAAATTGGGTGGTGGGAATTGTGTGGAATTGTACCCCTCCTACCCTATGGTTTTGTTAATTAATCCTTTCTTAAATAAAAAAGAAAATAAATAAATAAATAAATAAATAAGAAATTACCCTTTTCCTATGCTTTTGAGGGTGACTGTATTTGGTAGTGACGGTAAAGGAGTACAAATGAGAAAACTTGACTAATAACATTGCAGTGATTAGGGAAAAAAATTTCCCCTCCACTGGAAGGAATCATATAGTGAAAGACACTGAGGAAGTTAAAAACTGATCTAAAACTAATACCTTTTCATCTCTATGGGCAAATCGTCCTGAATGATGGAAATCTTGGTTTCCAAGAGTAATTGAGGATTTTTTTTTTAAATGAAAAGCTGGCTAAATTGACTTTCATCTTTCCAGACATTCCAGAATATGTTTTTTTCATCCTTATCTGTAAGGATTTTACTATACAAACACATTATAATACTTTTAAAGACTACTGAGAGAGGCAAGGAAATATCTATGAGATAGATTTAAAATCAGTATGCAGGAAATGTTTTACATTTGAAAAAGAAATATAGTAATTAGGTCACCTCAGGGATGACTTTTTGAAAAATGAAAGTCTTTTCTAAAGACCTACCATTTGCAGTCTTGTTCAAAACTTGCATAATGGCTTCGCAGAAATGATAGTGAGTACATGAAAAACTGAGATGACATTTATTTTAAAAATCGTAACTTGCTTTTAGATCATTAAGTGCAGAGCCAGCTTCATGGGTGTGCAAACTGGGCTTTTCATAGGGGATGCAATGCTGAGAAGGACCTTGTACTTGACACTAGTATTGCGGCTCTATTGAAGATTTTTATACATTTTGTGCAGAAGATTTCATATTGTCATTTCGCATTTGATCTCACAGATTATTTGTTAATTCAAACTTTTGAGTGTAAGTTGATCTTCACCAGCCATGAATATGATCTTTCCTCTGTTCTTCCATACAGCTGGTCTCTGCCTCTCACAACATTCACACAGAAGCACTACCATTCAAACAATATTTAAACACACACACGCACACACAAAATATGTGACTTCTTAAAATAAGTAAAGATTTAAAAGTCCTCTCAAATATCCCATGAACACTGAAAATGTAATAATTCGATAAATCATTACACTACTGATGGGATCTCATTAATTCTTATTTTCAATTGAGTGAGAATGTGATGATCAGGGAATCAAAGAGCTTATTGAAATATTATTGCTGAATTCACTACTATAAAATTGCATGATTTAAAAGGGTTATGTTTTTATAATCATATTTTAATGTGAACTGTGTAAATGCACATATATTTGCAGTACCTGATATAATTGTTAATAATGTAGAATTCTAGCCCTTATCCCCTGAATTTTTAATTCAGTACCTTTGGAACTGTAAAAACAGGATTCCATATTGCTAGAAAGTACTACAAAGAAAATTTAATTCTAGCCTAAATCCTTGAGTCTCTATTCTGTTTTGTCTATTTGATGATGTACAAGTGTTTCTGTTTGAACATAATATTGAAAATTGTTTTAAAAGGAATTATAGTATTTCCAAATGTGGCAATACTGTAATTAAATTTTTATTGGGCATGTCAGAAATAATAAAAATAATCTAATATGAGGCACTGGAAGCTTCAAGATAGTTCAGTGAGGTAGCTAAATAAATAATAAATATGCATCAATTAGTTTTCTTCATTTACACATATAATGTACTAGCAAATTAAATAAAATAAAAGGAAATGAAGATAAGATTGCATAGTCATAAATAAACTAAAACATTGGTCAAAATTAAATGAGAAAACACTTAAAAAAAACAAACACTGGAAATGCCACTGAGATTCTTAAAATAACATTAGCATTAATTGAGGAGATAAAGCTCAGTATTTTTACAAAAATGAATAAAGATCTTCAAAATGTCATTTAGACCCTTTGCATACCAAAGGGTATAGTCCTATCATTACCAACTACACACAAACATGATGTGATTAGAAAGTACTTACACACTTTGATATTATCCTTGGTATTATTCTCCAAAGCCTATAACAAAAGTCTTACTGTGAAGAGATGTCAGATCAATCCCAGTTGAAAAATAATACACAAGATACCTGAGGAGTCAGGCATGTTCTGTGTAACTCTTCTGCGAGAGAACTCTTTGAAGACTCTGCATGGAATCTTTGTACTTGTTCCTGTTGATTTTTCTCTTCATTGTTTTTGCTTTGACTGTTTTCAGGGCAATACTTCATAGCTGTGTGTATAAAAACAAAAAGAAATTGTCAAGGACATATAGGGGAAGGTAAGACTGAGAATTCTTTTAAATTATTATTATTAATTATTATTATTAATACTAATTATTATTACTTGCCTCCAGGCTGTGGCTTGGTGCCTGCACCACTAATCCACTGCTCCTGGAAGCTATTTTTTTCCCCTTTTGTTGCCCTTATGTTTTATCATTGTTGTGGTTATTGCTGATGTCATTGTTGTTGGATAGGGCAGAGAGAATGGAGAGAGGAGGGGAAGACAGAGAGGGAGATGGAAAGATGGACACCTGAAGACCTGCTTCACTGCCTGTGAAGCAACCCCCCTGCAGGTGGGGAGCCTGGGGCTCCAACTGGGATCCTTCCACAGGTCCTTGTGCTTCGTGCCATGTGTGCTTAAACTGCTGCACCACCATCAGGTCCCAAAGACTGAAAGTTTTAACCTTCAATTTTGAATCTTCTTTGTTTCATTGACTAGTCTACACACCAATGTCAAATAAAACCTTTTGATTATTTTAGTTAAATTAATACAAATCTGGTTGGCGTCACAGTAGCATATGGAACCTGGTGGCTGAAAAAAGAGTTAACATATAAAGCCAAACTAATTGTTGACTAATCATGAACCTAAAGGATGGAATATGAAGATTTGGGGGGTCTCTGTTTTGTAGATAGTTAATAGGCCTATTTTAGTTGTATTCCAAAGAGCCTATAACTATACTAGTGTTTTTGTTTGTTTGTTTGTTTGTTTGTTTGTTTTCTGAGCCTGACATTTGATATTGAGGGAGACCCAAGTTATTGTCTAAGGAGATGATGTCATAGCTGGAAAAAGGACCAGAAATCTGGATCAGGGGAGAGAGTAGCTCCTAAAAATGGGAAAGGTGCATAAATATTGTTGACTGTAAACCCCATCAATTTGATCTGATCTGATTTCATCTCACCTAGTGCCCATATATTCAGCTTAGGCGCCTATGTGATTTCCACATCCCTGAGCTCATCTGCATATCTGAGCTCACATTCTGTGGTCATGAGTAGTAACATTCCAAGCTGCTCCAATTTCAGAACTCATCTTCCTCAGGTGGAAGATAGAGTATTTTGTCCAGCCTCCCTTCAGAAGATGGAACCAGACTTCCCTGAGCAGATGACCCCATCAATGTGTCCTGGAGCCCCACTTCCCCAGAGCCCTGCCCGACTAGGGAAAGAGAGGGACAGGCTGGGAGTATGGATCCACCTGTCAAGGCTCATGTTCAGCAGGCAAGCAATTACAGAAGCCAGACCTTCCACCTTCTGCACCCCATAATGGCCCTTGGTCCATACTTCCAGAGGGATAAAGAATAGGAAAGCTATCAGGGGAGAGGATGGAATACAGAGCTCTGGTGGTGGGAATTGGGTGGAGTTGTACCACTCTGATCCTATGGTTTTTGTTTGTTTCCTTTTTAAAAATAAAAGTTATAAAAAATAAATAAAATATAAGACATTCAGAAACAGTTCATAGGGAAGAAAGGATTGAACTACGATTAAAGCAATTTAGAATTTATGCTGACTTCAGACTTGTTTCTATTAATGTAGACTCATTATATTATGATCCTACTTTAATTTAATATACTCTCTTTAAATCCTCTGGCATTGTTATTAGGGGATTTTTTTTTCTTTTTTCCTTCCAGGATTATTGCTGGGGCTTGGTAATGGCAATACAAATCCACTGTTCCTGGCAGCCTTTTTTTTTTCTGGACAGTAAAGAGAGAAATTGAGAGACGATGGGAAGATAGAGAGGGAGAGAGAAAGGCACCTGCAGACTTGCCTCACCACTTATGAAACTTCCCCCTGCAGCTAGGGAGTGTGGGGCTCAAACCTGGATCCTTGTGAAAAAAATAATAATACAAATCCTTGAGTTTGTATTTTCTATATCAGTCATTTTGCTGTCTGGTTCTTATTACAAAATATGAATTAACCTGTCATTTTTCATTAAGCAGCCTGTTTGGGTTTTTTTGTTATTGGTTTCACTTTTTAGATAGGGGAAAGGAGCAGAGAAAGTAAAATAGACCACATCACTGTAACATCAGTAAATAAAGTTTTATTAGCAAAAATTTTTACTTTATTTGTATTCCATGTCTTTTCTTTAAATGTATCCCACAGTATTTCATAATTTTATGATATAATAAAAGGATTGATCTTTGTGCTTTCGATTTTTAGTGTATGGTGATGCAACTATTTTTTTTTTACCAATATTGAATCATCGGCTTTGCTACATGTATTCATTCTAATAATTTCTCCACATCACATGATCCTCACTAAAAATCTTTTGTGCATAGAAATCATGATACCTCGAATTAAAGACAGTTTGCAGTTTCACTTTTGTCTTTCTAAGCTTTCTATCTTTTCTTAGTCTTTGGTTACAAACCTCCAAAATGGCATTGAATATGAATAGTGATAATAGATACCCATGGCTTGTTCCTGATCTTTATGGGAAAAATGGTTTTCAATTTTAAGATTGATATTTGATTTAGGCTATTGATAGATATTTCTTACCAAGTATCATCTTAAGGAAGTATGATGTGCTATATTTTACAATGTTCTAAAGCTAATAAATTAATCTACCATACACTAATATATAAAGGCAGAAGTCATAATCCAATGATTGAGAAAAGTATTTTAAATCACTTTGATAGCAAATGCTTAAATACCATAATTTTTTCTCACTAGCTTCTTGAGTGTTCATTCCCACAATGTGACAGAGAGGACCATGTTGTATTTGTTCCTAAGGTGAATTTTATTACTGAAAATAACCACAGATCTTAAAGGACTCAGGATTTTAGAGCAGATATTAAGAATTCCTGTCTTATGCTCCAGAAGTAAACATTATTAAACATGTAAGGACCTGATTGGCTATTCTGAATCACTTTGTTTGCTCTTTGCAAAGATGTGAAAGGACACACAGTTATTTTCTTCTTTATTCTAGCTGAATTATTTCTTTACACATGTTTGATGTGAGTCACTTTCAGATGTCTTATGTACAAATATCTTCTCCAAATAATGGGTGGCACTTTTATCATGGTACAGTATGCTTTTGATGTATAGAAGTTTGTTTTTTTAATTTAAAACATATTTCATTTTCATAATTTTTAAAATAAATAAAATATTTTTATTTAAAGTAATAACTCAGCTCAAAATAATAATAGTAATGATGATAAAGAACTGAATATATTTTTAAAGAAGAAATACACATGACCCACAAACCTATGAAGAAATGTTCCACCTCACTTATCATTACAGAAATCAAACAAAACTACACTGAGATCCCAAAACTCATATGCTATATTCTTACCTTCAGGTTCCTAACTATTAAACAATTTGATTTGCTTTATATCTTAATGCTTTTTCGGCTACCACGTTGCAGATGCTACCATGATGGCAACCTGACTTCCCTGGACAGACGACCTCACCAACAATGTACCCTGAACACCTATCTCTCCAGAGCCCTGCCCCACTAGGGAATGACAGGGACAGGCTGAGAAGTATGGATCAATCCGCCAATGCCCATGTCTAGTAGAGAAGCAATTACAGAAGCCAGACCTTCCACTTTCTGCACCCCAAAATGATCCTGGGTCCATGATCCCAGAGGAATAAAGAATAAGAAAGCTTCCAGTGGAGGGGATGGAATACTGAACTCTGGTGGTAGAAATTGTGTGGAATTGTATCCCTCTATCCTATGGTTTTGTCAATATTTTTTATTTTATAAATAAATTAATAAAAATTAAAAAAACTACACTGATATTCCATCTCATACATATGTGAATGGTCTACATTGGCAAAACAGAAAAATGACAAGTGTTTTCTAGGTATTGGAGAAAAAGACAAACTCTAGTTATACTGTTGGTGGAAATACAGACCAGTGCAGGTTCTCACTCTGCTGTTACTATCTAATAAGAAATTTCTTAATTTTTGATATGAACAAGCACTTTAGTCAACTCTTGAGCTTCCTCATAGATGTAATAATATGGAAATGCATGAATCTGGAGACAGGCAACTTGGCCAAGATCCCATTCTATATATTTCCTTATGTGGTCTTTGATAAACTGCTCAATACATCTAAGTTTCAGACTCCTACACTTTAAAATGGGTATAACATTTTTTTCATATAATTTCTGAAGAGATTAAAGATTTAGCTGCTTGCAAAGCTATTGTCCCAACACCTGGAACATAGCAAATATTTAAGCAGTAAACATCTGTTTCATTGCATGCATCTGATTTCATTCTGTACATATGCAACTTCGAAACATGTTCAAAGGTACAGGTTCAAATTTTCCGTTTGGTTGAAATAGAAAGGAGAATATTTGCCTTGCTAATAGTTGTGAACAAGGACTGAGAAGGTCTTTATGCATCCCCCCCCCCATAACACAGGTTTATACCCATGGTATAGAGTCTCTCCACTTTGTTTCCACATAGTTGCAATTTCTATGAAAACTCTGATTTTTTTTTAAATTTTTTAATTAAGAAAGGATTAGTGAACAAAAACATAAGGTAGGAGGGGTACAACTCCACACAATTCCCACCACCCAATCCCATAACCCACCCCCTCCCATGGTAGCTTTCCCATTCTCTAGCCCTCTGGGAGCATGGACCCAGGGTCGTTGAGGGTTGCAGAAGGTAGAAGGTCTGGCTTCTGTAATTGCTTCCCCGCTGAACATGGGTGTTGACTGGTCGGTCCATACTCCCAGTCTGCCTCTCTCTTTCCCTAGTAAGGTGTGTCTCTGGGGAAGCTGAGCTCCAGGACACATTGGTGGGGTCTTCAATCCAGGGAAGCCTAGCCAGCATCCTGGTGGCATCTGGAACCTGGTGATTGAAAAAAGAGTTAACATATGAAGCCAAACAATTTGTTGAGCAATCATGGATCCCAAGCTTGGAATAGTGGAGAGGAAGTGTTAGGGAGGTACTCACTGCAAACTCTAGTGTACTTCTGCTTTCAGGTATATATTTTGCAGTAGTTTATGGATACGTGTGCACATAAGCTCTCTCTCACAGAAACTGGTGTATATCTAGGTTATGGGACTTTGTTAGAAAGTGAACTACCTGAGATGAAATTAGAGTGTACTAATGTGTCCTGGAGCTCAGCTTCCCCAGAGACACACCTTACTAGGGAAAGAGAGAGGCAGACTGGGGGTATGGACTGACCAGCCAACGCCCATGTTCAGCGGGGAAGCAATTACAGAAGCCAGACCTTCTACCTTCTGCAACCCTCAACGACCCTGGGTCCATGCTCCCAGAGGGCTAGAGAATGGGAAAGCTACCATGGGAGGGGGTGGGTTATGGGGATTGGGTGGTGGGAATTGTGTGGAGTTGTAGCCCTCCTACCTTATGTTTTTGTTCACTAATCCTTTCTTAAATAAAAAATTTAAAAAAAAAAGAAATTAGAGTGTACTATAAAAGGAAAGGTCTCACCCGAGTAATGAAGTTGAAGGGTTGTCATTCCACACGTGAAGTCTCTGGATACAGTCTGAGGTGAAGCATGTTGAGGTGGCAATCGTTGCTTTGATTAGGTTGTGATCGGCGGATGCAATATTATTTGGTTTGGATTGGGAGATGCATACGGGAAAGTGGGCCCTATCCAAGGGTTCCAGGACTGGGGGAAGTAGGGGCTCTATAGTGAAGATGTGAGGTTCCTGCTGTCTTAGGGTTCAAAAAGACAATCGATAGTTAATATTATCATCACATTATTTGTTAATTGGGTTAACTTTGAAAAGTCCCTTTGTTATGGTTTGCTGTACAGTACCCAGTATCTTGTATATAGCTGTGCTATTGGATGCTTCTAATCTACTTGGTCTAGGCTTTTGAGAGAGTCCGCATATCAAATACATAGCCTATATATTTAAAAGATTCAGTTTGTCTTTTGAGAAACTTTGAGACATACAATTGATTTCCCCCTCTCATATTAATTAACTACTGATTTATATGTCTACATTTTGCTAGAAGTGTACATAAACACCATTCCCACCACCAAAGGACTGTGACCCATCCCTCCCGCCCACTCCCACCCTCCACTGGCCCAGGAAGCTACATGTCTACCCCTCACCACTGGGTTTTTACTTTGGTTTTCACTTTGTTTCTACATAGTTGCAGTTTCTATGAAAACTCTGATTTTTTTTTCTACTTCAAGGGTTATCATTAGGGCTCAGTGCCTGCACTATGAATCCACTGCTCCTGGAGGTAATTTTTATTAATTAATTAATTAATTTTGGATAGGACAGAGAGAAATTGAGACGGGGGAGATAGAGGAAAAAGCTACAGAGAGACATCTGCAGACCTGCTTCACCACTAGTGAAGCTACCCCACTGCAGGCAGGGATCTGGGGCTAGAACCAGGATACTTGCAAGAGTCCTTGAGTTTTGTACTCTGTGTGCAAAACCCAGTGCTCCAAACTCTGATTCGAAGTCAGTCAGGTGTATTTTTTTTTTAACTCTCTGAGTACTTTCCTGAGAAAAAGAGATGTTGGTTAGTCCAAGGATATGTCAGGCTAAAAACTCAAACCAAGAAAGAGCTTATTAATTTCCACTTGTCAGTAGTAATGCTCCAGTATTTATATATTACTTTCTTTGCCAAAAATGCTACTTTATAAAGGTGTCATAGGAAAAAGATTATTTAATAAAAGGATGATAGGCATAAGCACCTCTATAACTTCTTTCACAGTGATACTGATTTCTATGCTTCCTTCAGAATTAATGGCCTCACAGTAAAATAAAATTATAGATAAAGGTAGATATGAAACACCTCAGCAAAATGCAAACAAACTGAGTTGTGAAATATATCAAGAGATTCATATACTTGCTGCCTGGGAGTACCATAATATATGTAAAAAAAAACCCAAAATATACCAATAAAACTTAGGAATAGTAAGTAAATGTAGTATGATGGCAGGCTATGAAATTATACATATAAAATGGTTTTTGTTAAATGAAAAAAAAAATGAGATAGCAAAAGAGATATTAGAAAGGAAATTCTAGGGCCCAGGCAGTGACACATTTGATTAAGCACACAAATCACAGTATGCCAGGATATGGGTTCAAGTCTCTGGTTCCCACTTGCCTGGGGAAAGCCTCATGCGTAGTGAAACAATGCTTCAGGTGTTCCTTTGTCACCTCCCCCCATACCTCCATTCTCAATTTCTTTCTGTTTCTATCCAATCAGAAGTAAATAAATAGTTACAAAATTAAAAAAAACAATAATTTCTTGTAAAAAATAGAAAAGAAATATCAGTTATTTCCAGGTGAAAAAGCATCCACGTTTACACTGAGAAGAATTTATTGCTTATGCATTAATAAGTAAGACTATGCCCACCCTCCTTTACCAAGGCTGAAGGGGCAAATCAGTAGAATAAGAAAGTATATATTCTGAGGACACAAGGACAGCCAGCACACCCATCTTCTGAAAGCAAGATTCTATGCCAAAAATGTGGGTAAATAGGGATTTTTTGTATCATTTTCTATTTTGGGTATGTAACTATAGTGTTAAGCGCAACAGTTAATGAATCAGATGAAGTTACACTGTAATTATATGCATTTCTATAATGCCTCACAAATTTACTTGAAAAGAAACAGAAAACAGAAAGCTTCTCCCCACCCTACCAGCAGCATGAGAATTGTCTGCACATACGTTACAAATATAAATTCTCAGGATGGTCCCAACCCCACTGGCTAACAATCAGCATGGAGGGCTAAGGAATATAGTTTTTATAAGCTCTCCCTGTGATTTGGTCAAGCTAGGTCCAGAGCATCATGGCTGCATGGAATCTACCTATGATTCCATTCATGTATGTGATGAAGTGTCAGCAGAGTTTTATTTATGTTCACTGGAAGTTTTTACATGATTACATGAGACCCGTATGCAGGAACCACCAGGCTCAGTAAACCAGTTACAAATAATGCTCTTTTTACATTACATTGGGATATATTCACAGAATTAAAAATAAAAATAAACCATAGTGTTCATCTTCACATGCTTCCATTTGATTAATTCTTCTTTGTTTTCTGTCTTTTTATTTTTATTTTTTAATTTACTTTTTGCCTCCAGGGTAATCACTGGGTCTCAGTGCCTACACTATGAATCCACTGCTCCTGGATGCCATTTTTACCATTTTGTTGCCCCTGTTGTTGTTATTGTTGTTATTGGTGTTGTTGTCACTGGATAGGGCAGAGAGAAATTGAGAGAGATGGGGAAGACAGAGAAGGGGAAGGAAAGGTAGACACCAGCAGACCTGCTTCACCGCTTGTGAAGCGACTCCCCTGAAGGTGGGGAGCCAGGGGCTTGAACAGGGATCCTTAAGCTGGTCCTTCAGTTTCGTGTCATGTGCGCTTAACATGCTGCGCTACTGCCCGGCCCCCTCCTTTTATGTATTTTTTAATATTTATTTATGAGAAGTATAGGAGGAGAGAGAGAAAGAACCAGATATCACAATGGTACATGTGCTGCTGGAGATTGAACTCAGGTCCTCATGCTTGAAAGTCTCATGCTTTATCCACTGCACCACCTCCCGGCCACTGTATTTATTTTTTTTAAGTCTTCTCTGTATTGTGGTACTTTTTATAGATAAATACAGAGAGGCAGAACACCAAGGATTCCTTCCATGTGGTCGAGGACAGGATTGAACTGAGACTTGCACATAACAAAGAAGTAGAGTATACAATGAGCTGATTCACTGGCCCTGTATGCTAATATTTTCCTATAATGCATTCTTCTCATTCTGAACATTTCTTCCTTATGTACATGTCTGACTTTAATTTATCTAATACAAGTTATGATCATCAATTCAACTAGTATTTTATTATTATAATCATTATAAAATTAATTTTTGGCAGTTGCCTTCTTTATTGTTACATATTCAGCCCTCTCAATTCTAGAACAGACACTTGGTTTCTCTTAATTTTATTTATTTTTAATTAATTTGCAACATTATAAGATAACAGGGGCATAATTCTGCCCATGGAGTGAAATCTCCAAATATGTCTTTAATGTTAATATCATGAAATGTTTCACCAACATGTTCTTCTGTGTATTTTTTACTTCCGGATCTAATATCCAGATATTTGAACCATTTTGAGCCAATTTTGATGTATAGTGTCAGTTTGTGGTCTAGTTTCACTTTTCTCCATGTGGCTGTCCAGTTCTCCCAGCACCATTTGTTAGATAGACCTTTTTTTAATCTGCCTTGGGCAGTGTTGACCCTTTTCTCATCTATAAGGTGCCTATCCTTGTGTGGGTTTAGTTCTGGGTTCTCTGTCCTATTTCATCGGTCCATATGTCTTTTTCGGTTCCAGTGCCACACCGTTTTAAATATTATTGCTTTGGAATAACCTGAAATCAGCACTGTGATGCCTTCATTTTAGTTCTTTTCCCTCAGGAGTGCATTTGCTAGTTGTGCTTTATTATAGCGACACATGCATTTTGGTGTAAATTGTTCAATTTCCCTGAAATATGTCACTGGGATTTTCATATAGATTGCAATGAATCTACAGATCACTTTTGGCAGAATTGACATTTTAATGATATTTATTCTCACAATTCATGAACAGATGTTCTTTGTATGATTTTCTATTTCTTTTAACAATGTTTTATAGTTTTCCTTCGAAAGGTCCTACAGTTTCTTTGTTAGAGTTATTCCTAGGTATTTTATTATTTGGGTTTCATTGTAAATGGGAGATCCCTTCCTCCATTTCCCTTTCTTCTGGCCCATCTTTTGTGTAGAGAAATTTCAGAACTTTCTGGGTATTGATTGTGTCACCTACTATTTTAATAAATTCATTGATAATTTCTAGTAGGTTTTTTCTGCGGAGTTTCTGGGGTCTTTTGGATGTAACAGAATTCTTGTAAAGGTGGTGTTGATAATGGCAAATAACTTTAGACTTTGAATATTTGAAAATACCTTTATTTCTCCCTCATATTTGAAAGAAATTTTGTAGTATATAATACCTATGACTAGAATTACCTTCTTTTACTACGTTGAGTATGTCACCCCATTTCCTTGCCTGTTTGGTGAAAGATTATAACTCTACCATTACATGTAACTTCTTTCCTTTCCCTAGCAGTCTGTAATGTTTTTCTTTGTCATGGAGCTTTGATAGTTTTATAATAATGTGCTTTGGTATTGGACATTTTGCATTTGTGTACTCGGATGTATGCTCTGCTACTTCAATGAATATGTTCTGAGGATTGCCTATGTGAGGAAAATTTACTGCTAAAATTTCATTGATATGTTCTTTGTTCCTTTCACTCTGTTCTTTTCCTCAGGAATTCATATCAGTCTTATGGTCAACCTTTTGATAGAGTGTGTGATTTCACAAAGAGTCACTTCACTCTTTCTAAATATTTGCTCTTCCTCATCTTTAAATTAAAAGAGTGGGATCACTGTATCTTCTAGATTAAACATGCTTTCTTCTGCATAAGTGAGTCTACTTCTTAAGCCTTTTTTTTTTTTTTTTGAGCTTGTACTGCACTCTAAGGGTCACTCCCTGAAATTCTCTTTGAAGTTTCTCTTTCTTGATTCCTAACTGCTTAGTGAACTATGATTGAAATTCTTCTCAAATGTTTGCTAGTTTATTAGAGATTTCTGATCAAAGCTCTTCTTTTGTGTTTACTAACTTTTTGGTGAAATATTCTCTCAAGTCTTGAATATGCTTCTTCACACAATGATTAGTTTCTTAGAGAGTCCTCATACTGAGATTCCTGTAGTCTTACTGTGATAGTCTCTCAATATCTATATTTTCTTGAAGTCCTTCTGTTTCATTTCTACCTGTCTGGTTTGATAATTTGTTTCTGTAATATATTTATGCATTTATTGTTCTTATTGCTGGCCTTTAGGTGGCGCTCTTGTTGTGGTAGCTGGGTTTGCTCTGCTTATATGTAGCATGGTGGAGAGGAGAGAGCTGGGGTTAGATTTTTTGTTGTTGTTTCCTTGAGCTATTTTGTGCTCATATATATATATGGTTTCTCTGCATTATTTCAATATGAAACTAAGTTTCAGGTGTTTGCTGCTGGGCTGCAGCTGTGTTCACAGTGACAGGGCTCACTTTACTGGTTAGCCACCACCAGCTGCTGCAAATTACCTTCATGTTTTGGCTACAGACTGGACTTCTTTTGGTCATAAATGCTCCTTGGTGTGTGTGTGTGTGTGTGTGTGTGTGTGTGTGTGTGTGTGTGTGTGTGTGTGTGTGTGTGTGTGTGTGTTTTCTTGCCTATAATTCAGTAGGCTAACACCCTTGAGGTCATAGATTAAAAGGTCATAATTTCCCTTCTTCATGGCCAGCACTGTGTGTTGCCTTAACTACTGATGTGCGTAGAGGGAAAATGGTGCAGTGTTCTACCAGAGCTATACATTCTTTTTGTTTGGTTTCAGTTCCACACCCCTTCTCATCCCAACCACATATGTGAGCACCCACCTGCCGCTGTGGTATTACTGAGGACGTCTCAGCTGTAGTTGGTAAATTTTGTTACGTTCCATAGTTTTAGATACTTCTTGTTTATGGAACAGTCTAATCTGGTCACTGCTATTCCATGTCCATGCCTTCTGGAAGTCTCTTAATTTTACATCTTTAGGAACTTCTCTACTGAAAGTGTAAACTCCTACACTGATAACACTTTCCATACCTGTTGACTCACATTCTAGCACTTAGAAATCCTAGTTAAGCATACATTTTATCTTCATAAAAATAGTAAAGGTTTTCCAAATTAATTTTCATTTCAGATAATATGGATAAAATTTACTTCATGCTCATTCAATCTGTAAAGATATTATAGTCATGTATATTGTATATATATATATATTCCTGCTTATTCAGACTTGTTATTGATTATATCTGTAAACTTTAGAGGCAAGATATTTTTGGGTGTGATTGTCAAATTCTATTCAACTAATGGACAGGGGCAGCTATGGAATGTGATGTGAAATGATTGCTTATTTGGTATTATTACAGGTCACATCAGAGCAGAAAAAGGGCTCAGAAACAATGGGGAATATAGTGTGCTTGAAAGGGGATGGCAGTACAATGAAGCTTCTTGCTACAGCGGTGCTGATGTCAGTGAACTAAATAGATTTGGCAGGAGCACCTAAGCCACCTGTTATACCTTGTAAGATCTGTGTCACACACAGAGCAAGAAAGAAAAGAACCAGCCTCTCTGTGATCAAAGTAGGAGAACATTTTGGAGAGGAGCATGAGTTGAATCAATGGCTGTACCGTTCGTTCACTAATACCCCAGGTGCAAGTTCAAGTTCAATCCACCAACAAGAAGCAGCAGCAACAGCAGATTGAAAAGCACCAGGTGCTGGTTCCAGCTGTTTGTTACACCATTACAGAAGGTAGATTATGATTTTGTAAAGTCAAACTATAACTGCCTTTAATTCATCTGTATCTTCTCATCCACGACATTCAATAGAGTAGCAAATTTACCTATAATTCGGAAGAACATTTTCTTACTCGTAAAGTAACACACAAATCTCAAGGATTTTTTTTTATCCATCCCAGCATATACCAACCATACAAAAAGTTATTTAGAGAAACACCAATGTTATTATATTGCTTTTGGCAAAGATCAAAGTAATTACATTTTCTGTCAGGCTACTTTTTAAGCACACATGCACACGCATATGCTCACACACACACACACACACACCCATATGTAAAGACATTTTTTCCCACTCTCATGGCTGCCATAAAGTACATGATTAGGAATTTTTCCACAAAAAGTGTCAGCTTTAACATTATCATCACTTTCCACATCTGATAACTCATATTCTTTCCCTCAAAAACCCTACTTAAACATATTTTAACCAGTACTAATCATCTAAAACATTCTTCCTCTTTATCATATTATTATTGTTTTTCTATTATATGTCTCCTGTATTCCTCCCTATTGATTTTTACAGTTTCTCCTCTATTTTCAGTGAATTTCTGGCTATTACCACCTCATAGATAACTGACTGAAAGAAATACTCCTTCTGAATCCTCCCAATATCTGTTTTATTTTTAATTTCTCACTATACACGTCAGCATTTTATCATTAACTCTATATATTTTATTCCAGTGTTTAGAATATGTAAAATAATACTTTTTTTGCACTAGGACTTCACCTCTCCACAATATGTTTTTTTTTTTCCAAATAGAAAGAGGCAAAGGCATAAAGAATGAGAGGGAAAGACTCCACAACAACACTCTGAAATTTCTGCTCTGCCGTGTCAGCAGGAATTGAATTTGGGTTACAAGCACAGCAAAGTACCCTCTCAGGTGAGCTATCTTCTTGACCTTATATTTTATATTCTTTTTTTTTTTCCTCCAGGGTTATTGCTGGGCTCGGTGCCTGCACCATGAATCCACCGCTCCTGGAGGCCATTTTTCCCCCCTTTTTGTTGCCCTAGTTGTTGCAGCCTCGTTGCGGTTATTATTGCCATTGCTGACGTTGCTTTGTTGTTGGATAGGACAGAGAGAAATGGAGAGAGGAGGGGAAGACAGAGAGAGAGGGGAGAGAAAGATAGACACCTGCAGACCTGCTTCACCGCCTGTGAAGCGACTTGCCTGCAGATGGGGAGCCGGGGGCTCGAACCGGGATCCTTACACCGGTCCCTGAGCTTTGCGCTATATTTTATATTCTAACACAATGTGAGCCCTCTGTTGGATACTTCTCAGATTTTTTGTAATATACACTCTTTCATTTATGCACAGAATACAACTACACAACTTTCTTTTCGATTCAAGTACCTTCCTTTTCCAAATAAAACACTTAATTTTGGGAGAAAAATATAATAAATTCAAAGTACACACAAAAATTGTTTTCTTGCCATCACAAAGTTTCACACTTTCATGTAAAATTTTCAGACAGAGAAAGAGAGAGAGAGAGAGAGAAAGAGAGAGAGAGAGAAAGATGGAGAGAAATGGAGAGGGAGAGAGGGAGAGAGAGAGAGCAACACTGATTTGTGGTGGAGGCTTGGCTCAAACATGGGCCATTACCCATAGACACGCCAAATCAAGATGAACTATTCAAGTGAGTTGTTTAGCGAGACTTCAGATTAAAATGATGCATAGCATTTTAGACATGCTATATCAAGTTTAGAATGTTTTAATGCATTTTAAATAAGGATTGATTTTTCAGTGCTGATTATAAAATTGGATTATAAAAGAAAAAGAAAAAGAAAGATATATGTCATCTTCCATCAAATAACATCAAATGTTATTTTCTATGCTGCTAACTACTTTACTGTATGCCTACATCCTGATAATCACAATTCAAATAAAATTTTCTATTATCTTTTCATCTCACATTTCACCAAAAGCACTAAGCTATAGTTTCTTTACAGTCGCCATTAAATTATGGTATCATTGCAAGCATATTTATAACACCTGAATAATCAAATCATTTTAACATTGTTATTTCTACTGTTTATTAAAATAAGTGAAATAATTGTGTATTGAGGAAAAATAAGCATCTACATATACCTGTATATGTCAACAGGCCAGCTGGTGGTGCACCTGGTTGAGCTGAGCGTATCTGTTACAATATGCAGGGGTCTAGATTCAAGCCTCAGTCCCCACCTGCTGAGGAAAGCTTTGTGAGTGGTGAAGCATTGTAGCAGGTGTTCCTCTTTCCCTCCCTCTCTGTCATTCACTTCCCTCTTGGTTTCTGCCTGTATCTCTATCCAACAAATAAAGATAATAAAAATTAAAAAGAAATAGGATCTCAATAAATATACAGTAAATACATACATGCTCTCTATATTTTTCAAAATCTATGTTAGATCACTCCAACAGTGATATATGCTAGAGGAAAAGTTGTAATGCACCTGGCTAAGCAGGGGTGCAAGTGTCTCTCTGTCTCCTCCCCTCTCTATCTCTCCTTTTAATTTCTCTCTGTCTCTATCCAATAAAAACAAGGGACACATATATCAAAGAAATACTAAATACTGTGGAATTAAGTGAAGAATGGCATCAATAAGTATCTGTTTCTATGTCTATTTGTTCTGTACTGCAAGGTCTATCAAGTCTGCATTGTGTGATTCTGAATTATTACTCCAGATTCTTAAATTTACATATACTATTTCAGTATGCATTTCATTATTTAGTACTTTGAAGAGAAAAATGATAAAACAAGTGGCTCAATTTTGATTCGGAACAAGGCAATTTGTATTTTTAGTTCATTTGTACATCATGGTACCAAAACTCAGGCCTATATTCAGAGTGCTAAATCTACCCCTTGCCTGAGATAGGAAGGACACCCGTATGCCTTCCTTACCTACTGGAGGATTCATGGCTATTCCAGAGGTAGTAAAGAGCTTACCATTCATGCTATTGGAATATGTGGTGGAAAATAGCTGAACTGTATTCCTCAAAATCTTTAGTATCATATATCTCATTTTCTTTACTTACAAAATGAAAGAATCTATAACTAATTTTCACAGGGAAACTTTTATAGACTCTGTAGATCACACAGAGAATTCAGGAAACAAGAAAAGCTGATCCAGAAATGTCTTGAGGAAATACTACCAGTTTAACATAGCTAAATTGAGGGCATTTTGGCAAATTCTACCCTAGTGATGGTTAGGACATTTCATTATCTTTAATATTTGTGCACAAAACTTCTGTGTTTTTGTGTAAGCTGAGCACACTGCCTTGCCATGTCCACTACTGTCCACTTTAACTGCTTTCACCTAAAGACTTGGGTCAAATTCATCAGGTGCCCTGAAAACTTTCATATTGCCTGAATCATTATATTATGCTTCCCTTTATACTTCTCCATCACATTGCTTCTATTCCTTTTACAGCTTATGTTTTACTGCCTTTGGAATTATTTTCTGCAGTTGCAACAGACAAATAATGCCTCCTAACCATACCTTTATTCTCTAAATCCCTAAATTAAATCCTATATATTTAATATGGAATTAAATGTGTAGAATTTTCCTTTAAGATTTTAATTAGAGTTTATGGCTGAAAGAGGAACAACCCATTATTTTGCACATATGGGAAAGTGCAAGAGGACTTCTGAGCTCATCATGTGTCCTTGCAAAAACCTTAACCATGTAGCTTCTGCTGGAAAGTTGAATTGTATTAGTGCAGTTTTCAAGACAGGCTATGCTGCCCTCTTGATTTAATCAACCTGTATAATGCTCCAGTGTTTCCAAAATATTTGACTTGTTTTATATCACAGGATACTCATAGCAACTCTGCAAGTTAAGAAGCTGAATATTGTGGTGTGTATGTGTGTGTGTGTGTGTCTGTCTGTATGTGTCTGTTATTAGAAAGAGAGAGAGAGAGACAGAGAGAGATATTTAGCACTTTGCCTCCATTTTTACAATAATTCCCTGGTAGTCTTATAAGTAAGCACATTTCAGATCTGAAAAAGTAAAGATAATATCCATGTCAAATTAAGGTAGCTACATATCTTGCAGAAGCTGAGACTTTATCTTAGATTTGGGTCATACCAAAATCTCTAATCTTAGGTGAAGCCATTATAGATTAGTCCACAATCCTGACTGCTGTGCATTTGGCATTCTTTAGAAAACAAAGAACTTTTCATGTCAGTATTTACGTAAAACTAAATAAAAGCATTTCTTCCTTTATTCTATTCCTAGAAATCAATCATTTTTTTAGGGAATTAGACCTCAGAATCTTTATTTTTTTTTCACTAAGGACAATGTACGTGTGCCAGCAGAATGATATCTTTGAACTATCTCAAGTTTTCTCAGACAATCCTAAGAGTATGACTATATAGCCTCGAATTTTAATAAAATTTACATTTGCATGTAGATTCTGCTATTGCCTGTGAATATTTATCTCACTAGGCTTAACCTAAACTTCTTTGTAAATGTTATGTATTATGGAAAATTGCAAGGAAATAGACACAGCTGAAACAAAGGAAAAGCAATGGTTACATTATAATGTAATTTAGAAGTATAGTATTATTTCTACTTTTAATGACAAACTAGAAATTTAAATTGTTGAAAAATATTATCAGATATATTTACTTATTAGAATATAATGTATCAATATTTTATTAGAAAACTAAGAAGTACATCAGATTTTTTTTTAGATTTTTTAAAATTTATTTATGAGAAAGATAAGAGGAGAGAGAAAGAACCAGACATCACTCTGGCACATGTGCTGCCAGGTATTGAACTTGGGACCTAATGCTTGAGAGTCCTAAGCTTTAATACTGAGCCCCCTCCCGGACACAAGAAGTACATCAGGTTTTATGTGCTATATTTTAATTATCTTATCTGCTACCATAAGTTAATATTCTTTTACTTTTTTTTTCCATTTGCCTCTGGGGTTACTGCTGGAGCTCAGTACTGGCACTACTGCTCCTGGTAGCCTTTTTTATTATTATTATTTTAGTGGATAGGACAGAGAAATTGAGAGGGGGGGTGAGAAAGGAAGACAGACACCAGAAGACCTACTTTGCCACTTGTGACACTTCCTCCTGAGGAAGTGAGGGCTGGAAGCTAGATCCTTGTGCAGGTTCTTGCATTCAGTAATACGTGCACTTAACTGGGTTCACCATTGCTTGGCACCCATTCCTTTACATTCTATACAAAATTCAAGTTTCTTCTTTTTCAATAAAAGGTAAGATTTAATAGCAATGAGCAACTCAACAACCCTGAGAAATAAGGAAATAAGAAATTTAAGATATAGGGAAAACTAAGTATCCTCTCCAAGTATTTTTAGAAAAATTATAGGTACTACAAATATGCTTGCATCAGAAATGTCTGCAATGATTTTTTATTAGTAATTTAATACTGGTTTACAGTTAGAAGACCACAGGGCTAAAATGCCTTACCATTCCTCCCAGCGTTCTGATCCCCAAACCCTCCACTAGAAGCTACAGCAGTTTTCCCAAGGTTGCAGATGTGGGTCTACTATTCAAAATTTAAGTTTTATAAGTTACTAGTCATTGGTAAATCATGCATTCTCCATACATCTTTCCATAGATAAAGCATCGAGAATATGTTTTTCTTCCAGGAGTTACAGAGTTGACTAGTCATAGTTTTTTATGCCTGCCAAGTTCAATAGAGCAAACGTGAGTTTTAGAGTAGCCTGTCAATATCTACATAAAAGCAAAAAGTACATTGTGAACTCAAGATCTTTAATGAATTTTTTTTCTTTGGTGTCCTACATCAAGAATTGCATGGCTTTATGTGATAGCATTTATATTATTGGCGGTATTTTGATTTGATTCATCTACTCATTCATTAATGCAGTTATCAAAACATTACCATTTGATGATTACTATGTGGTAGGAAGTTATGGTACTAGACAAGAAGAAAGGTCACTCCAAAGCTAACCTTACCAAAGTAAGGACTACAAAAGCTGAATAAGGGCAAGAGACTGGCACATTTGAACAATGATTCTTTAGTCACTATCAAGCTACCCCAACAGCTGGGGCCCTAGTCAGGGAGTACTGAGATTCCCAAAAGATATGATGGGTCTAGACCTCAAATAAATCCCTCTCTCCATTGTTACCAGTCATTTCTATCAGGAATAGCACAATAGTATCCTTTGTGGGCTCCCATAGGACCTTGCCCTCAATGTGGATCAACAATGGTAAAGAATGTCCCATCTTCCAAAGGGAGGCTGGATTACATACTATGTTCCACCTGAGGAAGATGGGTCCTGAAACTGAGGCAGCTTGGAACATTCCTACTCATGACCACAGAATGTGAGCTCAGATATACAGGAATGCAGAGGTCACATAGACTCCTAAGTTGAATATGGGCCCCAGATCACATCAAATCAATGGGGTCTACAGTCAACAATATTTATACACCTTTCCCATATTTGGGAGCTACTCTTTTCCCTGATCCAGTTCTGGTTCTTTTTCCAGCCATGACATCATCTCCCCAGACAATAACTTGGATCCACCTGCATATCAGATTTCAGGCTCAAAAAAAAAAAAATAGTATAGTGATGGGTTCTTTGGAATATAACTAAAGTAGGCCTACTAACTATCTTCAAAACAGAGACCCTCCACCCAACTCATCATCTGAACCATTCCAGCCTTTAGCTTCATGATTAGTCAACAATTTGTTTGGCTTTATATGCTAACTCTTTTTTCAGCCACCAGGTTCCAGATGCTAACATGATGCCAACTGGACTTCCCTGGGCAGACGACCCCACCAATGTGTCCTGGAGCTCCACTTCCCCAGAGTCCCACCCCACTAGAAAAAGAGAGACAGGCTGGGAGTATGGATTGACCTGTCAACACCCATGTTCAGTGGGGAAGCAATTACAGACACCAGATTTTCCACCTTCTACACCCCATAATGAACTGATATGGATGATGATTCTACCATGGGGAACAGATCACTAGAGGTATTTGCCATACTTGTAGGCCATTGTATCAATTTAATGGCTGCTGTTAAGGGCAAGAGACAAAGTCAAACTTTCAAGGAAGATGAGAAGTTCAAATGGAGACATCTTTATATAAATCAGAGATTCCTGAAGGACAGAAGCCATGACAGATAAACTAAAATGAGATTTATAAGGAGAAAACATAGGTTATTACTCTATGTAGGATTAAAAAGGACCCCACATGAATTGCTGACCATAAGTGAATTCTCCCACCAAAGTGAATAAGTTTGAACACTTTGAGAAAAAGGAATGTGCAGGGCTAGCTTCACAGATGGGAGAGAAAGACGACCAGGGACTCATGGCTGAGTGGTACGCAGTTCAGTCTTTATTCATATGGAGCACAGTGCAATCTAAGCTATCTCTAATCACAATCTTGTCCTTAAATATCCTGAGGCAGAAGAGTCAGGGAGGAAGAGGATGTATGTAGGATAGGGGGTGGGGAGAAGGAAAAAGCGTGCAAAACAGTGGGGATTAAACCAATGCCCTGGAGGCAGGGCGGTGCTTAGTTAACAGTGGTTATGCAAATAGAATATAGTGTCAAGCAGGGGGGATTAAACCAATGAAACAGAAGGGGTCTTAGAAGCAGAATTTAGAAGCATACCAACAGGACTGACTAGAAGAGATAAGTCAACCATCAGTCAAGCTCCATCAAATTAATGTTTTGAATCACTCACAAGGATCTTACCACAGAGGCACAGTTTCATCTCATCCCCAAATGGGTGTCATACTCCTGCTACATATGGCACTAGGATGCTGTAGTATTGATAATCTATTTTGTGTAGATTCATTTTATCAAAAGAAGGACGAGGAGATGGTGGTGGTGGTGGTGGTGGTGGTATCCCAAATCTGACCAGAGGGAGAATATTTTATGCTTACCATAAGCCATCACTTCCAGAATCTAAGAAGTAACTATTATTCCTAATATAAAAAGTAAACTTTTGATAGCTTTAAATGATATTTCAAAAATCTGGGCAGCTGAGGTTGCTCATGCAGCTGAGTAAACATTTTCTCAAGCATTTTAAGAGATAATATTTTTCAATGTATCCTAACAATAATTATCTGACAATACTTCTTTCTTACAAAAAAAAAAAAAAACTCTTCCAAGATATCAACCTTTGAATATTCATTTTTTAGAAAACTTTCTTGGGAAGGTGCAAAATCACTTGACATGACCCTAATACATTTCCTGAGAAGTACAACTAAAATGGAAATGACAAAAAATACTTTTGGTACAATGACTAGTATGTAACTACTGTAGAATTTTGATTTAAAGGAAAGTTATTTTATGTTTCACATATTTATTTGTTTATGAGAGAGAGAAAGAGAGAGAAGAAGGCGGAGGAGGAGGAGGAATAGGAGGAGGAGGAGGAGAGAACAGCACCACAACATCATTCTAGTTCATGGAATACTGGAGATAAAATATAAAACTTAGGACCTCATACTTGAGAGTCCTAAGGCTGCTTAAAGAACATTTATACTGCTCTCCATTCTTTGCTTGGAACAAACCTGGAATATAGGAAACTAAAAATAGACGCATGTGAAACTATATTTTCAGGGATCATTTCTATAGTCCTTTAAAAATAGACACATGTGATTTTTGTATTCAAGCATCTTAGAGCAGTATGATATTGCATCTTTGGTTTCACATCCTGAATGAGGACACAGACAGATGAAGTATGCTAAGAAGTAGAAAAATCTGTCTCAAAGACTAGAACACTGGGGGCCTGGTGGCGGCATACCCAACTAACTGCACATAGTGCTAAGCACAGGGATCTGCACAAAGATCTGGGTTCTAACCCACCGCTTCCCACATGCAGGGAGAACACTTCATAAGTAGGAAGCAGGTCTACAGGTGTATCTCTCTCTGTATCTCTCTCTCTCTTTCTCTCTCTCTCTCGATCTTCCCCTTCCTCCCTTAATTTCTCTCTTTCCTGTCTAATAAAATGGAATAAAATAATAAAAGGACTGCAAGGAGCAGTATATTCATAGTGCTGGAACCAAGCCCCAGATATAACCTTGGAGGCAAAAAAAAAAAAGACCGAAATACTTTATACCCTCTTGTCTAATGCCTACAGACTGAACACAATATCATTTCTGATGTCAGTGACAGCCCACATTTCAGCATCTCTTTCCATCCTTCTCATTCATGTTCTTTGACCTGCCCCTACTCTACTAATCCAGAAACAATATATAGCTGATGTCAGTAAAAAAGTAATTTTAATACCAGGTATTTCATTCTCAAAGAGCCATCAATTTAACCTAATCTATTGTTACTTCTCTTCCCTTGACTCCAACACAAAATCTCTGGATACTAATTGATAACTTCACTGATTCATGGCCTAGGGCTTTTTTTTATTCTGTTTTGCTATATATTTTTTAAATATTTTCTCCAAATGGAAAAGGAGAGTTTGATTTCACTCAAGCCAAAGACTGAAGCAGTGATCTGATATATCCGTTCTGACTTCTATAGACAAAGAAGAGTTTTTAAGTTTGGCTGCCAAGCTACAACATTCAGCATTTGCATACATTAGAAGAGGGTGGGAGAGATGGCAAAACTCTTTATTTAGAAGACCAAGATGCCATTCTTGGCTCTTTACTATTTTTCATTGCCTCCCAGAGAGTCAATATTTTTCCAGCACTGTAGAAACTTGTTGGTATGCATGAGACCCCTTCTGTTTCATTTGGTTTAAATCCCCCCTGCTTAACACTATTCTATTTACATAACCACTGTTAACAAGTTCCACCTCCCTCCAGGGCATTTGTGGTTCAGTGATAGGATTCTCGCCTGCTCCACCCCCTCCTTGTCACACCCTGATCCCTTCTTTGTCACACTCTGATTTTCACCAGTCACTTTTCTCTCCACCCTCTCTATGTCACATCCTGTTTCCACCTTACTTGGCAAGTATATATAAAGACAGCATTGTAAGTTTTAGAGTACTGTACTTTGAGTTCAGCTTAGCTCGTCTTAGATTGTGCTGTGTCCTGCATGAATAAAGAGATACTGCGTACAACCCAGCCATGAGTCCCTGGTCGTCTGTTACCCGCCCGTGAAGCCAGCCCGGTGTAAACAACATAACCCGTCGAAAAGAACAGAAACTCATAACTTAAAATGGCGGATCCTGTCAAATTCAACTTGACAGAGTCACTGTGAAAGTCTATATTTCACAGAACATTTACAATTAACCTATATCAGGCATTACAATTATAAAACCTAGACTTCTTTGCTTAAAAGAAAATCAATTCAGAGCACATAGACCTGTCCAGTATCTCATCTCAATAAACACAGATGATTATAAGAAATGTTAAGTTCTTCAAAGCTTTGTGAGAGTGAAAAAAAGGAAGTTCTGAGCTAAAGTAAATATAAATTTTCACTTAAGTAGTTGATATGATATACTTAAAGATCATTAATCTGTTTTGATACATTATTTCAAAGTAATATGTTTTATGTCACAGGAAACATGTTTATGATATATGTGTGTGTGTGTGTATGGTAAGAATTTAATAGTCATTCCATTAGTGTACTTAAAATTGTATCTGATTCCTTCTCACCTGCCAGCAAACTTTCTATCACTGTAATTTAAATTAATATAACAATTCAAGATGATTCAATGGAATGTGTGTTGTTATTAAAATAATTAGATTGTACTCTCTCTTATCATTTTTCTTACAGCATAATTATGCAGCATCTCTTGAGTGCCCAGAATATCACACACTGAAAGTCTATAATGTAGAGTCCATTACTACCAAATAATTTTTACTAAATGTTTATCAAACATCAATAACCAAATCAAAGCAAGACAAGACTATGGAAGTCTCAATTACCAAAAATTTTCAACTATGTAGATTGTGTTCTTTGTGAAAATATATTTAAATTAGAGATCAAAAAAGAGCACAATTAGTTGACATTCATTGGAAAAATTTATAAAAATGCTCAAAATAACCTATTGGCAAAAGAAGTAATCATAACAAAAGCTTGATACTGAACACATAGGGTATGCATTCATAAAGTCCTCAGATGCCTAGCACCTCCTTACAGGCAAAAGTGTTCCTCTGGTGGCGCAGTGGCTAATGCATTGGACTCTCAAGCAGGAGGTCCCAAGTTCAATCCCTGGCAGCACATGTACCAGAGTGATGTCTGGTTCATTCTCTCCTTCTGTCTTTCTCATTAACAAATAAATAAATAAAATATTTAAAAAAAATTTTAAGTGCTCCTCTGGTTCTCTCTCTTTCATTAAAGTAAATAAATAAATCGTACATAAATATTTAGTGCAATGATAGAAAATATCAAACAGTAAAAAAAAACCTAAAATCTCAACAAATTTCTTATCTTCCCCTACCTCTGCCTGTATAAAAGACTGTTGTTCCTTGGAGGATGGGGGCTTGAACTGAATTGATAAATCCCAGCTCACACCATGCAACAAAGCAGTTCCCCTTATGCAAAAGCTGGTGTGACAACTGATTTTTTCTGTAGCATTGAACAGAGAACTCTCCTGTCCTGCTTCACAACAAAGGGAAAGAAGGCAGGAATGAAGGACATATTAAAATAGAAAAGCAGTAAAAACTTACAGTTGAAAAAATATAAGGGGAGCCCAACAATTGTGACTACAACAGTTGATTTTCTGAGTGTCCATGTTATATCGCTTATAGGAAAAACCTAGGTGCAGCTGAATAATGGCATCAGATAGAGGTGAAATTTTGGAGAGACTAGTAGGCCAGAGTATCCTGGTCATAATTCTAGGTAGGACAGGGCTGTGCAGAAGTAGCACTGAGGATCTACAGAGAAGCACTCACAAGTCATCAGCAGAGTGATGACCAGTCTAAAGGCTATAGGAAAACTAGCTAAATGTGGGAAAAGAAGCACACAATTAAGGGTAGAGGTGACAGTGCATGATACACCAGTTTCTACAAGCTAAACGGCGCATCCTCAATGTTCATGCAAGTCTTTCTTGTCTTTGCCATGGGAGATAATTATATAGAATAATAAGTAGTAATAAGATTAATAATGCTCTGGTTCTTCCTAGAAAGTATCCATAAAGGAGTCCGGCTGTAGCGCAGTGGGTTAAGCGCAGGTGGAGCAAAGCGCAAGGACCAGCATAAGGAGTCAGGTTCGAGCCCCCAGCTGCCCACCTGCAGGGGAGTTGCTTCACAGGCAGTGAAGCAGGTCTGCAGGTGTCTGTCTTTCTCTCCCCCTTCTCTGTCTTCCCCTCCTCTCTCCATTTCTCTCTGTCCTATCCAACAATGATGACACAAATAACAACAACAATAATAACTACAACAATAAAACAACAAGGGCAACAAAAGGGAATAAATAAAATAAAATATTTTTTAAAAAAGAAAATATCCATAAAAGTCAAAGAAATATAACTTTATTTGCATTCTCAAACAAAACTTAAAAAAATGTATAGGACTAGAAAGTTACTCAGAATCCAACAAGGTAAAGTTCATTATGCCAGGCCTCCATTCCAAGTTATTTTTTTTTCAGTCATGTGAGGAGGAAACTAGTGATAAGTCCAGATGAAACAAATAACCAAAGTCAACTAAAACATTAAAATATTTAAAAACTAGCAGAATGGCCTAGAGGTTGCTCAGTGGGTAGAGTACATGCTTTGCCTATGAAAGGTTCATGGTTTGATCACAGCACCACATATATCTATAGTAGTTTTCTGTTTTTCTCTCATTCTATCCCTCAAGTAGGAAGACAAGTATATTTTAGAAGTATTAAAACTACTATTCTAACACTCCTTAGCTTAGAAAATTTTAGCAGAAATGCTAAAGATACATATAGATTTATATTTAGTGCATCACTCTCTATGTAATAAAACTTTACAAGGTAGAAACTGTGCAAGAATTTTTTAAAGAATTTATTTATTTATTTATTCATGAGAAAGATAGGAGAGAGAAAGAACCAGACATCACTCTGGTACATGTGCTGCCAGTGATTGAACCTCATGCTTAAGAGCCCAATGCTTTATCCACTATCCTAGGCCACTACTATGCAAGATTTAAAGTTCACTCGACAAAATTAATGTCAGAAAAAACATCATGAAAGTAAACCATAATGAGATTTAAAACATAAGATGGGAACTATTCAATATGAAAGAAAGAGAGGAAAGTGAACCAGTACAGTGAATAATATCAGTGAGTTGTGAGAAAGCTTCAAACATACATTCATACATTCAAGTGAATCCCCTAATATAAGGGAAAGAGAGAGAGGAAAAAAACATTTGAAGAAATAATGACTACTTTTCCCAAATATTATGAAATTTACACATGCATAAGAGTAAGAAGCATGGAAAACTTCAAGCATAAGATGATGAAGCAAACTACAGTAAAACACATGATAATAAAACATGTTAGACTAGTTAGAAAGATCAAAGTAAGCCAGAGGGAAAATGACTTATTTCGTATATAGGAACAAAGATAAAGATGCAATTGGGATTTGCATAAATCTAATCCAAGTCCAACAACAGATGAGTGACTGGGTATGTTGTGTTATATATGGGATACTTCTCAGTTATTAAAAATGATGAATTCACCTCATCCTGGATGGACCTTGAAGGAATCATGTTAAGTGAGATAAGTCAGGAAGAGAAGGAAGATTTGGGGATGATCTCACTCATAGACAGAAGTTGAGAAATAAGAACAGAAGGGAAAACACCAAGCAGAACTTGGACTGGAGTTGGGGTATTGCACCAATGTAAGACTCTGGGGTGGGGAAAGGCTCAGGTCCTGGAACATGATGGCAGAGGAGGACCCACTGGGGGTTGTATTGTTATGTGGAAAACTGAGAAATGTTACACAGGTACAAACTACTGTATTTTATTGTTGACTGTAAACCGTTAATCCTCTAACAAAGAAAAAAAAATAATCTAAGTGAGAAGACAGTAAAAATGCACTATTTTTAAAGTCCATTGGAGTGGTAAAGATTGGTGTGTTAAATTTTTAATGTACTGGGTATTTTTCAAAAATAAAGACGAAATAGAGACACTTCAGAAAGATACATAAAGACAGAGAGCTATTACAATCAGTGAAACTACACTGTAAGAATGTTACAGTGAGTCTTTAAGGCAGAAAGAGACACGCAAATCAACAGAATGTTTTAAGAGGGATACTTATGTCAATAACGACATAAAGCTTTTCCTTGCTATTTCAATCTCTTTAAAAGACAATTAACTGTTTAAAAAATAATGCCACTATAATATGGAGTTCATACATTACTTAAAAGTAAAATGTATGTTAACAATAGCCACGTGATAATACAGAAATTAAAACATACAAAAATGTAGACACTCATACTATGTGAGGCCCTGAATTCATTCTCTAGTATTTCATTAAAAGAAGAAGGAAAAAAATAATAATAATGAGGGAGCCAAGGGGTGGCGCACTAAATTAAGTGCACATAGTACGAAGGACTAGGACCAGTGTAAGGATCTCAGTTCGTCCTTGGCTCCTTATCTTTGTGTGTGTGTGTGTGTATGTGTGTGTGTGTGTGTGTGTGTGTGTGTGTGTGTGTATGTGTGTGTGTGTGTCACTTCACAAGCTTCAAAGCAGGTCTGCGGGTGTCTATCTTCCTCTTTCCCTCTCTAACCTCCTATCCTCTCTCAATTTCTCTCTGTCCTATTCAATAAAAGTGGAAAAAAATGGCCACCAGGAACAGTGGATTAACAGTGCTGGCATAGATCCTCCAGCAATAACCCTAGAGGGAAAAAAAAATAGTAATGAAATCAGTTCATTATTTGAAATCACTTAAATTGATAAACCTCTAAGCAGATATAATTTAAAAAAATTAGAATATAATTATTAATATAGGGATAAAGGTGATATCACTTAAGGCTTTACAGATATTTGAATTAAAATAACAAAATATGCCTAGACTTAGTTATAAAATTTAGCATTTTATAATGATATAGTACTTTGAAAAACTCCAGCTGCAGCTGGGAGGTGACACACCTGGCTGAGCACATGCATCACGATGCACAAAGATCTGGGTTCAAGCCCCCAGTCTCCACCTGAAGGGGGAAAGCTTCTCTAGTGAAGCAATACTGCAAGTGTTTCTTTTTCTCCCACTCTATTTCACCCCTCCACTCTCAATTTCTCTCTGTCCTATAAAATAATAAGGAGAGAAAGAGAAAGAAAGAGAGAGAGAGATGCCCGAAGTGGCGGGTTCTCTATTCATGTGCCACGTCCTAGGGATAAATCTGGTTGGGGGGGGGGAAAAAAACAAATGATCCCAGCAGCCCCCCATAGCTCACTGAAAGACAAACTGAACATGTGGCATGTGCAATTGAAAGTAGAAATAACATACATTTGCATCTAATGTATAAATTTAATAACTGCATAACATTCATAATATGCATACATGATACTCACATTATACTTGTTGTAGATAATATTTAATTAGCACTGATTTTAATTTGCATGACAATAATAAAATGGAAATGTGTGATTTAAATTTTCTATTTATAGAATAATTATAACAGTCTAAATATATATATGTGTGTGTGTATCGTCAAATCTGATGTTAAAAACCTTCCCAGAGACTACTGTATAGTATGGATCTAGTTCACATAACTTTACAATTAAAAACATCAATACTTAAAGACTTGAAAAAATGCCTTCAAAATGAACAGAGTCTATTAATCAGTTGGATGACTCCCTTTATTTTTGTTTGTTGCTACTGCTTTATTAATAATGCTACATTATATACAAGGCCAAAATTCCTAAGTAGAAATAGACATTTAATTTTGTGATTGTCTATATTATTATTGTTATCACTATTTATTTATTTTATGAGATCATTCAGCTTTTTAAAAATTTTTTTATCGAGGCATTAATGATTTACAGTAAAGACAGTTGTTAATACATGGGTAAATTTTCTCAAAATTCTGCAAAACACTCCCCATTTCATCGGCACTGAAATGGCTGACAGCCTGAAGGTTGTTCCTGTTGATGCTCTAGGCTAAAGGCAAGAAATTGTGAGGTTAGGAGCCAGGATTTGGGGACACACCCAGAAAGGGACAGAATAGTGTGATTGTACATAACTGACAGTTTGCTCCTCTTTACCTCTGAACGAGTGGTAACTTGTCAATATTAATTGCCAGTTTATATCTGGTGGGTGGTATTCGAATATGTGCTGGTGTTTGGACAATGTGCAAACATCGCATGTTCAGTGTATGTATATGCTTGTGTGCTGGGCATATATGCACACAGGGCATCTATGCTTTTGTTTGCTTCAGACACTTCAACTGTTCTCTTGGTCAAACCTATTCTGTTTTTCTTCTTTGGGGGATTGCTCCTCATTCACTCTGAGTTTCTGACATGGCTGCTAGACACTGTAGCCTGTCCCTCCTGTCTTGGCTTGTCACTCAGAGCAGGGAAAGCAAAGCACTACACATCCCTTGATACCTATGCCTGACAGACAAGAGTTCTTCATGAGAGTTTTGGAATTAGAGTTGAGCAGATGGCTGTTGTCTCCCCATGTATCGTGACCTATATAGACATGACACCAGTCCCGTGGGTGGCCATGCCTTCCACAGTATAGACATAGGCCAAGATAAGAGGCAGGGAGATGGACACATGCATAGTGACTATCATAGTGTAGGTTCTCCCCTGGGCCAACTCTGAGCCAACAATGGCAAGAAAATTACTTTATATGAAAAGTAAAAAGAACACCAAAAAGGGAGAGAAGATGTGAGGCAAGAGAACAGAGCCAAACAATCAGCAAACAATGAGCTGCAGAGCCAGATATCCCAGGGGATAATGCCGGGCACACAATGTTTATTTTCAATTTTTCCAGTAGCCAATAGTTACCTTCTGAATTAAGATAGGTCTCCTGGCATCTGGAAAGCTGCATGTCCATGGCTTTGAGTAATAAACTGTAAAAAGATATTTCTTAGTAAAGATGGAATTATACCTCAGGTTGTGCAGGCACTGGCAGCCATCTCCACAAATAATGACACAGAAAAGCCCAAGGCCCTAAGACAGTCCAAGAGTCCAACCGCACTTCCCATGGACAGCTCTGGATGCCTTGTAGCCATTTCATTTCCAAACTCTCCTATTCCTGTTTCATCTCTCCAGTTTCCATATATTAGGGATTACTCTGTATGTGAATTTTCCTACATACCAATATACAATGTCTCAGTTGGTTCAACTTCAAGACAGTTTTGTGAATCCAGTGCTACTAGTACTGCTCTCTGACACTGGGAGACATCTTTTCCTAGGAAGATGTCACAAGTATTCAGCAGGTGTTTACACTGTGATAAGAGCTGAACTACTGGGTCATTGTCTTAGGTGTCAGCAATGATATCACTTTACTTGGACATTTATTCTCAGTATTTTTTTAATTATTATTCCACATTTCTCTTTCTAATTTCTCAAATGTACTCTAATTACTTCTTTTCTCTTTCTCACACTCCTCATTTTACCCAGACTACATTGTAAAGAGCACTCAGTGTAAGTCAAAACAAGTATTTCACCAATAAGTTTGTATACCAAGACGTTTAAAGAGAAGTGCCTTAAGATCTCTGAGGTGTATTCCATATCTAAGTTGAGCATCTATGCTCTTCAGAACCTACCTTACATCCCAAAAAATGTTACAAGTGAGCCTACCTCACAGGTCAAACCGAAGTCCAACTATAGAACCCCATTTTGTGCACTTGTTAGAAAGAACAAGCTATTAGAAGTGTAGGAAAGGGATATGCAGAAGTAAACTGGGAGATACAGGAAGGCAGGACTTAGGTGACCTGATTCAAAGGTCGTGAGAGCACACAAACTGCTTTTGGAATAAGGTACACTCTGAAAGCAGAAAAATGGTTCATAATTGCAAGGTGTTTTTTTTTTTTGAGAAGTGTTGACTAAGTAGTTTATCAATCCTCACGTTATCAACCTGCATACACATGTTTCATGCTTTGTAGCATCTGTGAAAATACATTAGTTAATAGTTAATTACCCACTAATTATAACATCACTGAATGGCTACACTGACACAACCATATAATTATGGAGCAGAAAGCTCTGAGCAATTATAAGACTGAGCATATCCGTTGATTACAATAAACCTCTAGCTCATTGTTGATATTTGTCACCTGCTTAAATGTTCCTGACCTCTTGATACATGAAATAAATCATGTGAGCCTTAGTAAATATAGTTTTTGGAGAGGAAAAAAACGAGTTAATGGGGAGGAGAGAACACATATGTGCAGTGTCTGGAGAGGTGAGTAGCAGGTAGCATAGGATTTGTAGACATAAGATCATAGTTTCTATTCCTAATGCTACTAATGCCTGGGTAGTGCTTTGTCTCTTTTCCTCATAAATAAAGCTACTTATTTCATAGCATTTATTGATTTAATAATTATTATTATATTGTTTAATTAATTATTATTATGTATTTTTTTAACCAGAGCATTCCTCAGTTCTTGATTATTAAGGTACCAGGAATTGAATTTAGGACCTCAAGTCTTAGACATGAAGGTTTCTTGTGTAAATCACTGTACTGTGTTCTCTCCCTAGTCCATCATTTTTAAATAACACATATGAATCAAACTAACAACATGTATGATGTGTTCACTTTTATTTGTCTAGTCAAAATAAAATTCCATATAATGATTCCTGTAATATTTGTCCTCCAGTACTTATTTTCTAGTTCATGAAAAGAAACATCTTCTATGCAAATGTATGAGCCACTACCAGGACAGATGGATGCAGATTATTACAGGAGCTTAGTGGGACCACTGACTTAATGAAATACTGGAAAATATGATATTGGAGAAATGATATTGGGTCTATTAATCAATGACAAATATTGTCAAATGTATGGGGAATCTGAGCACATATGTGTTTCATAAAGGTGGCTAGTGAATCAGATAATGCATACACATAAAAAATAATAATAATTATCTCCAGGGGGACATGGTCATGAAATAGCAGCAACCAACAGGTCATAATAGGAACAACCAACTAGTGCAATGAACAGCAACCAGGATCTCACAACACTGCAACTACAATGTTTGAAAATTTCATTGATCCACAGGTGGGTGCATGTGCATGTGGAATAACATGTGGAAGAAATTTTCAATAAAAGAAAAAAAAAACAGATTGAACATGGATTCAACAGCAGGCAATGGGCAGGTGGTGCCATTTTGATAAGTCACACAGTGGAACACACAGGCTGATCTCTGAGAATGCAGGCAAAACCTTGGTAGAAACTAAAAATGTGTGGCCTACTCAGACTGCAGAAGGGGGCTGCCAGAGGCCAGAATAGAGTCTGAAAGAAGGCAGCAAGAGGCAATTCTGCCTACTCAAGGTAATATAAATGACTCCTCTCCTTCCCATGACATATACCAGCATATCATAGTGCCACTGGCTGGCTAAATCTAAGAAACTGCTCATAACTAAGCCATGGAAAAATACAGCTGTTCAACATCTCAAGGATTTAGAAAAAATGTCTGAATTTGAATTTCAGAAACCTTGTTATGAAGGCAATTCAAGATTGCCAGAAATAACATACAGCCACAAATTCAGGATCTCAAAGATCATGTCACCAAAGAGCTACAAAGTGTACAAAGAAAACTCTGAACAGAGCTACAGAATGTGAAGGACACTGGATAGACTTAAGGCTTACAAAAAAAGTCTAGAAAATAAATCAGATTGAGAAGAAAATATTAAGGCTAAAAGGTAAAACCACCACTCTTTCTAAGTGCAAAGCTGTTGGATAGAAAGTGTTCATGAAAAATTGTAGCAATTTTCTCTGAAATACCAAACACCACCATAACCATAAATGTGAGAATTATTGTGATATCTAGGGCCAAAGAAAAGGAGAGAGAGAGAAAGAGGCAGAGAACACATTCAAAATTTTTCCAAACCTAGGCAATGTTCAAAGCATAGGCATATAAGAAGTCTAATGAATACCTAAGTTCTCAGTCCAAATGGCCCACAACATGACATATCATAGTAAAACTATCCAAAAGCAAATGCAAGGAAAAAATCACAAGCAGCTAGCAGAAGGGAAACTCTAACATACAGAGAGAGAAGCATCAAGCCTGCATCAAATTTCTTAATCACTAACCACAGAGGCAAGAAGGGAGTGGACTGACATATTCACAGTACTAAAAGATAAGAATTTCTATCCCCAACACTCTACCCTGCCAAATTATTCTTCGGGTATGAAGAAGAAATTAAAATCTTTCCAGACATACAGAAGCTGAAGAAATTCACCACCACTAATTCTGCAAAGCAAAAACTACTGAAAGTAGTCCTACATGAAAAAGAAACAAAGGAACTCCAACTCTAAACAAGACAACCAGTGGCAGAATGAACTGGGTACACACACGACAATGAAAGAAGCAAATACATAGAAAAAATTAGGACAAAATAGACAGAGCAATATGAACAATATTGGTGAACCAAAGGTAACCATCAGAGACTTAGATATTAAACTAGAAGTCCCAAAATCCTATTTTTTGCTTCACCTTGGCTGGACCTGAAGGAAAAATGTTGGGTGGAATGAGTCAGGAATAGAGGAATGAATACGAAATGATTTCACATATAGGTAGAACTCAGGAGATAGAGTGAGGAAAGAGCACCTTGAAACTTGGGCCGGGGGTGGTGTCTTGCACCAATACCAAGTGGCTCAGGGGAAAGAATGGAAAGGGGAAGCATGGAAGGTGGTGAGAGGTGAGAATATTTTGCAGACATACATGATGTGAAGCAGGAAACAGTATCCATGTGTAGACAACTCCCACTCCTAATAAAATGTAAAGAAAACATAGTAATAATAATAATCTATTTCTGCATCCCCTAAAATAATGTGCTAGGTTCAGGCAAACAGAAATATTGATCTTGATATTTATGAGTAGGGGAGATATCTATGATAAGCAAGCTACTGTGGGAATATATTTTAAATGGACTCGTTTCCTACCATCAGGCTCTTTAAGCAACTCTTTTGTGTTACAACCTTATGCAAGAGCTTTCTTTTTCACATATTATAAATGACCTTCATAATTAAAATGACAAAGGGCCTTTCAATAAGTCCTAATACATACATATATATGGGTTTTCAGGAAAGTTTTGATGCACGTTTGCATAGAAAAACATAAAGTATGTCATGGCTTTTCAGGTGATCCAATTTTAACCTAAAAACCTTTTAAAACTCAAGCTGTAAAATAACTAGATAGGTATAGGAAAGTTATTTTAAATTCTAACATTATTAAGACAACATTGTTTTTTTTTTGCCCTCTTTTCTTCCAAGCCTGTAAAACTTTGTAAAATGCCTTAGGAATTTCCAGCCTAATCATTTTCTAAGAGAAAGATTGCAGATATTTCAAAACATTGGATTGACATTTTCAGTATAATGTATATGGATTTTGTTGAAGAAAATGTTCAGTTCCTGTAGGCCAAAATAAACAATTCAACTGCTGTGTAATTAATACTTACCTGTAATACCCAAGATTGGTTCATGATAATTTCTCTGAGAAAACTGAACATTAGTCACTGAGTATATTACATAGCTTGTAGCTATATAGGAATTTTTTCAAATAGAACTATGTTTCTCTTTCAAAAAAATTTTTAGAAGACCACATATCAATGAAATATGACATTCAATTTCCTTTGAGCAATCATTACACGTTATGTACTATGTTCCACACCTAGAGACATTCAGTAAGTGTTTGTTGGCTGAATGAAAAATATGATGATCACTTGAAAAGAATTTTATCTACATTTATCAGACATCAGATTGAAGACAACGAAGGCAAACACTTTCTGAGAACTCTGAACATAAATAAAACTTTTTTGTTTTTGAAGAACATCCATTTTATCATAGTTTGTCTCATTATAGAGTCATCATTCTCTTAGCCCTCCTCACTCTCCATTAGGAAAGACCATTTGTAGCTCAGCCTTCTAAACTGTGTACAGAAGAACTTTATTCTTCCAAGAGCCACTTGCATATTCATAACATCATTCCTTGGCTATAAAAAATTGTGCACTTCAAAAATAGCACTTGGATTTGGATGGTTGTATACCAGATTGAGCACACAAGTGACCAAATGCAAGGACTCAGGTTCAAGCACTAGGTTCACACATACAGGAGAGCAAGCTTCACTAGTGGTGTAGTCGGGTTGCAAGTATCTCCATTTCTCTCCTCTTTTTCCCTCTCCCCTTTCAATTTCTCTGTCATATGAAGTAAAACACAGTCAACAGGAACAGGGGATTCAGACAGGCACCAGACCCCAATAATAACCCTCATAGTAAAAGAGAGGGAGGGAGAGAGAGAGGGAGAGAGAATGAAGAACTAGAAAAGCACTTAACATTACTATGAAAAGTACTCCTCAATATATTGAACTTTGAATCCTACCTGCAAGTTGTATTGATGGAAACAGACCAAATGATTTTGAGGGCCAGGCATCTTCAACCCCTGATAAACTGTTCATTTCATAGATATATTCAAGAATTCATCATTTTTACATAGAATTTACTAGTTCAGGAACTTCTAAGGTTGACATTTGTAGAGAAATGTTTAGATTATGATGTGGAAATCCCAATTTTAAAATTGAGTTGGCAAAATTTATTCAGCTTTCCACTAATGTTCTATGACTTTAAACCAAGTTTGTGAATCCTGAGGCTATGTGCACAGGTAAAGAAATGTCATTATTTTGAACAATCTTTAAAAAAGCACAGAATGAAAGTTGGGAGTAGAGTTATATAAAAAGATGTTCATGCCTGTGGCTCTGAGGCCCCAGGTTCAATCTCTGGCACCACTATAAGCCAACGCTAAGCAGTCTGCTGGTTAGGCAAAAGCTCGCAGGGTTATGGCCTCCTTGGAATATACCTAAAATAGACCTACTAGCTTTCTTCAAAATGGAGACCCCCAAATCTTCATCTGCGATATTCTTGCCTGTAGATTCATGATTAATCAACAACTTGTTCTGCTTTATATCTTAATGCTTTTTCAGATACCAGGTTCCAGATGCTATATCATGATGCCAACCAGACTTCCCAGGGCAGACAACAATACCAATTGGTCCTGGAGCCCCATCTCCTCAGATCCCTGCCCCACTAGCGAAATAGAGAGACAGACTGGGAGTATGGATTGACCTGTTAACACCCATGTCCAGAGGGGAAACAATTACAGAAGCCAGACCTTCCACCTTCTGAACCCCATAATGATCTTGGGTTCATACTTCCAGAGGGATAAAGAGTAGGAAAAATATCAGGGGAGGGGATGGGATATGAAGTTCTAGTGGTGGGAACTGTGTGGAGTTTTACCCTCTTATGCTATAGGCTTGTCAATATTTCCATTTTATAAATACATATTTAAATAATGATATTATTTAAAATGCAAAACAAAACTATGTATCATTACTTAATCTTAGAGCCTCTTAAAACAGCAAAAATATTCAACTTCTATTGAAGACAGAGGATGCTTCAAACAACAGTAATAGATATTTCAAAACCTTCCTGACTGTGCTACAAAAATCACAGGTGGGGAATCAGCAAACATGCACAACTAATCACAGTTCAATATGCAAATAAAGCAGAGGCTCAATGCATCACGGGAAAGACACCAAACTCAAGCCACCCATATGCATGACTTCTTGAGAGAGGTAACTTCCTTACTTGAGTTTGTTTTAAAAAAGGAATTAAACTGTATGCTTGTAGGAACAGATTTACCAACAAAACTAACAGCACATAAATGCACTAACATCACAAGTAGTGAGAGCAAATGCTGACTGAGGGCTGTTCTTTCATCTCTAATGTCACCATATTTCAAGCTATACTAGTATACTAGGTGGGGGGGGGGGGTTGAAAAGTGATTCAGAAAACTGAGAAATGTTACACATATATAAACTACTGTATTTTACTGTCAACCTTAAGCCATTCATACCCCCTCAATAATGGAAAAAATAATCCCAAATGATCCTTTACAGAAAGATCACCCTCCTGTACTTGTGTTTCAATGATCAAAGAGAGTAAAAATTTTAAATGTGTAACAAATGGTCTCTATCCCAAGGGGACATACAGAAAAAATTAGAAAATACAGAAATGTATAATTATGGGTGGCATGAAATTAACCCCAGTCTAAGTCAAAGACAAGCTATAAAAATTATATACAGATCTATGACAAAATCAGCAATGAGTCCAGTGTAATTCTAGGGCAGCCAAAGTGAGCAGTTCTTTGCAGAAAAGCAACGTGCAAGCCAGGTGGCTTTTGTCAACTGTCACCTACTTATAAAAAAAAAATGATACAATACTGATGAGAAAACTACATGGTGAATCCAGTACAATCTGAGCTACCCAGTGGATGGCAAGCCGGGGGGCACTAACCTTTCCGCTCTCACTATGGCCAGGCTTTGTATAGGGATTATTCCCTCATTCCACCCACATTGTCCAACAGCTTGCAGCTGGGGAGATGGCTTAATTACTGACATCCACAAATATGATGGCCAATGACTCCCATGGGGATTTCTGAAACCACTCAGCTACAGATGGAAGGAAGAAATTCGCTGCAGGATAAAGAACTGCTGGGGTTAGAAAGCATAAAGGCAATCATGCATGCTGTGAAAACCATAAAGGCATACTGCTCCTGTCTGTGGCTGCTAAGATGATAATTAATAGGGAGCCAGAAGGTGATTGCAGTCTCTGAGAATTGATTATTGAAGAACTAAAAATCCAGGGCAGTATATTTGCTTAGAGTGTTCTAGAGAGTCAAACAAGCCTGGTTTTCAATCATAGAGTACTGTGCCTTTGATAGAGTGCTGTGTTTAAAGATTGATTGCAAAGTCTTAAAACCATCATTTCTCCACTTATTTCATAAATAACCTTTCTTAAAATGCTTAATTCACTTATTAATTATTGGATAGTGAGGGGGGAGAAATTGAGAGAAATGGGGGAGATCGATAGGGAAAGAGACAGAGATATCCCTGTAGCCCTGCTTCACTGCTCTTGAATCTTTCCCCTGCAGGTGGGGACCGAGGTCTTGAACCTGGATCCTTGTGCACTATAATGTGAGCGTTTAAGCAGATGTGCCACTGTCTGGCCCCTATTAATGGTCTTTAATAGCATTACATACCACACCATAACTAACCATCACTATATCCAAATTGAAGCAGTCAAAATATCTTTAAAACCGAGATTTTTTTTTTGAGTGTGTCCATTTCCATACTTGTGGTGTGTATATATTCCAATACCTTCTATTTTCTCTTCCCTTGATTTGCATTTACTCTGTTAATTTACTGATTCTTCAAATGCAAGTAAAATATGTAGAAGAAGGAGTTAAGAGGCATTTTGACTCAAGAAGTGACTATTTGAAAGATTTCAAAAGTCCACATCTACCTCAGTTTTCTTTGTTTGTTTGTTTAAGATTTTATTATTTGTTAATGAGAAAGATGGGAGGAGAGAGAGAGCGTGAGAGAGAGAGAAGAGGGACTAGACATCACTCTGATACACATGCTGCCGAGGATTTAACTGGGATCTCATGCTTGAGAGCCCAGTGGTCAGTGGGAATCCACAGCTCCTGGCAGCCATTTTTCTTTTCGTTTCTTTTTTTCCTTTCTAATTTTTATTAGATATGACAGAAAGAAATGAAGAGAGGAGGGAGAAACAGAGAGGGTGGAGACCTGTAAACTTACTTCACCATTTGTGAAGTGGAACCCCCACAAGTACGGAGCAGCAGGGGCTCAAGCCCGAGTCCTTCAACTTGGTAATATGTGTGTGTGTTTACCCAGTTGTGCCACCACCACCTCCCTCTAATTATCTTAATTTCCTTGGCTACGTGTTATGAAAGCTTCCAATTTCTGCTTTCAAACATATTAAATAAAAATAATAATTTAATAAGATTTAAGAAAAAAAGGAGTAGTTTGCAATTCATGGACCTTTTCATTCAACTCATTATGTATTTTATTTACTATTAACAGAGTTTTATCACCTATAAGCTGTTCAAAATGATAAAAGAATCTCCTTTGCTTCAGGTTGAATAGAACTTGAAGGAATCATGTTAAATGAGATCAGCCAGAGGCAACTACATGGAATCACTTAGAGGTGGAAGTTGGAGCAGTAGTGCACCTGACTTGCATCTGAAGCCCCAGGTTCAATTCCCAGTACCATCATATGCCAGAGCTAAGCAGTCCAAGGACTTCTCTCTCATGAAAAGAAGTAGTAAAATGTTCAAAAAAAAAAACAACCTTGAAATACAAAGAAAGAAAGAAAGAAAGAAAGAAAGAAAGAAAGGAAGGAAGGAAGGAAGGAAGGAAGGAAGGAAGGAAGAAAGAAAGAAAGAAAGAAAGAAAGAAAGAAAGAAAGAAAGAAAGAAAGAAAACAGAGAAGGAAACCATAGTCCTAAACTTCAAGATCTGTGAATGTTCAGGAGGATTTTAGTTTCACTTCTAGCAGGTGATTAAAGTTAAGGGCATAGTGAGTGTGTGAGCTCCAGGAAGAGACAATAACTACTTAGTGCTTTAGAGGTTTGAATAAACTATAAGGCTTTATAAAGAGCAGAGAATATTTCTTTATTTCCCCCTTAAGATTTTCTTTTCAGGAGCTGGGCAGTAGTGCAGCAGGTTAAGTGCAGGTGGTGCAAAGCACAAGGACAGGCCTAAGGATCCTGGTTCAAGCCCCCGACTCCCCACCTGCAGGGGAGTCCCTTCACAAGCAGTGAAGTAGGTCTGCAGGTGTCTATCTTTCTCTCCCCCTCTCTGTCTTCCACTCCTCTCTCCATTTCTCTCTGTCCTATCCAACAACGATGACATCAATAACAAAAACAATAATAGCTACAATAATAAAAACAATAAGGAAAACAAAAGGGAATAAATAAATAAATATTAAAAATAATTTTTTAAAACATGATTTTCTTTTCTTTTTATGGGAGGTAATGGGCTAATGGTTTATAGTCAACATTAAATACAGTTCTTGGTACATGTGTAAAATTTCTCAGATTTCTGCAGAACACTCTCACCCCCCCACCTAGGTCCTCCTCCACCATCATGCTCCAGGACCTGAATTCCCACTCCCACCCTGAGTCCTTTTCTTTTACTCTGTTTCAATAAGCCAACTCCAGTCCAAGTTCTGCTTTGTGTTTCCCTTTCTGTTCCTATTTCTCAACTTCTGTCTTGAAGTGAAATCATCTCATAATCATCCATCTCTTTCTGGCTTATTTGACTTAACATGATTCCTTCAAGATCCATCCAAGATGAGGTGAAGAAGGTGAATTCATCATTCTTAATAGCTTATATATATATATATGTATCAGAATTTTCTTAGCTACTCACCTAGGGTGCTTCCAACTTTTAGCTAGTATAAACTGTGCTGCAAGGGGCCAGGCAGTGGCACACATGGTTAAGCACACACATTACAAACTGTGCTGCTACGAACATGAATATACACATATCTTTTTGGATGGCTGTGTTTGGTTCCTTAGGATATATCCGAAGAAGAGAAATTCCTGGGTCATAGGACAGGTTTATTGCTAGGTGTCTGAGAGTAGTCCAGAGAAGCAGACAATATTTCTACTATTCAAGAGGACAGGGCAGAGAATACAGAGAAATTACGTGTAGATTAGGTACTGAGATAGAAATTAATGGAAACAGTGAATGATGCCGATTACTATGACATAAGTTGTTCTTAAATTACTGTTCACCTTTTAAACCTTTTAAACCCCCCACTACGCACACACATTCCAAACCTACCTACCTTTGGGTCAGAGAAAAGTCACCCAATAGGGTACATGCCTTGCCATTAGTACAGCTCAGATTAGAACCCCGGTAGGACACAGCAGTTCTTTGGTACCAGTCCTGACAAAAGGAAGACAAACACACACACACACACACACACACACACACACACACACACACAGCCTTGACTCAGCCTCCAATCCTCTAACATGTTTGCTTCACAGAGTACACACCATATCTTCTATCTTTTCTTTCATTTGTTACATAAGGCAACTTCTACCTTCCTTGTTTTCTCCTCATACACGACTCAATCATTTCACGATTTATAAACAAAAAGGAAACTTATGCATTTGGCATGCTTGGCTATTCAGAAATTTTTTTTCCTTGAAACATTCATCTTTTCGTGTAGCCTTTGGGGTTCTTTCCTTATTTACCTATAGTTACTGCAATCAAAGTGCTTTCTGCTATGATAGCAATAATGCTGCTATTTGTGAAAGTTTACATATGGGCCTTTGTTGTTTCAGCCCTATTCTTACTTCTTCTTCTAGCGTTTGCCCTTCTTCCGTAGCCAGTAAACAGGTCAGGTTGAAAGCTGTCAGGAGCTGCTTGTTGCTGGCTTTGAAAGTGACTGGGATCCATGTGGATTCAGGCGGCTAGGAAGGATCGTCAGTTTCCCCAATGAATGGGTACTCACGGGATGCACCACGAGAAGGTCGATCCAATGCATCCCCCTATTCTTACTAATCTAGAAGTGACTCCCTTTGCTATGATTTAACACCATTCATTTGTTTTATCACCAGGGTTAGCAAGCAGCTAGCTAGCTGTCAGAAAGCAGCTAGCTTTCTTCCTTAATTTTTTTCTTCCTTTTTTTAAAACTTTCTTTCTTTGATAGAGACAGAGAAATTGATATGGAATGGAGAGAAGAAAGAGAGATGCTTGGAGTACTACTTCCCTCACTGCTTGTGAAATCAGGAGCTCGAACATGGTAGAGTGGGAATCAGGAGCTCGAACATGGTAGAGTGTGACTTTACCAGGTGTGCCCCAGCATCTGGTCTCTTGGAACCAAGTTTTATTTTTCTATGTGATTTTATTTATTTATTTTGTTATTGCCAAGGGTCTCACCACTCCAGGTCAATATTTTCAGACTGAAAGTCTCAGGAGTAGAGCACTGAAGTTTCCACCTAGGTGATGAGACCCAGACTCAAACCAAACTTGCATACATGAAACAGGAGACACACACACAGGACAGCTATTCAAAGCCTCTCACTATGTATAGCCGTAGTACTCCCCCAAGAAACACCAGTTAATTCACAAGCCTGAAATAAAAAAATTCTGTCCTATTTATATCATTTACACAAAATCATTGTTTTTTTGTTGAGCAAGAGAAAGACAGAAAGACAGAGAGTTTCCCTTTCAGATCTTCTTACTCAACTTCTGTTGATGAGTGGGATCATCCCATACTCATATTTATCTTTCTGACTTAGTTCACTTAACATAATTCCTTCTAGCTCTGTCCAAGATGGGTCAGAGAAGGTGGGTTCATTGTTCTTCATAGCTGCATAGTATTCCATTGTGCATATATACCACAGCTTTCTCAGCCACTCATCTGTTGTTGGGCACCTGGGTTGCTTCCAGGTTTTAGCTATTATGAATTGTGCTGCTATGAACATAGGAGTACACACCTCTTTTTGGTTGGGTGTTATGGAGTTCTTGGGGTATAACCCCAGGAGAGGAATTACTGGGTCATATGGAAGGTCCATGTCTAGCCTTCTGAGAGTTTTCCAGACTGCTCTCCACAGAGGCTGTACCAATTTACATTCCCACCAGCAATGTAAAAGGGTTCCTCTGTCCCCACATCCTCTCCAGCATTTGTTGCTGCTGTCCTTTTTGATGTATGCCATTCTTACAGGAGTGAGGTGGTATCTTAGTGTTGTCTTAATTTGCATTTCTCTGACAATTAGTGACCTAGAGATAGTACATTCTAATTTCATCTCAGGTGGTTCACTTTCTAACAAAGTCCCATAACCTAGACATACACCAGTTTCTGTGAGAGAGAGCTTATGTTCACGCGTATCCATAAACTACTGCAAAATATATACCTGAAAGCAGAAGTACACTAGAGTTTGCAGTGAGTACCCTCCTAACACTTCCTCTCCACTATTCCAAGCTTTGGGTCCATGATTGCTCAACAATTTGTTTGGCTTCGTATGTTAACTCTCTTTTCAGTCACCAGGTTCCAGATGTCATCAGGATGCCAGCCAGGCTTCCCTGGACTTTAGACCCCACCAATGTGTCCTGGAGCTCAGCTTCCCCAGAGACCCACCCTACTAGGGAAAGAGAGAGGCAGACTGGGAGTATAGACCGACCAGTCAACGCCCATGTTCAGCGGGGAAGCAATTATAGAAGCCAGACCTTCCACCTTCTGCAACCCACAATGACCCTGGGTCCATGGTCCCAGAGGGATAGAGAATGGGAAAGCTATCAGGGGAGGGGGTGGGTTATGGAGATTGGGTGGTGGGAATTGTGTGGAGTTGTACCCCTCCTACCTTATGGTTTTGTTAATTAATCCTTTCTTAAATAAAAAAATAAAAATAAAAAAAGAAACATGCAAAAAAAAAAAAAAAAGAAAGAAAGACAGAGAAGTGAAAGAGACCGCAGCACTGAAGTTTCCTTCAATGCAGTGGGGACAGACTTGAACCTGGTAGTGTACATGGCAAAAAAGAGCACTATCCAAGTGAACTAGTTCAACAGACCTGCAAAATGTTGTTAAAATAACTTATAAATACCATTTGATTTTGCCCCATGTACCCCATGCTCACCTCTAATACTAATTTTGTTCCATTTCATTTCCAAACAAAATAACTGTACAGGTATTTCTTCTTTTTATATATAAATTTTATTACTTTTTTATTATCTTTATTTATTGGATAGAGACAGCCAGAAACCAAGAGGGAAAAAATGCTAGAGAGGGAGAGAGACAGAGAGACACCTGCAGCACTGCTTTACCACTTACAAAGCTTTCCCCCTGTAAGTGGGGACCTGGGACTTGAACCTAGGTCTTTGTGCTTTGTAACATTTGCCCAACCAGGTGTGCCACCACCTGGCCCCTGTAGGGGCATTTCTAATACACACATTATTAAACTGTTTTTTTTTTTAATTTGGATTATTTCCTGCTATTTTGAGAGAGTGGAAATAGAAACATCAGACCCCTAGTACCTAATCCTGACTTCTAGTAAGTACATAATATTCTTTCTGAGGTTTTAAATAAAATATGTCTTGGAAAGGAAGGGTTTTTGTCATTTAAAACATCTGAATCATCCTTCTATACCAAATCTATTCTCCATCCTGCAGGATATCTTCCCAATATACAAATTTTATCATTTCCTTGAAAATTCTCTCTCATTTCTGATACACATTTTCTAGGAATCCAGGACCATACATGGTACAAAATACAGGTTTATTATAGAGATTATGCTCTACAGAAACTGGTAAATAAGTTTGGAAAAGATGTTTGTGCATTGAGTGGTGAATGAAGTCTCCAGAGAACCAAAGCTGAAAAATAAGGAAAAGCAAGCCCAGGAGGACAATAAGATTATATAAGACCAAGAAGAAACCTAGAAACCTACTTCTCTCTCTCTCTCTCTCTTTTTCTCCCTTTCTCTCCCTCCCCCTGCCCCTCTCCCCTCCCTCCCCTTCCCCCTTTCCCTCTTTCTCCCTCACTCTCTCTCTACCTATCTCTCCCTCCCTCCCTCTCTCCCTTCCTCCCTCCAACTGCTGGTTCAGAACTCAGAGTAGTAGAAGAAGGAAAGCCAGGATGCTGCCATGAAAGGAAGCCCTCATCTTAGCATCACCAATGAGAAACCACAGTTGTGTCTGCTGTAGTTACTGACTTTAGAGAAAAGTAATATTTCACTTCTACCATGCAAATCTCACACAAATTTCTCTTGTCTCCAAGTTAATCCCAAAGGATTCAAGGGAATGAATTCTACAAAACAATTCCAGCTTTTCCACATAGACATTATATCAGCCCACAATACATTTTAATGGCTAGAACTTTTAAGATTAAAAAAAAAATACCTCCCAGAGCCCCCCCCCCCACACACACACACACCTTTCCTGCTCCCAAGTTTCTGCTTTTTCAGGAGGTTAGTGAGTCACTCAGAAAGTCCTTGTTTTCTTCAGTTGATCAACTACTATCTATTCTTAACTTGATGGGCTAAATCCCAACTCTTTCACACTTTTTGGTGTCTGTGTTAGCTGTATTTCCATTGAAAAAAAAAACTACAGGCCCTTTGAAATATAATTAAAATATGCCTACTAGCTATCTACAAAATGGAGGAACCCCCAATACTTCATCTGCACTATTCCAGCCTTTAGGTCCATGATTAGTCAACGATTTGTTTGGCTTTGTATGTTAACTCTCTTTTCAGCCACCAGGTTCCAGAGGCTATCGATGATGCTGATCAGAATTCCTTGGACAGATGACCCCCCAATGTGCCCTGGAGCTCTACTTCCCCAGAGTCCTGCCATACTAGGGAAAGAGAGAGGCAGACTGGGAGTACAGATAGACCAGTCAACACCCATGTTCAGTGGGGAAGCAATTACAGAAGCCAGACCTTCCACCTTCTGCATCCCACAGTGGCCTTGGGTCCATACTCCCAGAGAGGTAAAGAATAGGAAAGCTATCAGGGGAGGGCATGAGATAAGGAGATTTGGTGGTGGGAATTGTGTGGAGTTGTACCCCTCTTATCCTATGGTTTTGTTATTGTCTCCTTTTTTAAATAAACAAAAAAATAAACTATGGCAGAAAATGCCATATGAAGGAATCCTATGAAGGAATAGTTGTTGCCACCAATAGTTACAATCCAGAGTTTCTAGATTACTTATTCACTATACCTTTTTTATTTTGTTGTTGTTTAGATAGACACAAGGAGACAGATGCAGAGAAAGAGAATGAAAGAAACAACAACACTGAAAGGGACTAGGTTCAATTCTGGGCCACGCATAAGGCAAAGTTGCAAATTATCCAGATGTTAGCTATTCCACAGGCCTTGTAGTTCACATTCACTACTAAGCTCTTTGGATACAGAAAACATGATCTTGTGCAGTCATACATACAAATAATTCAACAGATACTTCAGTCATGATAAGTATTCAAGAAATACACTTTGACTTAACTAATCAGTAACTTGAATGAAGGGACACATGCATAAATAAATGACAAGAAAGAAGATTAAGGAGGCTGTGTAATGGTGGGCCTGGTTGAGCGCACATGTTGCAATGCACAAGGCCCTGGGTTGAAGTCCTCAACCCCCATCTGCAGGGGAAAGCTTCTCTTCTTGTTTATCTCCCCCTTCTATTTCAATATCTGGCTGTCTCTATCAAATACATAAAGATAATAAAAAAAATTAGAAAGGAAAAAGAAACTGAAGAACTGTTGCTACAAACAGATGATGCCATCTAGAATTGCTAAAGAAGTAGGTAATAACTCTAGTCAGAAAACAACACTACCCTCCTGAGATAGATTTCACTCACTACAGATGGATCACTCTGTTTCTATCTCCAGGTGTCACATCTTTATTAAAAGGTGAGTTCATCCTTATCATCCTTAGCTTCTCATCTATCCCAACTGTGCCAGTATCCTTAGAAGTTGCCCAGGAAAGGCCTGGCTCCTTATAGTCCATGCCAGCTGGCCCATTCTCATGCTCTATCAGCAGAAGATGATGTCAATGGTCCACTCTGACCAATACATTAACAGTTTGATGGTAGCAGAGAACTTCTTACAGTGTAGTGACATCCCTTACACAGCAGCGGGAATGAAGACAGGCACGGACAGAGTTCAGTCAATTGTGCATGTGGAGTTCACTCTGGTAGTAGAGGCCATCAAATCCAACAATATGTAAGGGATCCTGTGAGAGACTGGCAGTCGGGAGAAGTTTACACACATTTTTCTCTCAGTTTATGATGGAATCAAGAAAAGAGATGTGACTGTAAGAAAGCTACCAAATCCATTTACTTTGACTACACTACAAGCACAGGAAACCAAGGTGACACTTCTCAGCCATTAATATGATGTGTATTGCAGCAAACTCCCACACTGCCTTCCAGAACAATATTCCGGCAAGGGTGAATCACCCTTCTCTGGCATAAATTTTTGGTTTCTTGCTGTGTAGTGCTATTTAAAAATAATGACTTTAAAAAAAAACAATTTAGAAGCAGAAGATGACAGATTTCAGTGAATTTTAAAATTTTGAGTTTTTCATGATTAATTTCATTCAAATCTCTCTTCTAGCCCCCAACTTCCCTAAAGAATATTCAAGATCAATGTATAGAGTTCTACTTCTCATCTTATGTCCCCTAACGCATATAACCAATTAAAAGCTGAATCCTACAGACTTATTTCTGTCAACTATGTTCTGATTTGCATTCTAACTGAGGCCCATATTCTTTCTGATTGTGTGAGAACAAGCCAGGAATTCAGATGAGAACTTCAATTTGTACAAATTCAAAGTGAGCTCAAATAATTCTTCCTTATTCTGAACTCGCCTACCAGCTCTTATGATGGTATCTGCATTTACATTTTCTGAGTTTCAAGTATGATCAGTCCCTATAAGATTTTGTAGTTCACCTCCAGAAATTGACGGCCTTCCTGAATGACAGACAGCTAGCTTGGTTTCCTTGGATACTTCATTCACTGTTGATCAATGCTGGACTCTTTAGCACTGAGCACACATTCTAAATTCCTCATCTAAGCCTCTTGGAAAAAGCACTGTCTACCAGACCAAAGCTTTCCTAGCTGTCTCCTTTTGTTTTCCCATGCTATCCATACCCTCCCAGCCCAAACTCTATATATCTTATAATAAAAAATAAATAAAAAACACTGCATCAGAATTCCTAAATAGTGTCTCAGGCATTTGCCTTTAAATAAAAAGGTTTTCTGGAATGCTGGACAGTTATAGTCAGAGATATTCATCAGCCATACTGTGCTTTTCCTTATGAAGCAATCCTCTTTTATACTAGGAGGAAAATGTAGTCATGCTGACACACTCCATCACAAAAGAAAGGCTAGTGCTTCTCAGACATTCTATTACATGGAGATGTGTGTTAAGTGTGTAGCTGTTTATGAAGCATACTGCAATGTCAAAGGAGAAAGCTGGTCTTATCAGGTCTTATTATAATCTTCTACATGCAGGGAGAAGTTACATAAGTGGTAAAATATTACTATAGGTGTCTCTCTCTTCTCTTTATCACATCTTCCATCTCAATTTCTCTCTGTTCTTATCAAAAAGAAAACAAAACAAACAAACAAAAGACCCTATCTTGCAATTAGTATTACCCACATACTTTGCAACCCTTTTAGCCCCCCCTGGAAACTAAGACACTGTGTTGAGATTTACCCCAACATTCTCTTCTAGAAGCTTTCATGGTTACGTTTTGCAACGTGTCTGGTTAAAGTTAGAAATGTGATGCCATAATAACTTCCTATCTATCTTGAGTTTTTATAGCTTGCTCAAATGTCTCAGACATTCAGAAGGTGCCAAATATATACATATTTGGATTTTAGCAAATAAGCATCTGTTGAGTTTAAGTGTGATTAATCACAGATTAGCATTCTAATCTGACCACATCTCTACCTTTAATCCTCCTAGTGTCCATCTCTAAGTTTCTTATTCTTCTGAAGCCCAATGTCAAAATTGCTTCTGTCAATTCTATGAATATTTTCTCTAATGTGTGCTGACATCTCTCTCCTGAATCCTAACGTTATTTGATTTTTTTTAAATTTTTTTTCTTCATCTATCTATTGCTATTGTATTACCACCATGGACTCGTTTCTACTGGACTGTCAGGGTTTTAATCCAGCATTGTATTCTTTGGATCAAAATATATTTACTGATATAAATTACATTCACTTAAAAAGGAAGAACTATCTTTTTTAAAAAATTAAAAGTGAAGAGCAGCTGTGTTTCTCTCCTCTCTTCTCCCAACTAGGAACTCAACTAGGAATACCACAGTAGACCACCTGGGACCACAACAAGACATGACTAGAACGACTTCAGGAACCCACCAAATCACCATTGAGTGCAAACTCATGTGGCTTGTGGACAGAGAAGAGCCTAGGGAGAGATTAAGTGGCTGGTAACAGTCTGAGAGTTTACCAGTTGAGACACCACCTCCAATCTGTTTCACCAATAAAAAGAAGGCTGAAGGGAGGAAAGGACTCCCCTCAACAAATGAAACTGTGAGTCTCCATTGCTATTGCCCTCAGAATCTGGAGCAGCAGCAGGGGGCCCTGTACTGACAACAGGGGACAGAGAACTAACCAGGAAACTCAGGAGAAGATCTATACCTCAGTGGCCTAGCAGTGGGGCTGTGACAGTCTCTTTGCATAACCACTGGATTATCTCTGCCCCACCCTGCTTTATCTCTTGGTCAGGAGTCAGTGATTAAGCTAATAAGCCTACTTATAGTTTAAAAGCCCTCAGACTCCCATCGTTTAAAGGGAAGAAAAAGAACAAAAGAGTCTTTTAAAGGACTGAGCTCCAACTCAAGGATTAAAATTATATTGAAACAACTGTCAATTTCCACAACTATGAAACTTTAAGTACCTTACTTAGACACAAGTCAATCCAGGCAAGAGTGATCAGTAATTTGAAAAGTCCTCATAACATACTATATAAAATGGTTACACCAACAAGAAATATTGGAGAAATGAACCAGAACTATAGTCCAGCTAAAAGCCCCCCACAGGTGGAAGCACAAAATAACGAGGTCAACATCCAAACACTAGTTATGGAAATAATAACAGCAGTGAGTAAAGAGTTGGAAAGAATTTTCATCAACAATGCAGAAACAACAAATGAGACCCTTATATACTGAAATGTATGAGTCACTATTCAAGGAAATTGAAAAAGACACAAATAAGTGGAAAGATATTCCATGTTCATGGGTTAGAAGAATTAACACCATCAAAATGAATATACTACCCAGAATCAAGTACAAATTTAATGCTTTCCCCATCAAGATCCCAACCACATTTTTTAGGAGAATAGAACAAATGCTACAAATGTTTACCTGGAACCAGAAAAGACCTAAAATTGCCAAAACAATCTTGAGAAGAAAGAACAGAACTGGAGGCATCACACTCCCAGATCTCAAATTGTATTATAGGTCCATTGTCATCAAATCTGCTTGGTACTGGAACATGAATAGACACACTGACCAGTGGAATAGAATTGAGAGCCCAGAAGTGAGCCCCCACACCTATGGACATCTAATCTTTTACAAAGGTGCCCAGACTATTACATGGGGAAACCAGAGTCTCTTCAACAAATGGTGCTTGAAAAAAATGGGTTTAAACATGCAGAAGAATGAAGCTGAACCACTATATTTCACCAAATACAAAAGTAAATTCCAAGTGGATCAAGGACTTGGATGTTAGACCAGTAACTATCAGGTACTTTAGAGGAAAATATTGGCAGAACTCTTTTCCACATAAATTTTAAAGACATCTTCAATGAAACGAATCCAATTACAAAGAAGACTAAGGCAAGAATTAAACCTATGGGACTACATCAAGTTAAAAAGCTTCTTTCTGCATAGCAAAGAAACCAATACCCAAACCAAGAGACCCCTCACAGAATGGGAGATCTTTACATGCCATACATCAGACAAGAGACTAATAACCAGCATATATAAAGAGCTTGCCAAGCTCAGCAACAAGACAATAAATAACCCCATCCAAAAATGGGGGAGGATATAGACAGTATATTCACCATAGAAGAGATCCAAAAGGCCAAGAAATACATGAAAAAATGCTCTAAGTCTTTGATTGTCAGAGAAATGCAAATAAAGACAACAATGAGATATCACTTCACTCCTGTGAGAATGTCAGACATCAGAAAAGGTAACAGCAGCAAATGCTGGAATGGATGTGGGGTCAAAGGAACCCTCCTGCACTGCTGGTGGGAATGTCAATTGGTCCAACCTCTGTGGAGAACAGTCTGGAGAACTCGCTGAAGGCTAGAAATGAACCTGCCCTATGACCCTGCAATTTCACTCCTGGGGATATATCCTAGTGAACCCAACATACCCATCCAAAAAGATTTGTGTACACATATGTTCTTAGCAGCACAATTTGTAATAGTCAAAACCTGGAAGCAACCCAGGTGTCCAACAACAGATGAGTGGCTGAACAAGTTGTGGTATATATACACAATGGAATACTACTCACCTATAAAAATAGTGACTTCACCATTTTCAACCGATCTTGGATGGAGCTTGAAGAAATCATGGTAAGTGAAATAAGTCAGAAACAGAAGGATGACTATGGGATGATCTCACTCTCAGGAAGAAGTTGAAAAACAAGATCAGAAGAGAAAACACAAGTAAAACCTGAATTAGAATTAGTGTATTGCACCAAATTAAAAGATTCCAAGTGGGTGGGTGGCGAGAATACAAATCCAACAAGGTAGACAGAGGACCTAGTGGGGGCTGTATTGTTAGATGTAAAACTGAGAAATGTTATGTATGTACAACCTACTGTATTTACTGTCAAATGTGAAACATTAATTCTCCAATAAAGAAATTTAAAAAAATAAAGAAGCTCAATTTACTGAAAAGAAACATTAAAATTGAAGCCAAACTGGTATCAGTGATACACAAATATTATTGTGCAAAGTTAAAGAGAGCATTATTAAGGCTGTGCTAGGTTCTAGGCCCCCAATACATCCCCTATACTCCTCCTTTCTCCTCCTTCCCTAAAATGCTTTGCTCTGATGCACTACACTATACCCACTCCAATTTTCACTTTGTGTTTTCCCTTCTTGCACTTGTTTCTTACTTCCATCTACAAGCAGGACCATTGGGCAGAAGTTGAATTTTTTTTTCCTCCAGGGTTATTGCTGGGTTTGGTGCCTGCACCATGAATCCACCGCTCCTGGAGGCCATTTTTCCCCCTTTTTGTTGCCCTAGTTGTTGCAGCCTCGTTGCAGTTATTATTGCCATTGTTGACGTTGCTTTGTTGTTGGATAGGACAGAGAGAAATGGAGAGAGGAGGAGAAGACAGAGAGAGAGGGGGAGAGAAAGACAGACACCTGCAGACCTGCTTCACCGCCTGTGAAGCGACTCCCCTGCAGGTGGGGAGCCGGGGGTTCGAACCGGGATCCTTACGCTGGTCCCTGTGCTTTGCGCCACGTGTGCTTAACCCACTTCGCCACCACCCGACCCCCAGAAGTTGAATTTTTAAAGAAACAACTGAAGTGATTCTGCTGCAGGTGGTCTAAATGCCACATTTTGAGAGAGACATTACCAGAGAGAATAAGCAAACACTGAAAGGATCAAAGGCAGGTGGTAGCCAATGTGTATAGCAAAAAAAAAATACACATAATTTAAAGTTTAACTAGTTTTGGCTTCACAGTACAGAAATCTGGTTCAAATACAAGAAGTAGTTCGCTGTCAACAATAAAGATCTCAGTATATAATATTACATAAAATGGAAATTACATGGGGTATTCTGCACAACTTGAGAAATGGACATAGTGGAACTCTTTACAAAGTTAAATACACTTTATGTAGCTAAGTATGTTGGTTTTAAGAATAAGAGGCATAAATGTCACTTTGATATGTAATAAATTTACTGATGATCAATCATGGTAAATATTAAATCATGTAATACCAATCTAGAACTTAAGCAAAGTTAGAGAAAAATAAACATTTAAACAATAAACAGAAGTTATAAACATTAACTACCCGCAAAAAAGGAATCTAACTGCCCATAATAGTTTTTTTTTTACCATACCTTAATTTTCTCTCACTTAAAATATAAATTTTATTTTATAATAAATGTATTTATAAATTAAAATATTCATATCAATTTGCCCCAAGTTTATTCAGGTCAATGCACCCGTGAGTAGAGATAAAATGACATTCATTGGGAGTCTGGTGGTAGCACAGCGGGTTAAGCGCCTGCATAAGGATCCCGGTTCGAGCCCCCGGCTCCCCACCTGGAGGGTGGTCCCTTCACAAGCTGTGAAGTAGGTCTGCAGGTGTCTATCTTTCTCTCCCCCTTCTTTCTTCCCCTCCTCTCTCCATTTCTCTCTGTCCTAACAACGATGACATCAATAACAACAATAATAACTAAAGCAACCATAAAAATCAACAAGGGCAACAAAAGGGAAAAATATTAAAATAAAAAAAATGAAATTCACTGTAATGTTTCTAATCTTTCTCCTTGACCCTCTACTGGTGGCCTACAGTTTCACAGTAAAGTCCCTCTCCACTGCTACCGGGAGAATTCAAGTGGTGCCATGTATGCTCAGAAATAGATGCTCTTTTATTATGCACAGATGCTGAGTTGCTTGGCATCCTCTGAGAACTCAACATTTGCCAAGTTCCCATCATCTCTTTGTCAGTCATCACTAAGTAACTCCTAGTGCCCCCCGGCATAGCAATAGCCTGCCACAGCAGAGTCATTGGCACCATCCAGATGCTAACCCGCAGAATTTTCTTTTGCAAAATGGAGAAGGCTGTTTTCTCTCCTTTGTTTTATACTATATCATAGCATTTAATGCTCACTACACACACTTAAGAATTACGTTTTATCATTTCACCCCCTTTTACTTACAAATCATAATTTTCTTGTTTTAATATATTTTATTTGTTTATTATTGAATAGAGACAAACTGAGAGGGAAGGGGGAGATAGAAAGAGAGAAAGAGAGGAAGAGAGAGAGAGAGAGAGACCTGCAGCCCTGCTTCACCTGTTGTGAAGCCTTCCCCCTGCAGGTAGGTAACAGGGGCTTAAGCTGGGTCCTTGTTCTCTATAATGTTTGTACTTAACCAGGTGTGCCACCACCTGGCCACCATATGGAAATTTTCACATAATTTACAGACTCAAAGGTGATTGGAACCGAGACTAGCATTAACTACACTTATATGTACATGCCTACCCAAATATTTATACAATTAGTATATTTGCTTTAAGTGCTTGTCATTCCTCATGAAAGTAACCCAAATTCTTCAGTATCAACTACAGCTAATTTCATTAATAACATAATACTGACAATAGCTACATCAGTGCTAGTTATGATCATTATTTAAATTAGGAAGTCTTTTTTTTTTTTTTTTGCCTCCAGGATTATCACTGGGGCTTGGTACCTGTACTGTGAATCCACTGCTCCTGGAGGTCATTTATTCCCTTTTGTTGTCCTTGTTATTTACCATTATTGTTGTTCTTGTTGCTGTCATTGTTCTTGGATAAGACAGAGAGAAATTGAGAGAGGAAAGGAAGACAGAGAGCGGGAGAGAAAGATAGACATCTGCAGACCAACTTCACCGCTTGCAAACCCCCTACAGGTGGGGAGCTGGGAACTCGAACCTGGATCCGTGTGCCGGTCCTTGTGCTTCACACCATGTGTGCTTAGCCCACTGTGCATCCCCCTAGATTAGAAAGTGTTATAGTGAAAGTAAACTTAAGTACGAGAAGATATTTTATTTTATAAAATATAGTATTTATGAGAAGTTAGTTTTTTGTTTCAGTTGTTAGAATTTAAGCTAGATACTACCAAGTTCCTTCTAGATACCTAGATAAATTATGTAGACAGTGACATAAATGAATTATTTTATGAGATTTTGAAACAATTTATGAAATATTTAAAGAGATTTAATGAAATTTCATGAGATATTACACATTTTTGTTTATTTAGTTATTTATTATTATTATTGCTGTGGCATTGTCACTCAGAGTTGACTTTTTTCAGATAGAAAGACAGAGGGAAAGATAGCACAGTAAAAACACCAGAGCTTCACAGAACTGAACCTGACCCCAGCAGTTTCACTATTCTGCTCACCCTTGGTGAATTGTTTTTTTGTCATTTACTATATTCATAACCAAGAAAGGAAAGGGGGGAGAGAGAGAGAGAGAGAGAGAAGGGAGAGAGCAAAAACCATACAAACTGATACAGACAGGTAACATACATATTTATGTAGGACCTCAAATGAATTTAACTCATCCCTTACACAAGATATAATTCATAATGCACACTCCATAGCCTTCAACACTATTGTGAATATAATTTTCCTTTGAGAACCATGACACACAGAGCATGTGAATAACATTGTCTTCCCAGACTAGTAAACGTAGAACCAGGATTGAAATGCAGGGTTTCCAGGTCTAAAGAATGTCTTATGCAGTACGGCTTCTAAATTTCAAAACTACAACCACAAATTCAGGTCTCTGTGCCAGAGGATCTGGCAACTATAGTTCTAATTTTGATTCCATAGTTTAGGGAGGTTCCCTGCATCAGCATTCACATATAACTATTTTAGGATAGTCAATTTCTCTCTGTTATCTCCTGGACAGCAATCCCTTGAACACTACATATAGAAGTTTGGGACAGTTAGGACAGTTACAGTAATAGTGCTGCAGCTCCAGAATTAAAGCAGAAATTTATTCTGGACTTCATAACTCTAGCCCAGAACACACAGATTCAAAAAGCATTTGTGTGATATACCCAAGTCCTGAGGCTCAGGAGAGAAATTATATAGGCAAAAGACAATGCTAATTTTACTTTGTGTTTTGTCTTTCTGTTCTTAAGTTCACCCTCCTCTTTCAAGTTTATCTCACTTAACATGATTCCTTCAAGCTCTATCCAAGATGAAGTGAAGAAGAGGACTTTATCATTCTTAATAGCTTAGTAATATTTCATTGTGTGTGTATAACACAGCTTCCTTAGCCACTCATTTTGTTGGACACCTAGGTTGCTCCCAAGTTTGGGCTATTACAAACTTTGCTGCTGTGTACATAGGTATACATAGATTTCTTTATATGATTGTATTTGTTTCCTTTGGGTCAATCCTCAGGAGAGGAATTGTTGAGTCATAGGGTAAGTCCATTTCTAGTCTCCTGAGAGGGCTTAATGTATTGCACCAACACAAATGAATCTGGGGGTGAAGGGAGTTGAGGGAGGGCTTAGTGCATTGTGGATCATAACGGTGGAAATGGACCTGGGCTGAGAGTGGGAGTGTTTTGCAGACATGATGAGACTGGAAATTTTATCCAGCAATTGTGCTGTAAACCACTAAGATCTCAATAAATAAAAATGAATAAATAAATAAGGCAATGCTAGTCCCTGTTCAAGTCTACTTGAAAAAAAAAACTAAGTTTTTAGTCAATACAGTTCAAATGAGCACAAAGTAGTCAACTAGTGGTTGGGTGAACTCAGGGAAGTTTTATATATTGCCTGCAAGTTTCAATTTTCCCCCTTATTGGTGCCATCTAGACATGACAGAACATGCAGGAGGGTCTGGGTATGTCCAGAGTCTGATTTTCAATGTCTTTCCTATTTTGATAATTATCTAGACTCAACCTAGTTTTCATGTTTGATTTTCATTTCATTTTCTTTCTTTCTTTCTTTCTTTCTTTCTTTCTTTCTTTCTTTCTTTCTTTCGTTCTTTCTTTCTTTCTCTTTCTTTTACATTTCTTCTCCATCATTTACTATAGTCATGCTAGATTTTTTTTTTCCTGTAGTAGAATTAAAAGGCATATGTAGTATTTCTCGTAGGCATTTCTCACAATCTAACCCAAAGAATAGTTCAGGAAAGACTGGTATTCTGTCAACCCTAATTTTATTCATTTGGGTCACCACAGAGCCTGTATGCATTTGAGTTTGTGAATCTCAATCTACGCTTTCAAATTAAGCCCTACGAAATAACAGCAAGTTCACCGCAATGTAGTAGGATGCATATAGGCTTTTGAGCGTAGGCTTTGAATGTAAGAAACTCATTTAAATAATTGGTGCACCACCTAATAGCTATATCACACAGGATAATTAAATTTTAAGCTCTGAGCCTCAGTTTCTATTACTGTTCATGTTTCTAATAAACCTAGCCCATCTACACTCATTGAATGAACAAAGAATTACGTGAATTAACGTGTAAATGAAATTACGTAAAGTACAAAATGACTACTTCTGTTTTTCATTATTTCTCTGTATTAACTCTTACTCTTATGCCAGAGTATTTGATAATTTAGTAGTAGAGGAAAATGCTCAAGTAAACTACTCAAGACTATCTATATATTATGTCCTGATTTACATACTGATGATTTGCCTGTGTAGCTTCTAACTAGGGTCTAAAAGCAATGGCTAGGTGATGTATTAAAACTAGGATTTGCATTTCTTTAAATCTATCAACATTAAAGGCAAATATTTTACTTCAGAACTAGAACTTTATTCTTAAGACCTTGGTTCAATGACTTTACTTATCCATGAAGGAGGGAACTTCCACTACTTGACTACATTCTCCCTCTAACATCAACCTCTATGAAGTAATAGTTATTTGAAGGCATACTTATTTCTTTATCAAAGAATCACTTATAGAAAATCTAAAACTATGAAACCAATTATTTTTCTGTAGCATGAATATCCTTGTTTTTTTAAATATATTATAAAATATTTGACAGATGCAATACTGATGCCCTATGCCTTAAGATTATTAAGAGGATGGTGGATAGTTTCAAAGAAAACAGACACTTAAGTGCTTGCTCCAGAAATAATAATTAGTGAGAGAATAAATAATTAAAAGCATAGCAGGAAGTTCACCACATTCACATTCATTTGCATGAGATCACAGATATAATCTGTCTCAACCTTAAGAGAGGAGGAAAAATAAAATAGATTAATTCATGGTCTCAATAGACCACCCCCTCACTTTCCTAGATTAGGGTCTCTCCTAATTCCCAAGGGAAGCAATGAAATGCAAAGCTTTAGCTATTCCTCTGAACATAGAATAATTTCCTAAAGGGCATTTGAAGGGGATTTATGACTACCCCATTAAATATACAAAAATTCCTTAAAGTCGACTTAAAGGGACATTTCTCAGGGGAGCTAGTATAAAAAGTCAGACTTTAAATGGGGGCCCTAAGCCACAGCATGAACCAGCTGCTTTCAGATCATTCTTTGGAAGAGATATGATCAAAATATAGTGTGGAGTAGGCACTAAATTAGGAATGAAGTTCCACTGAAGCATCTGATGAAAGATTATACTAACCATGACTATGATCCATAATTAGTCCAGAACTAAGGAACCATCAAAAGATTTGCAAATATTTCATTCAGAGAATGTTATTTTTATAAAACAACATTTTCAACAAATACCTGTCTTTTCTTGTGCTTCCCGTCATGTGCACCTAACCTGCTGAGCTACCGCCTACCTCCCTACCCCCGTCTTTTTCTAAAGTATCTCAAAACTTGAGAAAATGGTCTGACATCAGTTTATCAGCAAATTTCATTTACTAGTTACAAGACAGAAAAATATTTAAATATACCCAGATGCATTAAAAGCATCAGAACTGAGTAATCTAGAGTAAAAAAGGAACACACAGCCCAAATACAGCATGTGATTCAAGAGTTAGAAACAGTAATGCAGATTTAAAATATTTCAATAAAATTAATTTTCATCTGCATTAAATATAAATAATTAGAGAAAATCTAATTTCTTATGAGATGAAGAGTCATAAGCATTCTTTGTCTGAGTAATTCTATACATTAGACAACAGCTTAATACAGGAAGAAACTTTAGTCCACAATGAAGTAAATATATAGTTATTTCATTTCTCTTCCCATGTAAAATAACTGATTCAAAGGAAAGAAAAGTTGAAATTTATGTTTCCCATTTGAAATTAAGAGCGCATTGTGATGCAATATGAAGTTCTCAATCTACTAATTCTGAACAGTTTCTTTTTTAAGGACAAAATCTGCAGAGCTGCAGGCTCTAAACTGGCCGCCATCACTATGGAGGAAGATTTGATGCATTCATCTGTTGTTGGACACCTGGGTTGCTTCCAGGTTTTGGCTATTAAACATGATGCTTCTATGCACATAGGTATGCAATGATCTTTTTGGATGGGTGTGTTTGGTACTTTAGGATATTTCCCTTTAGGATATATCCCCAAGAGAGGAATTGCAGGGTCATAGGGTAGGTCCACTACTAGGCTTCTGAGAGTTCTCCAGACTTCCAGAGTTCTCCAGTTATCCACAGGTATTGGATCCATTTACATTTCTACCAGAAGTGCAGGAGAGTTCCTTTGTGACCCATAATCTCTGTAGCATTTGTTGTTGCCACCATTCCTTTGGTTAAGTGAGATAAGCCAGAAAGAGAAGGATGAAATTGGGATGATCTCAATCATAGACAGAAATTGAGAAATAAGAACAGAAGGGGAAATACAAAGCAGAACTTGGACAGGGTTTGGCATATTGCACCAAAGTAAAAGACTCTGGGGAGGGGCGGAGGTGGGGGTTGCCTTTCAGGTCATGGGGCATAATGGTGGGGCAGGGCAACCTCGGCAAGGAGCTAGAGTGTTTTGTAGAAAACTGAGAAATTTCACACAGGTACCAAAACAACTGTATTTACCCCTGACTATAAACCATTAATGCCCTCAAAATAAATACCTAAATAAATACATAAATAACAAGTCAACCTGGATTGATAAAGTCCCAGTGACAACAATCACCCCAAAAGAAACTGAGGGGGCAGTAGGGGAGTGTTTGTGCCAGGATATTCAGCTATGCTCATTCTTCCATCTTTCATGGTGGGAACTCTCCGTCAATATAAGACAAAAGAAAAATAATATCCATGTGTGTACTGTATGCAAGTTTGATGGGAGCCAACATGATAGTAAGTTTAAAATTGAGCCAAACTATAAAAGGAAAATAAAGAAAAGTTAAATCAAGGCACAAAGAAACAAATATGAAGAACAAATATAATGTTATAACTAGTATTTCATCAAACTGTGCAAACCATACATGCAGCATATACTGGAAGATTGAAACAGAAGGTTTTTCTTATTTTAATGTATTTATTTATAAAATGGAAACACTGACAAGACCATAGGATAAGAAGGGTACAATTCCCACCACCAGAGTTCCCTATCCCATCCCCTCCCCTGATAGCTTTCCTATTATTTATGCTTCTGGGAGTGTGGACCCAGGGTAATTATGGGACGCAGAAGGTGGAAGGTCTGGCTTCTGTAATTGATTCCCTGCTGAACATAGGTGTTGACAGGTCGATCCATACTCCCAGGCTGTCTCTCTTTTTCCCTAGTCAGCAGGGCTCTGAGGAAGCAGAGCTCAGGACACATTGGTGGGGTCATCTGTCCAGGGAAGTCAGGTTGGAATCCATGGTAGCATCTGGAACCTGTTGGCTGAAAAAGAGTTAACATATAAAGTCATACAAACTTTTGGTAAGTCATGAACCTAAAGGCTGGAACATTGCAGATAAAGATTTGGGATTTCTGTTTTGTAAATAGATAGTAGCTCTACTTTAGGTATATTCTAAAGGGCCCATGACTTTATTAGTTTTTGCCTGAGCCTGACATCTGATATGCAGGTGGACCCAGGTTATTATTTGGGGAGATGATGTCATGGCTGGAAAAGATGGAAAAACTGGATCATGGAAGAGAGTAGCTCCCAAATATGGGAAAAAAACATATAAATATTGTTGACTGTAAACCCCATCGATTTGATCTGGGGCCCATATTCAGCATAGGAGCCTATGCAACCTCTACATCCCTGTAGGTGCAAACTTGCATTCTGTGGTCATCAGTAGGAACATTCTGAGTTGCACCAGTTTCAGGACCCATCTTCCTCAGGTATGACAGAGTATGTTATCCATGCCCCCTTTGGAGGATGGAACATTCCCCACCATTGTTGATCCACATTGAGAGCCAGGTCTTATGAGGGCCACCAAAGGGGTCCATTATGCTGTTCCTGAGATGTCCAGTGATAATGGAGAGAGGGATCTATTTGAGATCTAGGCTCATCGTGAAACACAAGTCTTAACTCATCCTCACTACCTCCACAATCTAAGATAAAAGATAAATCCTTCTATGGGTAGAAGGATTCCAAACTTTTGGTATATAAATAAGATGGGAACCTTTTTATTGCCATGACATCATCTCCCCAGATGATAACCTGGATCCACCTGTATATCAGATGTCAGGCTCAGGCACAAACTAATAAAGTCATGGGCCCTTTGGAATATACCTAAAATAGAGCTACTAGCTATTTACAAAACAGAAACCCCAAATCTTCATCTGCAATATTCCAGCCTTTAGGTTCATGATTTACCAACAGTTTGTTTGGCTTTATATGTTAACTCCTTTTCAGCCATCAGGTTCCAGATGCTACCATGATGCCAACCTGACTTCCCTGGACAGATGACCTCACCAATGTCCTGTAGCTCTGCTTCCTCAGAACCATGCTGACTAGGGAAAGAGAGAGACAACCTGGGAGTATGGATCAACCTGTCAACGCCCATGTTCAGTGGGGAAGCAATTACAGAACCCAAACCTTCTACCTTCTGAATCCATAATGATCCTGGGTCCATACTCCCAGAGGGATAAATAATAGGAAAGCTATCAAGGGAGGGGATGGGATACAGAACGCTAGTGGTGGGAATTGTACCTCTCTTATCCTATGGTCTTGTCAGTGTTTCCATTTTATAAATAAATACATTTTTAAAAGAATGTAATAAAAATAAATAAATAAGACAGGAATAGGTAGGTAGCTCTATAGAAACATTTTCCTTCAATATGCATAAATCATTTTCTAAGATAAGTGGAATGAATTTTCTAATGACATGCATTCTAATTACTTCTTAATGTTTCATAAAAATTTGACAGCAATATGGGCAGTGATTCAGGAAGAGTATAGGAACTATATGAGGGGACAGTCACGTCCTATCCTTAAGAGCTAGGTTGAGTTCTGGTTTCCTCTTTTCTATAAATAAATAAATAAATAAATACCTTTTAGATATTCTTCTACAATTCATTTTACACCGTCTTAACCACCCATGGATCAAATAGGCAATTAGAACCAAACTTGCAGAATATCTAGAAAGTAACAGCGAACATAATACTCATTAAACACAGAAATGCATTAAACAGGAAAAGAAATGAAGAATAAGTCGGGTAATCAAGTGAAAATTTACAGAAAAGAAAAAATTAACAATGATAATGAAATTTACAAGATTAAAAAAGAAATAAATCTAACTAATATGAGAAGCTCTGGGCTGTAAGAAATCATAATGGTTATGCAAATGTCTTTCATGCCTGAGGCTCTGATGCCCTGAGTTCAATTCCCAGCACCACCAGAGATAAGCAGTGCTCCAGACTACCTTTCTCTATTTCTCTGATGTCCTATTAAAATAAATGAAATATTAAAAATAGTAGAAGATTTGATATAAGAAATTGAGACATGTTTTCAAACTTCAAGAGATGGGTACTCTCTCTCAATACTATTTAATCTTCACCCTTATTTGAAGTGGTCTGCAAATCTGACAGTACCCCCCATCGTATTCTTAACCTTAGACACACCATTCTATAATTAACTTTGTATACTTTAAGGCCAGGTGCTGATTTTCCCAGTACAACACATATTGGCATGTTTTAGGACTTTGGCTCAAGCTCCTGGTCTCCATCTTCAGGGGGAGAACTTTCAGGAGTAGCAAGGAAGTATTAAAAGGGTCTCCACTAGAGTCTATTTCCATTTTAAGTTGGCCCAAGTTGCTCTGTTAGTTATAAATGCAACTGAACATACTTAAACAGTTAAGGACTATCTTTTCGTTGTTCTTTATATCATATTCAACTTGGTGCTGGCAAACCGTGATTATATTTTTTTCTGCAAGAATTAAAACTTATTTAAAGCAAAAATAAATAAACAAACAAATAAAGATTCTCTTTCTCTGTGACTCCTTCCTTCCCTTCTTACACCTTCCTTATTTTCTCTGTCACTTAGCTGCTATCAAAAAGGAAAGAAAAAGAAAAGAAAAGAAAAGAAAAGAAAAGAAAAGAAAAGAAAAGAAAAGAAAAGACCACAGGAAGTGGAGCCATTAAAAGCACTGAGCCCCAGTAGTAACCCTAACTGAGGGGTGTGGGGGTGTTGTGTTTCCTTAAACCAAGGTGGTTTATATGGTCAGGTGCACACATTACAGTGTACAAAGATCCAGGTTCAAGCCTCCATTCCCTACCTGCGGGGAAAAAGCCTCTCAAGCTGTGAAGCAATGCTGCAGGCCTGTCTCCAATAAGTAAGCAAGTAAATAAATAAAGACATAAATAAATTGTGGTAGGGAGCCTTTTTGTTGAGGGCCATTTAAATCGTTATGATCATTCAACGGCTATACAAAATTATCAACTTAAAAAATGGTAGCCAACGTTGTTATGAACAATGTTTTTATTGTCTTAACAGGGGCAGACCAATGATTTTGTGCATTGAATTCCATCTATGGGCAGGATGCTGCCCATCTCCTGTTTCAAAACTTAAATAGTTTGAAAGAATACAGATGAGTGTTCATATTCAAGAATATTCTCAGAATAGATTTTAACAACGTGAACTGAAAATGCTTGAAAAAACATAAATGAGTATTTGTATGAACTTAATGTTAGATGAAATTGTTTTCTTATGAAAAGCAAACAATCCTGAGACAAAATGGAAATAGATATAATTGGTAAATTATGAAAAAAATTAAAATGGCACATAATAGAAATTCAAGTCCATTTATGAAGGTAAAAATAAATGTAATAGATATAAACATTACATGAATGTACTGTGTATAAATGATAGCTATCTAATGAATAGCTGGAAATATTTGAAGAATTGTCATTTTTCCACCTTAAAAAAATCCTTTTATGTGTAGCTACATCTTACGGCAAATAATTTAATACTTTACAAAAAATCTCATTTACGTTCAAAGAAGGATATATTTATGAACTAAAATATATGGATTTTAAATTAATTTATTTTTTTATTGTCACCAGGATTATTACTGTGGCTCAGTGCCTGCACAACAAATCCACTGCTCTGCATGGCTCTTTTTTTTCTATTTTAATATTTTATTTGATGAGGTAGAGAGAAATCGAGCTAAAAGGGGGAGAGAGAGACAGGGAGTGAGTAAAGGAGACACCGGCAGCACTGCTTCACTGCTTGTGAAGCCAGCCTCACCTTGTGGGTAGATAGGTTTTGGGAGCTCAAACTAACGTCCTTGTGCATGACGTGTGCACTCAGCTAAGTACTCTAGCGTCTCCTCCATAGAATCTATTACTATTGTATGGTTCTTGTCTTTTTCTTTATTTTCTTTCTTTATTTACTGCTACCAGGGTTACTGCCAGCACTATGAATCCATTTTTCTTGTAGGACAGAGAGAAATTGAGAAGGGGAGGGGAGTGATAGAAAGAAAGATGAACACCTGAAAACCTGCTTCACTGCTTGTGAAGCATCCCCGCTGCAGGTAGGGAGTGGATGCTTGAACCTGAGTCCTTACCCAGTTCCCTGAACATGGTTGAAGCAGATTCACCACTGCTTAGGCCCCTGTTTCTTGTTTTTGAATTAGTGTGCAGTCAATAATTATTTTCCTAATGAAATTATATGAATTATTTTATATCTCACTCCCTATAGCACAGCTGAGCCAGTGGCCTGTAATATGATTAGAGTAATCTGATATAGTCAGTATTCAATTTAAGACGAGAAATTTCGTAAACTGTAGTTTTCCTACTTATTTATTTATTTATTTTTGCATATTTGCGAGTGACATTTCATGCAGCGCTCTACACTCCCAACTGAAAAACAGGAAGTTTGATCAAATGAAGCTTTCCTTTTGAATATGAGGAAGATATAAACAATTAGGCTAGTAAAGTCCCATAATTTGACTTAAAAGATATATATATATTTTTTGTCTCTTAAGATTCCCTCAATACTCTTCTATCAGTCTTGGTAATTATCTAAGATTTTTCATTTTTTATTATTTATTTATTTTAGTTAAAATAAATAAATGAGTAAATGAATGTAGCTTTATGTTGCCTATGAGAAACTTAGGTTGATTTACGTGTTCACTTGTTTGTTTGTCGCTAAGTGTCTTTACCATTCATCCTATAGCTGTACTTAGCTTTTTCCTTAATGTTGAATTTTAGGCCAGAATGTCTAAGACGTTTGGAGGTTCCAAGCAAGTGATTCTACATCCGACTGCACTGCATTCATTTTTATTGCAATTTACAGATGTACTCAGATTCCCAAAATGTACAGTAGCGTACTATGTAAGGACAGATTTCCTTCTGTATTTAGGTTTAACTGCCACACAGGAAACACACATTGTACTGTATTATCAATAGAATGATCTGAAACACCTGACAACTGTTGAACAAACACAGCAATTCATTAAAACCACGGGGAAGTTTTCTCTTCTGCAGGATGAATGGCCTTTCTCTTACTCCTGCTCAGAATGCTAATGCAGAGAGTCTGTGATCAAAGTGTCCTGGAGAAGTATTCTTGGGATGGAGACTCACCCCACATTGCTGTGTGTGTCTGATTTTCTTCTTTTCCTGATGATTCCATAAATATGTCACTTGTATTAGATGCCCACACCAAAAGGGAGAAAGTGACAGTTCTCAACAAGGAAGTCAGGCAAGGCTGAAATGCTTTCTGATATCCTGATAAATTTAAAAGGTTTTTCTTTGCTGGGAGCCCAGCCTTTGCTATAATATCTTTTTCTCTGTTTTGGGCAAAGTGACTGGCTGGACAGCTACAGTCTCTCTAGCTGGCAGGAATGAAGTTGACAAGCAGCCCACACAATGTGGCTTGTGCTCTTATTACTGAAGACAGGCTGAAAATGCACTGTTTGCTCTTGTGCTCACTGTGCAGCTGTTGCTAATGAGGTACTTTTGTGTGTATATATATATATATATATATATATATATATATATATATATATATCAAAGTGTGACACATCACGAATATAGTTGTTTTTCTGTGTAGGGATGGCTCTAGAGAATCCTATCAGACCTGTCTGTAACTATCTTCAGTTTGCAAATGACTCTATTTTGTGTGAACCTAATACTGATGCTAAACTTTACACTTTACCATGGTTTCTAAATGCTTTTCAAAAACATTAAACTCTCATTTAGTCTGAATTAAGATGCAGAAACAGTGGTGCCCTGGATATGGTGCAGTGGGTAAAATCCTGCAGGTGTGCATTCCATCTCAAGCTCTCCATGCCTTGCTTCTCTCTCACACTAACAACTACTTGATCTACTCTTAACAGGAGATGTAAAAACAGGGTATTTAATTAGACCAACTAGTCTAATTTCTTAATGTCTCTTATGTTTTATCTGTAAGGTGAACTGTCTAGATAGAAATCTACTTATCATTAAAAATAATGCTTTAGGGAGGTAGGCAGTGTTGCACCTTGCGAAGCACATGGTACAATGCACAAAGAGCTGGGATTGAGTCCCTGCTCCCCACCTGTAAGGTGCGGGAGGGGGATCTTCATGAGTCCTGAAGGAAAAACTACAGGTAGGGGTGTGTGTGTGTGTGTGTGTGTGTGTGTGTGTGTGTGTGTGTGTGTCCTCCCTTCTCAATATCTGTCTGCTCTATCTAATAAAAAGAAAAAAGAAAAAGTAAAAAATGGCCTCCAGAAGTGGTGGATTTGTCATGCAGGCACCCTGGTAGCAGTTAAATAAATAAATAAATAAATAATTAAATGTTTGAAAAATATTAAATAATAATTGACCAAGTATAATAACAAGTAATAGGTTTAAAACAATGTGATTTGATCTTAGTTCTGTAAAACCATATGTACTTATCCTTATATTTCAAGATATTAATAGCTGAAACTAAGTAGGAAGTTCAGAAACAGGTCTACAGACATATTTCTTACTATTTTATACAAACAGTCATGAAAGCATAAAAAACTTCCTCAGCTAATAGCACTGGACCAAAGGACACCTAAATGACAAAAGTTAATTAAGAGCATTACTGGCATTACTTCAAATCATGACAAAAATAACTCAAGGGGTCTGGGCAGTACCACAACAGATTAAGTGCACAGGCAGGAAGTGCAAGGATTGGAATAAGGATCCTGGTTCAACGCCCCCATCCCACCCCAGCTCCCCACCTGCAGGGGGCGTTGCTTCACAAGCCGTGAAGCAGGACTGTAAATGTCTTTCTCTCCCACTCTGTCTTCCCCTCCTCTCTCCTCTCTCTGGATTTCTCTCTGTCCTATCTAAAAACAATAGCAATAATGGCAACAACAATGACATCAAGGTCAATAAAATGGAAAAATGAAATAATTCAAATGGATCAAAAATAGACTTACATGTAACTACTAAAATTTAAGTGTAGAAAAATATCAACAATTTGAATTGGTAATAGTATTCTTAGAGATGAAGAAAACAATATAAACTAGACATAATTAGACATCATCAAAATATAAAATTCTGCTTTTGAAAGCAGTGTTTAGAAAATGAAGATACAAGTCACAGAAAAGAACCAATATCACAAAGTCAGAAAATCTAAATATTAATAGTTCTCAAAAAGATCAAAATAAAGAACTAGAGATATAGTTTACTGGGTAGAGTGTCTGCACCTTCATGAACAAACCCTGATGCCATTTGAAAGACGCTATGCTACCAGAGGAAGCTCTAATGCTGTGCTGATACCTCCGTCCCAACCATATGGACACAAAAAAGTGAGGAAAGGTGAAACCAAGCCTGTGAAAGGCCTGGTCTTAAGGGAAAGAAAAAAAAGATAACTGAAAAACTAGATAAAAATTGACCATGAGAGAGGCGTGGCAACAGAATGTATTGCTCTCACCAATCAACCACTAAAAGCTATGATCATCACCTGAAGGTTCTACAATATACAACCAGAACTCACCAAGCCACAACTAAGTACAAACGTGTGGCTTCTGGATAGAAAGAAGCTGGAAGAGAGATCCCTGACACAAAAAAGCTTACTAGGGAACGAATGGCTAGTGCTGGTCTGGGAATTTGCAAGCTAAGACACAATACTTCTAGGTCTGAGTTTTAGCCACAAAGAGACTGTTTTTTTAAAAAGGAGAAAATCACCTAAGACTAATTTACAGCAGTGGGTTCTAAGTCTCCATTGCTGTTGCTCTTCAAAGACAGGAAAATCCTATAATGACATTAAGGGCACAGAACTGGCCAGTGACTCAGGATAGAATCTACCCTCCCAGTAAGCCAGAAGTATGGATGTGTAGTAGAAGCCTTTTTTTTTTTTTTTTTTGCATAATACTACTGATAGACACAGAAGAACAGTGGATAATTACTGGAGGACTCAACAGAGTGCAGCCTAGGCTTCTTGGGAAATTTGCTAGACCACACAGAACTGCTCAGGTCTGGCTGTCAATGGAGAAAGGGATGTGGACTGGGACTTTGGACCCTCAGGCATAGAAGTCTTTTTGCATAACCTATCTGCAATCTATCTATCCTCTGCCCTGTGTTACCTCTTCATCGCCTGTGAGCAATTAAGCTAGAAAAAATATCTTATAGTTAGAATGCCCTCTGATATCACAGAAATCCAAAGTATCATGCAAGGCCATTATGAACAACTATACGCCACCAAGCCAAAGAACCTGGAAGAAATGGACAAGTTCTTAGATACTTACAGACTTCCAAAATCAAGCAAAAAGGAACTAGAAAATATGAACAGGCCAATCACAGCCAAGAAATTTAAACAGTTATTAAAAACCTTCCCCACAATATAAGTCCTGGACCAGATGATTTCAAAAAAGAATTCTACAAAACCTTCAAGGAAGATTTAATGCCTCTACTTTTAAAGCTCTTCGAAATGATTGAAGACACAGGGATATTCCCTTACAGCTTCTATGAAGCCAACATCACCCTGATACCAATAGCATATAGAGATACAAGGAAGAAGAATAAGAAGGAGGAGGAGGAGGAGGAGGAAAAAGAGAGGAAACTATAGACCAATATTTCTGATTAAAATATTGAACACATTTTTAGTCAACTGGATACAAGCAACATATTAAAAAAAAGATTGTCCACCATGACCAAGTGGCATTTATCCCAGGGATGCAAGCTTGGTTTAATATACACAAATCAATTAATATGATCTACCACATCAATAAAAGCAAGACCAAACACTATGATTATATAACACTATGATTAAACACTATGATTATTATATCAATAGATACAAAGAAAGCCTTTGACAAAATCCAACATCCCTTTATGATCAAGACACTACAAAAATGGGAATAAATAGAAAATTCCTCAAGAAAGTGGAGTCCATATACAGCAAACCTACAGCTAACTTAATACTCAATAGTAAAAAACTAGAAGCATTTCCCCTGAGATCAGGTATTAGACAGGGCTGCCCACTATCACCATTACTATTCAACGTAGTGTTAGAAGTTCTTGCCATAGTAATCAGGCAGGAGCAAGGAATTAAAGGAATACAGATTGGAAGAGAAGAAGTCAAACTCACTATTTGCAGATGACATGATAGTATACATAGAAAAACCTGAAGAATCCAGCAGGAAGCTCTTAGAAATTATCAGGCAATATAATAAGGTTTCAGGCTACAACATAAGCATACAAAAGTCAGTGGAATTCCTCTATACAACCACTAAGTTAGCAGAAGAAGAAATCCAGAAACCAATTCATTTTACTATAGCAACAAAACAATAAAATATGTAGAAATAAACCTAACAAAAAACATGAAAGACTTGTAGATTGAAAATTGAGTCACTATTTAAGATAATAGAAAAAGGGGAGTCGGGCCATAGCACAGTGGGTTAAGCGCATGTGGCGCAAAGCACAAGGACCAGAGTAAGGAACCTGGTTCGAGCCCCGGGATCCCTACCTACAGGAGAGTCACTTTACAGGTGGTGAAGCAGGTCTGCAGGTGTCTATCTTTCTTTTCCCCTCTCTGTCTTCCCCCTCCTCTCTCCATTTCTCTCTGTCCTATCCAACAATGAGGACATCAATAACAACAATAATCACTACATCAATAAAACAACAAGGGCAACAAAAGGGAATAAATAATAAATAAATAAATATTTAAAATAAAAAAAGATAATACAAAAAAGACACCAAGAAGTGGAAAGATATTCTATGTTCATGAGTTGAAAGAATTAACATCATCAAAATGAATATGCTACCCAGAGACTTATACAAATTTAATGCAATCCCCATCAAGGCCCCATTCAATTTTTTTAGGAGACTAGAAAATAAGCTACAAAAAAAGGAAAGAAAAGAAAATAAGATACAATGTTTATAGGGAACTAGAAAATCCCTAGAATCACCAAAGCAATCTTGAAAAGTAAAAGAATAGAACTGGCTGCACTGCTGGTGGAAATGTGACTTAGTCCAAAGTCTGTGGAGAACAGTCTGGAGAACTCTCAGAAAGCTAGAAGTGGACCTACCCTATGATCCTGCAATTCCTCTCCTGAGGATATATCCTAAGGAACCAAACACAATCATCCCAAAAGATCTATGCATACCTATGTTCATAGCAGCACAATTTGTAATAGCCAAAACCTGGAAGCAACCCACGTGTCCAACAACAGCTGTGTGCCTGAGTGAATAATGGTCTATGCACACAATGGAATACTACTCGGCTATTAAAAATGGTAGCTTCACCTTCTTCACCTCATCTAGGATGGAACTTGAAGGAATCATGTAAAATGGGATTAACCAGAAAGAGAAGGATGAATATGGGATGATCTCACTCATAGACAGAAGTTCTTCTTCTTCTTCTAGCGTTTGCCCTTCTTCCGTAGCCAGTCAACAGCGTCAGGTTGAGCCTGATGTAAAGTTTCGAGACCTCCTATGAATCTGCAGAGGTGGCAGTCGTTGACTATGTGGGTCATTGTCTGGAGCCGCAGGGGCAGTTCGGGTCGTCTCTGGCTCCCCAGCGATGGAACATAGCGGTGCACCGGCCATAGACAGAAGTTGAAAAATAAGAACAGAAGGGAAAACACAAAGCAGAACTTAGACTGGAGTTGGTGTATTGCACCAAAGTAAAAGACTCTGGGGTGGGGGACTCAGGTCCTGGAACATGATGGCAGAGGAGGACCTACTATAGGCAGAATTGTTATGTGGAAAACTGAGAAATGTTACACATGTAGAGACTATTGTATTTTACTGTCAAATGTAAGCCACCAATCCCCAAATAAATAAATAAATAAATAAATAAATGAATATAGTGAGTATGAGACTAAGACAACTGGCAATAGATGGCATATACAAGATTGTAAGGAAATTCATGAGGGGCAGGGAAATGATGTACCTACTGTGTGCAAGGATTCACACAAGGATAGGTTGGAGTCCCTGTTTCTACCTGCAGGGGGGAAGCTTCACAAGTACTGAAGCAGGTATGCTGGCGTCTCTATTTCTCTCCCTCTCTCTAACTTCCCCTTCCATCTCAATTTCTTTCAGTCCTATTGAGTAAAAAATAAAATTAAAAAAGTCACCAGAAGCAGTGTATTCATAGTACTGGCACTGAGCCCCAGCAACTAGAGGCAAAGAAAACATAAATAAATACACATACATGAAGTATCTTATCAACATCCTTAGAAGAAAAATCAAAATTAAAACCACAGTAAGATGCCACTAGATATCAATAAGAAACACTCAAATTAAACTAAAAATGAAGAGCTGGCACACAGAGAATATAGGCAGAATATAAAACAAGTGGAATGCTTACATCTAGCTAATAGGAATTCTAAGACCACTTTGAAACATGACATGTATCCACACAAAATCTTATATGTGGAAGTTCTTAGAAGCTTTCTTCTTCCTAAATATGGAGACTATATTTAGATAATGTACACACAGAAATGTGAATCCCTTTCAGAGAACATAATGCTGATCAAAATAAATTAGACCTGAAAGACTGCAAACTGTACACTTCTGTTCACTCAGCATTCTGGGAAAAGAATGGAAAAGAAACTATAGGGAACTTTTATATAGAATCCACTAAATAGAGATGTTCATATGTAGAAAGGAGGACCTCCCAGGCCTGTCTATGAACCTGAGAAATCTCTTCTTTGGCTCTTCTCCTACTAAATTAGTATAATCCCCTGTGATTTAAGAGATTAAAACCATGATGATTATTTGATTTTTTTCATTTGTTTGTTTGTAGGTTAAAGCAATATGACTACTGCTGTGTTAAAGACACAGAATTCCTGGAAAAAAAAATGGTCCTTGGTCATCATTAAAGGGTATTCACTCTTTCAGGCCTTTGCATCAGGAATCTCAAACTGTCTAGAAACTGTTTAAGCAACAGGACTACATGTAGTTAACTTGATGTAATAGGGTAAGTCACACTGGAATATATGGTCCTTGTGAAAGCATCTACATTGGAAATTATAAAAATACTACAATTTGACCAAAACAATTCTTGTTATTCATGGCCTCCTGGAAGTTCTTCTGATATCTGAATGTATGCAATGCAACCAAAATCACAGGAATTTCTTTTTTTAAAAAAGAACAGGTACAGATTTTTAACAGTAAATACATTAAACAAAATCATTACTATTCATTGCATCTTAGAAAACTTTTCTGCCCTCAATGTGGATAAACAATGGTAGAGAATGTTCTACCCTCCAAAGGGAAGCTGGACAACATACTCTATCTTCCACCTGAGGAAGATGGGTCCTGAAATGAGACAGCTTGGAATGTTCCTACTCATGACCACAGAATGTGAGCTCGGACCTACAGAGATGCAGAGGTCACATAGGCCCCTAAGCTCAATATGCGCCTAAGAGCAGATCAAATCAATGGGGTCTACAGTCAACATTTATACAACTTCCCCATATTTGGGAGCTACTCTCTTCCCTGATCCAGCTTTCTGGCCATGACATCATCTCCCCAGACAATAACTTGGATCCACCTGCATATCAGATGTCAGGCTCAGGAAAAAAACTAGTATAGTCATGTGCCTTTTGTAATATAACTAAAATAGGCCTACTAGCTTTCTTTAAAATGGAGACCCAAAATATTCATCTGCAATATTCCAGTCTTTAGGTTCATGATTAGTCATCAATTTGTTTGGCTTTATTCGTTAACTCTTTTTTCAGCTACCAGGTTCCAGATGCTACCATGATGCCAACTGGACTTCTGGGCAGACACCCCCAATGTGTCCTGGAGCCCCACTTCCCTAAGACCCTGCCCCACTACAGAAAGGGAGAGACAGGCTAGGAGTATGGATCGACCTGCCAACGCCCATGTTCAGGGGAAGCAATTACAGAAGCCAGACCTCCCACCTTCTGCACCCCATAATGACCCTGGGTCCATACTCCCAGAGGGTTAAAGAATAGGAAAGCTATCAGGGGAGTGGATGGGATAAGAAGTTCTGGTGATGGGAATTGTGTGGAGTTGCATTCCTCTTATCCTATGGTTTTGTCAGTGTTTCCTTTTTAGAAATAATTTTTTTTTTTAAAAAGAGTGACAACAAATTAGAAAAAAATTGTAAAAAAGAAAAGGAAAATTTTAGTAAAAAGGAGTTGTTTCCAACCCAAAAATTGGTGCTATAAAAAAAAAACAAATAAAACCCTACAACTATTATTTTGCCTAATGTTGAATGATTTCATGTCTCCCCCAGAATATGGCACAGGTACATAAAATGTCTCACAAGCATCACTCAGTAAGTAATCTAGCCCTCGTCAGTATAAGAATGCAAACTAAAATAAAAATAGTACATTTATCCAAATTGTAAAGAAAGAAGTAAAACCACTCATAGAAGTCATGATGTTATTTGTACAAATATGGTTTACACACATCACCACAATCTTACATCAATTATAGTTTTATATGCTACCAACTAATTAAAAAACTAAAATTAGGAAAGCAATAAAAATTCAGAACAACTTTAAAGTACTTAGGAGAAAATAACAACACATTGACACTGGAAAATACAGAATGTTAGTAAGAGAAATAAAAGACTGTCTATAGAAAATAAAGATATTTCACAGTATTGGACTGGAATTTCCAACATCATTAAGGTAGAAAATTCCCCTCAAACTCTATCTACTCAGTGCAATTCTTATCAAAATAACAGCAGGCTACTCTTTTCTAGGTTTTTACAGGCTTCTTACATAATCTATAAATATAATAGATCTAATATAACTAAATGAACTTTCAGAAAAGGGTAGAATTACATTTATAATTACCCATTAATTGAAACAGTGTGGTACTGGCATACTGATGGACATATCACAAAAATCATAGAAAAAAATTATGAAAAGTAATTGACAGTTACAAATAAATCCTTATATTTATGGTCAACTTTCTTAAAGTTTCTAAAGCACTTTAATAAAGGGAAACTGTATTTTCAGTCATAATGCTGAGACACCTGTATATTTCTGTTGCTATTTAAATTATTCATATTCAAAATATAAAATGCAGACAATACTATAGCAATGTACACGTATGAACTCAAAACGAAGTCCAAACCTAGAGATAGGAGCTAAAATTAAAAATCTAAAAGAAAGCACTGGAAAATATCCATGACCACAGTAAAATAATTCAGAAATATTAAATTAAATGAAAAATAGATAGAGCAAAATTTAAATCTTAAACACTAAGCAGAACCTGGACTGGAGTTGGTGTATTGCACTAAAGTAAAAGACATTGGGGTCGGTGGGGGGTAGAGTACAGGTCCTGGAAAAGGTTGATAGAGGACCTAGTGGGGGTTGTATTGTTATGTGGAAAATAGAAATGTTATGCATATATAAACTATTGTATGTACTGGCTACTGTAAAACATTAATCCCCCAATAAAGGGAAAAATAAAAAATAAATATTAAAATATACAAATAAATTAAACAATTAAGCTTATACATATATATATGCATCCAAATTATACACAAAATTCTCTTAAGTATCAAGATTAAAATTCAACTCAACAATAAAATAAAGAACACAGCTTTTAAATAGATCTTATCAAAGAAAAATATATGAAGAGGTAATACACATTCAAAGAGATGCTCATCATAATCAGTCTTTATGTAAATGTAAATTAAAGCCCTGTTGCGATATCATTATACTCCCACTTGAATGACGATAATCAAAGACAGAAAATAACAATTGTAAGAATGTGGAGAATCTTACCCTTGCATTTCTGGAGAGAATATAAAATGGTAAAACTTCTTCAGAAAATATTGTGTCAGTAAAATTCCTCTGAAAAACATTTTGTGATATATGTCTCAGAAATCCTACTCTTGGCTACACAAAAGCAAAGCAAACATAATTCCACAAAAAAAAAACTTGTATACAAAATTATTTTATACAAATATTTCAGACACATTATTCTGGGGCCAGGTGGTGATGTATCTGGTAGACTGCATATGTTACAATGCACAAGGGGCCTGGTTCAAGTCCTAGGTCTCTACCTGCAGGGGCGAAGCTTAAGGCGAGGTAAAGCAGTGCCGCAGATTTCTCTCTCTCACTCTCACACTCTCTCTCTCTCTCTCTCTCTCTCTCCCTCTTGCCCTATTACTCATTCCCTTTCAATGTCTCTACATCTCTATCCAAAATAAATAAATTAATGTTTTCAAGCAAATTATTCACAGTGGTAGATATTTCAAACAATTTATCTGTCCATTAATCAATGAAAGGCTACAAAGTGCCATATGTCATGGATATGAAAAAAAAATAAACCGCTGATATGTGTTGCTGATACATAGAGATGGGCCATTAATCATTATGCTCCTAAGAAGGCAGATACAACCTTCTACATAATAGGAAATTCCAGAGGGATAAAGAATAGGGAAGCTGGGAGTGGGGCTGGATACAAAATTCTGGGGGTGGAAAGAGTGTGGAAATGTACCCCTCTTATCCTATAGGCTTGTCAGTATTTCCATTTTATAAATAAAAATTTTAAATAAAGAAAAATTTTTAAAAAGAAATTCTATTGCCAGCAGTGCTCCCTAAAAGGCAAAACTGAGGTCATAGGCTATTCTTGATTAAGACTGAGGGTAAAACTAGGAGTAATGGAAGTGCTCTAAAGCCATCTTACAGTGATTACACAATCAAGTAAACTGTTTAAAATCCATTTAGTTGTACTCTTATAATATATATATATATATACATATATATATATATATTTCTAGTATGCATTTTGCATACCCAGAAGAAAATTACAAAAATAAAATGGAAAATACCATAGACATTATTGTCATTATTTTTCAAATTTAAGAGTTCTCAAATACAAGAAAACTTCAATGTTACAAGAGAAAATAAATTCTATTTGCCTATTTGTTTCCTTTTGTTTATCTAGCTTAATATTATGAAATGAAAGGACACTGGTTTTAGTAAACCCCATAGCAACTATTTGGCCTGCAACTATTGACATCTAATATTTATTATTTAGTCCAGTCTTTTCCTACTTGCCTTGCCGAGTCATTGATTAGGACATCAGAGTTATTAGTTACATAGGACAAAAAGTTTCTACCTGTGCTATCTGCTATGTTCTGTTTTCCATAATCTCAAAATGTTTTATGTATCAAGAATCAGTGGGCTTTGATTCTTGGTCACTGAAAAGTTGTGTAGTAAATCTTAGAAAATACCTCACACAAGAGTCCATGGTATACTTTTCTTTCTTTTTTTTTTTTTAATTTTTATTTATAAAAAGGAAACACTGACAAAAACCACAGGATAAGAGGGGTACAACTCCACACAATTCCCACCACCAGAATTCTGTATCCCATCCCCTCCTGACAGCTTTCCTCTTCTTTATCCAGTGTGGACCCAGGGTCATTATGGGGTGCAGAGGGTAGAAGGTCTGGCTTCTGTAACCGCTTCCCCACTGAACATGGGTGTTGACAGGTCGATCCATACTCCCAGCCTGCCTCTCTCTTTCCCTAGTGGGGCAGGGTTCTGGAGAATTGTATCTCCAGGACACATTGGTGGGAGCATCTGTCCAGGGAAGATCTGTTGGCATCATGTTAGCATCTGGAACCTTATGGCTGAACAAAGAGTTAACATATAGAGCCAAACAGACTGTTTACTAATCATGAACCTAAAGGCTGGAATAGTACATATGAAGAGTTGGGGGCTCTCTGTTTTGTAGATAGTTAGTAGGCCTATTTTAGTTATATTCCAAAAACCCTATGCCTATACTGGTTTTTTATTTGTTTATTTTCCTGAGCCTGACATCTGATATGAGGGTGGATCCAAGTTTTTCTCTAGGGAGATGATACCATGGCTAGAATAAGAACCAGAAAGCTGTATCAGGGAAGAGAGTAGCTCCCAAATATGGGAAAGGTGTATAAATATTGTTGACAATAAATCCCATTGATTTGATCTGCTTTGGGGCCCATATTCAGCTTAGGAGCCTATGTGACATCTGCATCATTGTAGATCTGAGCTCACATTTTGTGGTCATGGGTAAGAACTTTCCAAGCTGACACAGTTTTTCTGTGGTACCAAGATTACAAGGAAGTTTAATGATCAACTTTTTGTTTCTTGTATGTATCAATAGTTTTAGATAAAAGAACTCCAAACCCCCTACTCAACAGTGTGGGTGTGAATGTCTCTGTGAATGCCTAATGACTGTAACAAAAAATACTACAAATGTGTGTCTAAAGAGATTCTGTAGATTGGAGTAAAAACAGAAATCTCACAGAAACTGTTAAACTGATCAGAGATAAAAAAAAAAAAAAAATCCTCAGGAATCAGGCAGTAACACAGTGGGTTAAGTGCAGGTGGCGCAAAGTGCAAGGACCAGCATAAGGATCCTGGTTGGAGCTCAGCTCCCCACCTGCACGGGGGTCACTTCACAGTTGGTGAAGCAGAGAGATCCCTAAATAAAGTGATGGGTGGGGGGAGCTTCATAAGCAGTGGGTCAGTGCTGCACATGACTCTATTTCTCTTTCCCTCTCTCCCTCTTCCCACTCAGTCTCTCCCACTCCATGCTCTCTCTCAAAAAGAGAAAAAGAAAGGAAAAAAGACACCTGGGAGAGGTGGATTCATAATGTAGGCACTGAGACCCAGCAATAACAGTGGCAGTGATTAAAACTAAATTAACAGAAAACAATAGAAGGGTAGAGTGATGGCCCACTTATTTGAAGGCACACATTCCCATGCATAAGGATCCAGGTTCAAGCACATCTGCAAGGGAGAAGCTTCACAAGTGTTAAAGCTACAGGTATCTTTATCTCTCCTTCTCTATCTCTCTTGCCCCTCTCAATTTCTCCTTGTCTTATCAAATAAAATAAATAAATGAAACAAATAAAACAAAACAGAAAGTTTTGTTTAATATGAATAAAAATGAAAAAACTTGAACAAAATAAGAAAAACATAGGATAATATGTATAATCATAATCGAAAACTAAGCATTAGAATTAATGCCACATAAGTACAATGTGTTATTAAATACTATTTATACACTATTAAAAACAATTATATAGTAGCAAACTAGAAAACATAAAATATAGACAATTTCCAAATAACCAGGTTATAATAATAACTATCTATTGCCTTCTTAAATCTTAAGACAGCAGGAACCCTCCCCATTCTTTATAAAACCCATATTTCTCCCAGTCTTGAAACCTCTGGTGCATGGCTCATTTTTCAACAAGCTTCTCTCGACCCATATTAATTGATAATGAATCTGCTAATCTCCACCTAATCAATGAAACCACTACCACCCACCTCAACATATATCACTTCCACTGTGTCCACAGATTACAGCCCTGCTATGTCAACCCTTCAGCTCCAGGACTCTGGTGAAGCCTTTCCTAGATAAGATTCTTTAATTCCATTTGGGGTAGTACACTTCCTAATAATCCCCAACAAGACGGAACACATACGCACATGCAACTATAAGTTAGGGGGAAACATACACCTTAAAGCAAAAGTACACAATAGTTTAAAGTGATGCAGTAAATGTAGCAAGCAAGTAGAAAGACCTAAAAGGACAACATAAAGTACTTAATAAACTACTTTCAACATAGACCTAGATACTCTCCTCATCTACCTCCTATTTCACTTCCCTCAATCACTCCAAGGCTAATCTTGTCAGACAAAGTAAGAACTACAGAAGTTGGATAAGGGCAAAAGACTGGCAGACTTTAACAATGGCTCTTTGGCTTGGCTTACTACCAGGCCGCTCATCTCCTGGGGCCCTAGTCAGGGAATCCTGGGATTCCCACACAGACATGATGGGCCTAGACATCTAATAGATTCCTCTCTCCACTGTCACTGATCATCTCCATCAAGAACACCATAATGGATCCCTAGGTGGGCCCCTATAAGACCTTGCCCTCAATCTGGATCAACAATGGTATATCCAGTTTTCTAGTCCTATTTCCAACTATGGTACCATCTCCCCAGACCTTTGGATCACCTGCAAGTTAGCTGTTCGACTCAGACAAAAATTAGTAAAGTCATGGGCCCCTTGGAATATACCTAAAATAGACCTACTAACTTTTTCCAAAATGGAGACCTCAAATCTCATCTGCTATATACTTGCCTTTAGATTCCTAATTATCAAAAAAAATTTTTCTTCTTTATATCTTAATGCTTTTTCAGACACCAAGATGTAGATGCTACCATGATGTCAACCTGACCTTCGCAGACAGATGACCTCACCAATGTACCCTGGAACACCACTTCTCTAGAGCCCTGCCCTACTAGGGAAAGATAGAAACAGACTGGGCGTATGGATTGACCTGCCAATGCCCATGTCTAACAAAGAAGCAGTTACAGAAGCCAGACCTTCCGCATTCTGTACCTCATAATGATCCTGGGTCCATACTCCCAGTGAGATAAAGAATAGGAAAGCTTCCAGTGGAGGGGATGGAATATGGAACTCTGGCGGTAGAAAATGTGTGGAATTTTACCCCTCTTATCCTATGGTTTTGTTGATATTTTCTATTTTTTAATTTTATTTATTTATTTATTTATTTATTGGATAGAGACAGGCAGAAATCGAGAGGGAAGGGGGAGGTAAAGAGGGTGAGAGACAAACATCTACAGCAATACTTCACCACTTGTGAAGCTTTCCCCCTGCTGGTGAGGACCAAGGGCTTGAACCCAGTTCCTTTCGCACTGTTACCTGTGCACTCAACCAGGTGCACCACCAACTGGCCCTGATATTTTCTATTTTTTTATCTTATAAATAAATTAAAACATACAGACAAATTCTTAGAAACATATAATCTATCATGACTAAATTATAAGCAAACAACAGGTGACATTTCTTTAAATAGTAAACATGTTGAATTAGCAATCAAAAGCCCCCTGATGAATAAACCCCAGGATGAAATGGTTTAAATTTTAAACTAAAGAAGTAATAAATGGAAAATTCCTTATGGTAGTTGAGTCTATATACAGCAATCCTACATCATAGGAGAAGCTGAAAGCATTCCCACTTAGATTGGGGACCAAACAGGTCTGCCCACTATCATAACTCTTTAACATAGTGCTGGATGTTCTTGCCATAGCAATCAGGCAAGAGAAAGGAATCAAAGGAATATAAATTGGAAGGGAATAAGTCAAACTCTCAATATTTGCAAATGATATGACAGTATATATAGAAAAATCTAAAGATTCCAGCAGAAAGCTTCTGGAAATCATTAGGCAGTATAGCAAGATGTCAGGTTATAAAATTAATGTACAAAAACCAGTGCCATTCCTCTATGCAAACACTAATTCTGAAGAGGAGAAATCACTCCCTTTAACCGTCACAGTAAAATCAATAAAATATAGTAATAAATAAATAAATAAGTACAGTAATGAACCTAACCAAAGAAGTGAAAACTTTGTGTATTGAAAATTATGAGTTGCTATAAAAGGAAATAGAAAATGATACAAAGAAATAGAATGATATTCCATGCTCATGGATTGGAAGAATTAATATCACAAAGATGAATATTCTACCCAGAGCTATATATAAATTTATTGGTATACCCATCAAGATCCCACCAATTTTCTTTAAGAGAATAGTGCAAAAATTATAATGATTTATCTGGAACTGGAAAACACCTAGAATTATCATAATAATCTTGAGAAAAGAAACAAAAATGGAGGCATCACACTCCCAGATCTCAAACTACCTTATACAGCCGTCATAATCAATACATCCTCGTACAGGAATAAAAGTAGAAACACAGAGCTGTGGAAGATAACTGAAAGCCCAGAAATAAACCCCCTCAGTTATGGTCATTTAATTTTTGATAAGGAGGCCCAGACTATTATGTGGAAGAAGGAGGACCTCTTCAATAAATGATGCTGGGGAAACTGGGCTGAAACATGAAGAAGAATGAAACTCAACCACTTTATCTCACCAGAAACAAAAGTCAACCCAAATGGACCAAGGACTTTGATGTTAGACCATAAACTATCAAATACTTAAAGCAAAATATTGGCGGAATACTTTCCCATCTAAACCTCAAGAGCATCTTTGATGATACAAACCCAATTGCAAGGAACACTAAAACAAAAACAAATCAATGGGACTACATCAAACTGAAAGGCTTCTGCATAGCAAAAGAAACCATTAACCTAACAAAAGGACTCCTCAAAAATTGGGAGAAGATGTTTACATAACATACATCAGACAAAAGACTAATGACCAAAATATAAAAAGAGCTCACCAAACTTATTAGCAAAAAGGAAATGAACCAATTCAAAAGTGGGGAGAGGATATTAATAGAATATTCACTACAGAAGAGAAACAAAAGGTCAACAGATATACATGAAGAATTGTTCCAAGTCACTGACTGTGAGAAATACAAATAAAGACAACAATGTGATACCACTTTACTCCTGTGGAAATATCATACCTCCGAAATGACAGCAATAACAAATGGTGGAGAGGTTGTGGGGACAGGGAATCCTTCCTGCACTGCTGGTGGGATTGTAAATTGGTCCAACCCCTGTGGAGAGCAGTCTGAAGACCTTCACAAGGTTAGATGCAGACATTCCTTATGACCCAATAATTCCTCTCCTAGAGATATATCCTAAGGAGTCAAGCACATTCATCCAAAAAGACATGTATACACCTATGTTCATAGCAGCACAATTTGTAATAGAAAAGACCTAGAAACAAACCAGGTGCCCAACAACAGATAAATGTCTGAGAAAGACATGGTATATATGCACAACGAAATACTACTCAGCTATTAAGAATAATGAACTCACCTTCTCTGGTTGATCTTGGATGGAGCTAGAAGGAATTATGTTAAGTGAGATACATCAGAAAAAGAACAATGAGTATGGGTTGATCCCACTCATAAACAGAAGTTGATAAAGAAGAACAGAAAGGGAGGCACAAAGCAGAAATTGACTGAGTTTGGAGTATTTCACCAAAGTAAAAAACTCTGGGTGGAGGGTGAGGGTAGACTTTCATCTTCATTATAGGGGTTGCAAGGAGGGGCACAGACCTTTTGGTGTCAGGAATGGTGTTAATATATACTATTAATTTAAAGTCTTATAAATCACTATATAATTAATGAGAGGGGGAAAATAAATTGAATGTCTTGAACTTTTATATCCCTTGAATGTCAGCATCCAAAATCTCAAATGGTAACCTGACTGAATTTTAAGTGGGCTTAATTTGTTAACATATTTCTAATAATGAGTTTTTCCTTGCAATATTAAAACACCTATAATCTTAGACCAGGGAGACCAGAAGCAACAGGTCCTGTCAGTATATAAGATACAGTTATCTGGAAATAACATAAACCATAGTGAGGTCTTGTATGATACAACAAATCCTAGCAATGGGATACTCAGAGTAAACCAAATTTCCAAATAACTTGATTATAACAATAATATCTATTGCCTTCTTAAACTCTAAGACAGCAGGAACCTTCTCCATTCTCTATAAAACCTCTATGTATCCCAGTCCTGGAACCTCTAGGGCATGGCTCATTTTCCTTCATTCTTCTCTCAATCCATACCATTTGATACTGCATCTGCTGATCTCAACCAAATCACTACAACCAGTACCACTTTGACATGTTTCACTTCAGATTGTGTCCAGAGACGCCAGGTGTGGGATATCAAGCCTTCAGATCTGCAACTAAGTTGCAGATGCTACCATGATAACAATCTGATATCCTGGGCAGATGACCTCACCAATGTACCCTGGAACCCCACCTCCCTAGAGCCCTGTCTCACTAGGGAAAGATAGAGACACACTGGGAACATGGATTGACCTGCCAATGCTCATGTCCAGCAGAGAAGCAACTACAGAAGCCAGACCTTCCACCTTTTGCACCCCATATAGTGACGCCATCAGAGGGATAAAGAATAGGAAAGCTTCTAATGGAGGGAATGGATTCAGAACTCTAGTGGTAGAAATTGTATGGAATTGTACTGCTCTTATCCTATTGTCTTGTTCATCATTATTATATCATTAAAAATACATGAATAACACCATTTCAAACACTTTCAAATTCATTTTATAAGGCTACCATAACCCAGATATCTAAATTGGACAGAAATATCAAGAGCGTATTACGCTTTATTTTTTACCTATTTATGGTTCGTGTAATAGTTTATAGTACAGTTGTTTACACTTGGTACAACTTCTCATCTCCTTGTGATAAGTGTCTTCAAAATAGTCTTTCCCCAAACATAAGTCTTTTCTGCCACTGTGTACCAGGAAGCCAACACCCATCAAGTTGATATCTCCTTTCCTCTCCCAGAGTTTTTGGCTCTGGTGAAATACACCATACCCAGTCAAAGTTTCATTTTGTGTTTTCCTTTTCTGTTCTTGTTTCCCAAGTTTCACCTGTAAGTGAAGACAACTGATATTTTTTTCTGTCTCTTGTTGGCTTGTCTCACTTAACATGATGCCTACTTGTGGAGAAAACTACATGTAAATCAATATATCTGAGGAACACAGATGTAAAAACCCTCAACAAATACTAGTAAATCAAATGGTAATGTTCATTGAGAGGATTATACACTCTAACCAAATGGAATCATCTGTATGATACAAGGATAGTTTGCATGACACATAACATTAACAGAATAAAGATTAAAGAAATCACATCTTGGGAGGCAGGCAGTGGCGCAGCTGGTTAAGTACACGTGGCACAAAGCACAAGGACAGGTGGAAGGGTCCCGGTTCAAGCCCCGGGCTCTCCACCTACAGGAGAGTCGCTTCACAGGTGGTGAAGCAGGTCTGCAGGTGTCTGTCTTTCTCTCCCCCTCTCTGTCTTCCCCTCCTCTCTCCATTTCTCTCTGTCCTATCCAACAACAACAACAACATCAATAACCACAACAATGTTAAACAACAAGGGCAATAAAAAGGAAAAATAAGTAAATATTAAAAAAATTTTTAAAAGGATATCACATCTTTATCTCAGTAGAAGAGGGGAAATAATGACAAAAATCAATACTGTTTTCCATGATAAAACTCCTCAATAAACTAGAAGCAAAGAAAATTAGCTCAACAGGAGGCCTGGTGGTGCATCTGCTTGAGAGCACATGTCACAAGTACAAGGACCCAGGTTCAAGCCCCCAGTCCACACCTACAGGGGGATCAGCTTTGCAAATGGTGAAGCAGAACTACAGGTGTCTCTCATTCTCCCCCTCTTTATCCCCCCACCTATGCTCTTGATTTCTGGCAGTCTCTATCCAATTAGTCAAGAGCATTTTTAAAATTAAAAAAAATAGAAGAAAATGAGTTTGACATAATACAGGGCACATATGATAAGCTCATTCACTGTAACATATTCAATAGGCAAAAACTGAAAACTGTTCCTCTAGAATCAGGAACAACATAAGGATGCTTACTCTAGTCTTATGCAACAGAGTACTGGAAGTTCTAGCCAGAGCATTAAGACAGTAATAAGGCAGCACAAACAAAACATTAATGTTTTACCTTGCAAACATCACCAAGCAGAGTTGTCACTGCTGGGGACTCACAACGCGGTGATGACATTTCCAAATACATAGAGATACAGAAAAAGAAATAAAATCAGAAAGAGAGAGAAAGAGAGAGATCTTTGGGACAAAATGAATGGAACTGAAGGTGACTATGCTTAGTAAAGTAAGGAAGTAAAATACAACTACGAGATACCACTTCACTCCTGTGAGAATGTCATACATCAAAAAAGGTAACAGCAGCAAATGCTGGAGAGGATGTGGGGTCAAAGGAACCCTCCTACACTGCTGGTGGGAATGTCAATTGGTCCAACCTCTGTGGAGAAGTCTGGAGAACTCGCAGAAGGCTAGAAATGGACCTACCCTATCATCCTGCAATTCCTCTCCTGGGGATATATCCTAAGGAACCCAACATATCCATCCAAAAAGATCTGTGTACACATATGTTCTTAGCAGCACAATTTGTAATAGCCAAAACCTGGAAGCAATCCAGGTGTCCAACAACAGGTGAGTGGCTGAGCAAGTTGTGGTCTATATACACAATAGAATACTACTCAGCTCTAAAAAAATGGTGAATTCACTGTTTTCAGCCAATCTTGGATGGACCTTGAAAAATTCATGTTAAGTGAAATAAGTCAGAAACAGAAGGATGACTATGGGATGATCTCACTCTCAGGCCGAAGTTGAAAAACAAGATCAGAAAAGAAAACACAAAGTAGAACCTGAAATGGAATTGGCGTATTGCACCAAAGTAAAAGACTCTGGGGTGGGTGGGTGGGGAGAATACAGGTCCAAGAAGGACTCAGAGGACCTAGTGGGGGTTGTATTGTTATATGGGAAACTGGGGAATGTTATGCATGTACAAACTATTGTACTTACTGTTGAATGTAAAACATTAATTCCCCAATTAATAATAATAATAATAATAACAGAAAGGAGGAGGACTGGGCTGGGTGGTGGTTCACCTGATTGAACACATATGTTATAATGTACAAGGACCCAAATTTGAGGCTCCAGTTCCCACCTGCAGGTAAAAAGAATTGCGAATAGTGAAGCAAGGATGCTTTCTCTATCTCCTGCTTCCCTCTTGATTTCTGGCTGTCTCTATCCAATAAATACATAAAGATTAGAAAACAAATTAAAAAGAAGTAGGCAAAAGAAGAGGAGGAGGAGGAGGAGAAGAGGAACATCATGATGGAAACCCTTCATGAAAATTTAATTAAGTATATACAGAAAAATTCACTAAAAAACTTTAATATCATTCATACCACAAGGGATGCTGTCTTCCTTTTTAAAAGTAATAAGTAACTATAAGACTCTATATAGTTTAAATATTTTTATAACTATAATTAATTTTAAAATATATTAATTTAAGAACTCTGGTGATGGGAGTGGTGTGGAATTATAACCCTGTTATCTCATAATTTTATAAATCAATATTAAGTAATTAATAACATTTTAATTAATAAGTAAAATATGTTAATTGATAATTTCATAACACCAAGAGATGGAGCAAACCTAAGATTTTTAAATCAGAAATGAAAGAAAAATAAAACAAATCTTGAATAGGCTGAGGGACAGCTATGTAAAGAACTGATTCTCTGACAATGGGATAAAAACACCATAATAAAAGACAAAAATGTCTTCTTTCATTTTTTGACCTTTAATTGAAAGATTGAAGATACGTAGTTCTGCAAGAAAGGAAAAGTCTGATTCACTTGCCCTGTAACTTAAAGTAAAAGAGCTTCCTGGGAGCCACACTGTACAATATGAATCACTCTCTTGTCCTTCTAAGAAGTTCACAGCTAAGTAAAATGCTGGCAATGGATTGATGTTGCTGTGACAGGCACCAGAGCTGGAGGAGGAGGAGGTGAAAGGCCTCTAGATAATACAACTGGACCTCCCGCAAGGCATTTTTTGTAAAGCTGATATTTCTGACCTCCGGGCTTTCCTGTCTCATCATATTAGAAAAGACTTTTTTTTTCCTTTTTTAAAAGTCTCACTATTTTAAAACATTCCATTCTGTAGCTTAAGGTTATAAAAAGTCAAGTACAATTTATTGTCCTTTAAATTTAAACATCCCTCATGCATTGCATTTGGGATTATCTCCAGAAAAAATGTCTAAAGGCAAGTCCTATAAGTACCTGTAGTCTTCAATATGGGAGACACTGAAAATGACATAATAATCTAATCCCACACAAGAAGTTGCTGAGATGAGGAAAAAGTTTTATTTAAGCCAATATGTCATGGTCTACTGTTCATTATTTTAATACAAACACTTCCTGCAAGTCAATGAAATCCATTATGTCTTTTTGTATTTAGTTACTTAGCAGTGAAGCTACAATCACAACAATAACAAAAAATTCCATACATGTTATCCCAATTTCTGGAATTCGTTAGGAAATACTAAAATACTATGGTTATTGTGATTGTGATTATAATAGTTAAAGTCTGGAAACTTCCTAAATGCCCATCAACAGACATGAGGATGAAGAGGATATGGTATATGAATATAATGGAATACTTACTCTTCTATATAAATAATAAAGCCCTTTGCACACCCTAGGCCTCACAGGTGTCAGGTTCTATCCCCAGCACCACCAAATGCCAGAGCTGAGAGGTGCTCGGGTCTCTCTCATTCTCTTTCACTTTAAACATTGAAAAAAATACTGGAAAACATAGATAAACATTGAAAAACTAAAAAATGGTGAACTGCCATTTATAGTAACAGACTGAAATTAGAGAGCATTACGCTTAGTAGAAAGTCAGAAACAAGGGAGTCGGGAGCAGCGCAGCGGGCTAAGCGCACATGGTGCAAAGCGCAAGGACCTGCGTAAGAATCACAGGCGGTGGTCCTGGAGGTAAGATGGCGGCGGCCTGAGAAATCGCTGACAGCGAGTGCTCTGATAGCATCGTCGGCAACGGTAGGATTTTCTGCCTTTAGCAGGCCAGTCAATAAGGGGGGGGGGCACCAAAGAAGTGATTACAGTTTAATTTGGGTTAACAATTAGAGCAAAGGTGACACGGACTAGCGGGGCTCCAGAATTCCCAGGCGGCGCCAGGCAAGGCGAGTGCGCCGGGCATTGTCCTCCGCCCGCCCGGGAAGGCGGCTCCTCTGCCGGTTGCAGAGCCCGGCGGGCAGAGGACCCGGAGAGAGCACTTTAGCTCGGGGGCTGCCTCTTGGGAGTCGCGAGGGTCCACCGCGACCCTGAGGGTGGATCCAAAGACTTCTTGAGTATAGCTCTCATTGGATCAAAGGACTTGGAGCTAGTTTTCATTTTTGAGAAATCCTTTAAAAAAGTCTGGAGGGCGGGGTTTCCCAGAAGATGGCGGATTGAGAAGCAGCTAGCCTTTGAGCTCCGGACACATCTCGTGTAAACAATAGGATTTTCTGCCTTTAGCAGGACAGCCAATAAGGGGCCATAACGGTCATACCAAGGATGTGTCTATAACTTAATTTGGGTTAAGAATTAGAGTAGGGGAAAAAATTCTTTTTTCTTCCTTTTAATTTTCAAGCATACATCCTTCCCGCCGCCCCCCCCCCCATAAGCAGTGCCTGGGACCAGCTACTAGCAGGATACCCCATACCACCAAACAGGGTTTTTTTGTTTGTTTGTTTGTTTTTTAATTCACTGATACACATTTGGGAAGTTCCTCGCACTGCTCTTTAATTACAACTCTTCTTCTTATCTTCTCCCTTTTCTCTCTCTTATCTCTCTCTATCTCTCTCTCTTTTTTTTTTTTAATCTTGTCATACACTTCTTTCTTCTTTGCCTTTCTGAATTTGTGAATTACTTTGGGGAAGAAATCTGACCCAGAGTGGACTGTCTATGTGTCTATCTCTGCTCTAGTTCCCTTTACACTCTTGTTACCCTTAGAATATACACTGGATAGTAGATTTGCATAACTGTCTATTCTTGCTATCCTCTCTTCCTTTTCTCTTTCTTCACTGGGATTTGGTTACTATTTTTTCACGGACGGGAGAAATTGTTTGGCTAACTGGTAACGATTAAACTCCTTCAATACTTACTTCAGTTGCTACTGTTATTCCGGAGGTTGGTGAGTGCAATTGTCATAAAGGTATTTAGTACAGTGTTACTTGTGCTCAAAACACAACAACTGAGGAACAACAGAGCATTAAAAAAAAAAAAAGAGAGAGAAACACATAAATTAAAAAAAAAAAATGGGTAGATTAAAAACAAATAAAACTGCTACCCCAATGAATGAAGACAAGAGCCCAGAAGAAACCACAAATCAGTCAGAAGTAACCATAGATAAGAAAAGTATGCAGGCAATAATAAACTTATTAATCACAGAAATGAAAACAACATTGGAGGAAAGAAATGGCAGTATTAGGGAAACAACAGTTGAGACCCCCAAGGAAAATACTGATTATCTTGAGACAATTAGAGAACTGAAAGCTGAAATAGCTGTAATGAAGAAAGAAGCTGAGGCAAGGGAAAGCAGACTAACAGAAGCAGAAAACAGAATTAGTCAGACAGAGGATGAGTTAGAGAAAACTAAGAAAGAGGTGAAAGAGCTTAAAAAGAGATTGAGAGACACTGAAAACAACAACAGAGACATATGGGATGATCTCAAAAGAAGTAACATTCGTATAATTGGCCTGCCAGAGGAAGAAAGAGAGGAAGGGGAAGCAAACATTCTAGAGGAAATAATACAAGAAAATTTCCCAGACCTGAATAACAGAAAGGATATCAAGGTGCAAGAGGCCCAGAGAGTACCAAACAGAATCAACCCAGACCTGAAAACACCAAGACACATCATAGTCACAATGAGAAGAAGTAAGGATAAAGAAAGGATCCTAAAGGCTGCAAGAGAGAAACAAAAAGTCACATACAGGGGAAAACCCATAAGACTTTCTGCAGATTTCTCAACTCAAACTCTAAAAGCCAGAAGGGAGTGGCAAGATATCTATCGAGCCCTGAATGAAAAAGGGTTTCAACCAAGGATTATATATCCTGCTAGACTTTCATTCAAGCTAGATGGAGGGATCAAAACCTTCTTAGACAAACAACAGTTAAAGGAGGCAACTATCACCAAGCCGGCCCTGAAAGAGGTACTAAAAGACCTCTTATAAAGAAGAACATCACTATAATACTTGTAATATATCAGAGTAAACAAATTGTTTTTTAGAACAATGGCGCTACAATACATTAAATCCATAATATCAATAAATGTCAATGGCTTAAACTCACCCATCAAAAGGCACAGGGTGGGGGGATGGATCAGAAAACATAACCCAACCATATGCTGCTTGCAAGAATCACATCTGTCACAACAAGATAAACACAGACTTAAAGTGAAAGGATGGAAAACTATCATACAGGCTAACGGTCCACAAAAAAGGGCAGGTACAGCCATTCTCATCTCAGACACGATAGATTTTAAATTAAATAAAGTAATAAAAGATAGGCAAGGACATTACATAATGATTAGAGGATCAATCAGCCAAGAAGACTTAACAATTATTAACATCTATGCACCCAACGAGGGACCATCTAAATACATTAAACACCTATTGAAAGAATTTCAAAAATACATCAATAGTAATACAATAATAGTGGGAGACTTCAATACCCCACTCTCACACTTAGACAGATCAACAAAGCAGAGAACCAATAAAGATACAAGAGAATTGAATGAAGAGATTGACAGACTAGACCTCTTGGACATTTTCAGACTCCTCCACCCCAAAAAACTGGAATACACCTTCTTTTCAAATCCACACAACACATACTCAAGGATAGACCACATGTTAGGCCACAAAGACAGCATCAATAAATTCAAGAGCATTGAAATCATCCCAAGTATCTTCTCAGACCACAGTGGAGTAAAACTAACTTTTAACAACAAACAGAAAATTATTAAAAGACATAGAATTTGGAAACTAAACAACATGCTCCTTAAGAACCACTGGGTCAGACACTCACTCAAACAGGAAATTCAAATGTTCCTGGAAACTAATGAAAATGAAGACACAACCTATCAAAATATTTGGGACACAGCTAAAGCAGTACTGAGAGGGAAATTTATAGCCATACAATCACATATTAAACACCAAGAAGAAGCCCAAATGAACGACCTTACTACACACATCAAGGACTTAGAGGAAGAGGGACAAAGGAACCCTAAAGCAACCAGAAGGACAGAAATCACTAAAGTTAGAGCAGAAATAAACAGCATCGAAAATAAAAGAACCATACAAAAGATCAATGAAGCCAAATGTTCGTTCTTTGAAAGATTAAACAAAATTGACAAACCCCTAGCCAGACTCACCAAACAAAAAAGAGAGAAGACTCAAATTAATAGAATTGTAAACGATGCAGGAGATATCACAACTGACACCACAGAAATCCAAAGAATCCTGTGAAACTTCTATAAAGAACTATATGCCACCAAGCTAGAGAATCTGGAAGAAATGGAACAATTCCTAGAAACCTATGCACTTCGAAAACTGAACCAAGAAGAACTACAAAATCTAAATGCACCAATCACAGACAAAGAAATTGAAACCGTTATTAAGAATCTCCCCAACAACAAAAGTCCTGGACCAGATGGCTTCACAAACGAATTCTACAAAACTTTCAGGAAACAGTTAATACCCATACTTCTTAAGCTATTCCATAAGATTGAAGAAACAGGAATACTCCCTTCCACCTTTTATGAAGCCAACATCACCCTGATACCAAAAGCTGATAGGGACAGAACAAAAAAGGAAAACTACAGACCAATATCTCTGATGAACATAGATGCCAAAATATTAAACAAGATCTTGGCCAACCGGATACAGCAACACATCAAAAAGATTGTTCATCATGACCAAGTGGGATTCATCCCAGGAATGCAAGGCTGGTTCAACATCCGTAAATCAATCAATGTCATTCATCACATCAATAAAAGCAAAGCCAAAAACCACATGATTATCTCAATAGATGCAGAGAAAGCCTTTGACAAAATCCAACACCCATTCATGCTCAAAACTCTACAAAAAATGGGAATAGATGGGAAATTCCTCAAAATAGTGGAGTCTATATATAGCAAACCTACAGCCAATATCATACTCAATGGAGAGAAGCTGAAAGCATTCCCCCTCAGATCAGGGACTAGACAGGGCTGCCCACTGTCACCGTTACTCTTCAACATAGTATTGGAAGTTCTTGCCATAGTAATCAGGCAAGAGAAAGAAATCAAAGGGATACAGATTGGAAGGGAAGAAGTCAAGCTCTCACTATTTGCAGATGATATGATAGTATACATAGAAAGACCTAAAGAATCCAGTAGAAAATTACTGGAAGTTGTTAGGCAATATAGCAAGGTATCAGGCTACAAAATCAATGTACAAAAATCAGTGGCATTTCTTTATGCAAACACTAAATCTGAAGAAGAAGACATCCAGAAATCACTCCCATTTACTGTTTCAGCAAAATCAATCAAATACCTAGGAATAAAGTTGACCAAAGAAGTGAAAGACTTGTATGCTGAAAACTATGAGTCGCTACTCAAGGAGATAGAAACTGATACCAAGAAATGCAAAGATATCCCATGCTCATGGATTGGAAGAATAAATATCATCAAAATGAACATTCTCCCCAGAGCCATATACAAATTTAATGCAATACCCATCAAAGTTCCACCAAGCTTCTTTAAGAGAATAGAACAAACACTACAATCATTTATCTGGAACCTGAAAACACCTAGAATTGCCAAAACCATCCTAAGGAAAAGAAACAGAAATGGAGGCATCACACTCCCAGACCTTAAACTATATTATAAAGCCATCATCATCAAAACAGCATGGTACTGGAACAAAAATAGGCACACAGACCAGTGGAACAGAATTGAAAGCCCAGAAGTAAATCCCAACACCTATGGGCATCTAATCTTTGATAAGGGGGCCCAAAGGATTAAATGGAAGAAGGAGGCTCTCTTCAATAAATGGTGCTGGGAAAACTGGGTTGAAACATGCAGAAGAATGAAATTGAACCACTTTATCTCACCAGAAACAAAAATCAACTCCAAATGGATCAAAGACCTAGATGTCAGACCAGAAACAATCAAATACTTAGAGGAAAACATTGGTAAAACACTTTCCCACCTACACCTCAAGGACATCTTTGATGAATCAAACCCAATTGCAAGGAAGACCAAAGCAGAAACAAACCAATGGGACTACATCAAATTGAAAAGCTTCTGCACATCCAAAGAAACTATTAAACAAACAGAGAGACCCCTCACAGAATGGGAGAAGATCTTCACATGCCAGACATCAGACAAGAAACTAATCACCAAAATATATAAAGAGCTCAGCAAACTTAGCCGCAAAAAAGCAAATGACCCCATCCAAAAATGGGCAGAGGAAATGAACAAAACATTCACCACAGAGGAGATCCAAAAGGCTAACAAACATATGAAAAACTGCTCTAGGTCACTGAGTGTCAGAGAAATGCAAATTAAGACAACACTAAGATACCACCTCACTCCTGTAAGAATGGCATACATCAAAAAGGACAGCAGCAACACTTGCTGGAGAGGATGTGGGGACAGAGGAACCCTCTTACATTGCTGGTGGGAATGTAAATTGGTACAGCCTCTGTGGTGAGCAGTCTGGAAAACTCTCAGAAGGCTACACATGGACCTTCCATATGACCCAATAATTCCTCTCCTGGGGTTATACCCCAAGGACTCCATAACAGCCAACCAAAAAGAGGTGTGTACTCCTATGTTCATAGCAGCACAATTCATAATAGCTAAAACCTGGAAGCAACCCAGGTGCCCAACAACAGATGAATGGCTGAGAAAGCTGTGGTATATATACACAATGGAATACTATGCAGCTATCAAGAACAATGAACCCACCTTCTCTGACCCATCTTGGACAGAGCTAGAAGGAATTATGTTAAGTGAACTAAGTCAGAAAGTTAAAGATGAGTATGGGATGATCCCACTCATCAACAGAAGCTGACTTAGAAGATCTGAAAGGGAAACTAAAAGCAGGACCTGATCAAATTGTAAGTAGGGCACCAAAGTAAAAACCCAGTGGTGAGGGGTAGACATGTAGCTTCCTGGGCCAGTGGGGGGTGGGAATGGGCGGGAGGGATGGGTCACGGTCCTTTGGTGATGGGAATGGTGTTTATGTACACTCCTAGCAAAATGTAGACATATAAATCAGTAGTTAATTAATATGAGAGGGGGAAATCAATTGTATGTCTCAAAGGTTCTCAAAAGACAAACTGAATCTTTTTAATAGATAGGCTACGTGTTTGATATGCGGACTCTCTCAAAAGCCTAGACCAAGTAGATTAGAAGCTTCCAATAGCACAGCTATATACAAGATACTGGGTACTGTACAGCAAACCATAACAAAGGGACTTTTCAAAGTTAACCCAATTAACAAATAATGTAATGATAATATTAACTATTGATTGTCTTTTTGAACCCTAAGACAGCAGGAACCTCGCATCTTCACTATAGAGCCCCTACTTTCCCCAGTCCTGGCACCCTTGGATAGGGCTCACTTTCCCGTATGCATCTCCCAATCCATACCAAATAATATTGCATCCGCCGATCACAACCTAACCAAAGCAACGATTGCCATCTCAACATGCTTCACCTCAGAGTGTATCCAGAGACTTCACGTGTGGAATGACAACCCTTCAGCTTCATTACTCGGGTGAGACCTTTCCTTTTATAGTACACTCTAATTTCATCTCAGGTGGTTCACTTTCTGGCAGGGTCCCATGACCTAGACATACACCAGTTTCTATGAGAGAGAGCGTATGTGCACACGCATCCATAAACTACTGCAAAATATATACCTGAAAGCAGGATTACACTGGAGTTTGCAGTGAATACCTCCCTAACACTTCCTCTCCACTATTCCAAGCTTGGGATCCATGATTGCTCAACAAATTGTTTGGCTTTGTGTGCTAACTCTCTTTTCAATCACCAGGTTCCAGATGCCACCAGGATGCTGGCTAGGCTTCCCTGGATTGAAGACCCCACCAATGTGTCCTGGAGCTCAGCTTCCCCAGAGACACACCTTACTAGGGAAAGAGAGAGGCAGACTGGGAGTATGGACCGACCAGTCAACGCCCATGTTCAGCGGGGAAGCAATTACAGAAGCCAGACCCTCTACCTTCTGCAACCCTCAACGACCCTGGGTCCATGCTCCCAGAGGGATAGAGAATGGGAGGGCTATCATGGGAGAGGGTGTGTTGTGGGGATTGGGTGGTGGGAATTGTGTGGAGTTGTACCCCTCCTACCTTGTGTTTTTGTTCACTAATCCTTTCTTAAATAAAAAATTAAAAAAAAATACTTGTCTATAAAAAAAGAACTTCAATTAGCATCTATTAGTTAAGAAGAGAACTCTAGGGGGGCTGGAACCCAGGTCCTTGTGCATTGTGATAATGTGCATTCAACCAGGTTTGCCAACTAAAGAAATCTGTAATAGAGTGCTGGCACTAATCATATTTTACGGTATACATAGACTGTTGGCAAAAGGGTAGATTTTACGTTAAGTGTTCTCAAGAAAAATTAAAAGGGCAGGATTAATAATTTGAAGGTGATGAGTATATTTACCGTATGGTTATCTTCACTTATTTTATATTTCTAATGTCATCATAGTATAATTTTGCAAACAGGGAAATACACAGATCTTAAGTGTACGATTTGATGAGACCTGAGAAATTCAGGCTGGGGAGAGAGTATAATGCATTTGCAAACTACTTTCTTGCCTGAGGCTCCAAGATTCCCAGGTTCAGTCCCTAGCACCACCATAAAACAGATCTGAACAATCCTTTGGTCTTTCTGTATGATCCTTTTCTCACTCTATCTCTGGGATTAAATATAAAATAAATAAAATATTAATCAAATTAAAATGTGCATACACTAGATGTATATTTATATTAATTTTACTGTCACATATCTTTAATATACTAATGTGTATGTCATATCTCTGGATAATTTTTTTCCACCAGAAAAATGATGTTTCCTTAATATCTCCCCAGCTCCTGCTAAGTGTATGTGTGTGTGTGTGTGTGTGTGTGTGTGTGTTTAACAGTAGATGAGACAGAGCCATGGGAGGCAGAAAGACTGGGAAAGAGAAGAGATAACTGCATCATGGCTTGCAGGGATGGAGACTTGAACTCAGGCCTTAAAAAAAAAAAAAAACTAGTATAGCCACAGGCCCTTTGGAATATAACTAAAATATGCCTACTAGCTACCTACAAAACAGAACCCCCCCCCCCCAACTATTCATCTGCGCTACTCCACCCTTAAGGTTCATGATTAGTCAACAACTTGTTTGGCTTTATATGTTAACTCTTTTCAGCCACCAGGTTCCAGGTGCCAAACAGACATCCCTGGACAGATGACCCCACCAATGTGTCCTAGAGCTCAGCTTCCCCAGAACCCTACCCCACTAGGGAAAGAGAGAGGCAGGCTGGGAGTTATGGATCAATCTGTCAATGCTCATGTTCAGCAGGGAAGCAATTACAGAAGCCAGACCTTCCACCTTCTGCACCCCATAATGACCTTGGGTCCATACTCCCAGAGAGTTAAGAATAGGAAAGCTATCAAGGGAGGGGATGGGATATGGAGTTTTGGTAGTGGGAATTGTGTGGAGTTGTACCCTTCTTATCCTATGGTTTTGTCAATGTTTCCTTTTTATAAATAAATCAAAATAATAAAAAAGCATTTAGAAATGTGTGTGCTATAGAATGAGTCACCACCCATCCCCTTGATGATTTTTATTATTATTTTTAATCTTATATTCTAGGCTCACTTGAAGTATATTGCTACTTCAACTATTAGCTCTGTTGCAAGTCGATGTGGGGGTAATTTGATGTCCACATATTCAGTACTTCCATGTTTCTTCTCTCAGAAAGCACTTAAATTTGCCAGCATTGAGATAAATGTCAGCAAAGAGCAGGGAGATACGGTTGGGCATGAACACACACACACACACACACACACACACACACACACCTGCACAGTGGGCAGTTTGATAAGCAGTCAGGATTCATTATTTCCTTTTGTTTCCTCTCTAGGTGAATCTAGACACTGCTCTCCATCCTTGTGCTACAACTTCAACTTCAAAAACCCGATGGTAAAGACATTGAAATTTGCTGAACAGCTTTATCCCCTGTGGCTTTTGAAAAAAATATTTATGAAGATTTTTTTTTCTTTTTCTTTTTCTTTTTTAATGAGAGAGATACAGAAAGGAAGGCACAGAGAGAATGACCAGAGCACTCCTCAGCCCTGCTTATGGTAGGGCTGTCCACTGAACCTGGGACCTCAGAGACTCAGGCATGAAAGCCTTTTGTGGAGATATTTCTTCTGTTACAGATTGATCCGAGTGGGGCAGAAGAAAGAAACTGAGATCAGAGAACTACTTAGTTCTGGCTTGTGCTATTCCAAGGAGTTAAGCTGGTGTTTATGGGGCCCTTAGCGGGGGCCAGCAAGTCTTTCCTGTAAGATTAGGCTCTTAATTACTTGAATAATGATAGCAATCTTCTTAAAATAAATGAATAGGGGGTCAGGTGTGGAAAGGTGCATAGGAAAGCTCTTCATAGCAACAGATTTATGATACATAGCACTTCATTGCCCATGTGATATTAGGGCTGGAACCTGAGTAGAGAGAGTTGTCAGACACATACCATACTCAGAATCTGAACCAGTTCTCAGCAATGGGTTTAGTGTCCTCAAGTTAACAGCATAGGCCAGTAAACCAGATTGTGTTTTGACTGCCAAACTGAAAATGCCTCTCTTGAACGCTTACAAAGTTTACTGCTATCCTTTTCTTTCTTAAATTTTTTAAAAATATTTATTTATTTTCCCTGTTGTTGTCCTTGTTTCTTTTATTATTGTTGTTGTTATTGATGTCATCATTGTTGAATAGGACAGAGAAAAATGGAGAGAGGAGAGGGAAGAAAGAGGGGGAGAGAAAGATAGACACCTGCAGACCTGCTTCACTGCCTGTGAAGCGACTCCCCTGTGGGGAGCTGGGGGCTTGAACCGGGATCCTTATGCCATTCATAGTAAATTAGATTTCTTTTGACTATCAAACTGAAAATGCCTCTTGAACTGTTATAAAGCTTACTACTATCCTGGGTGAAAAAATAGATTAGATTAGATTAGATTAGATTAGATTAGATTAGATTAGATTAGATTAGATGATTAGAGTCTGAAGCGTAAGTATGATTTCATAATGCAATGGAGGCAAGGGAGTATTCAGGACTGGTTACCATTCCTGCAGCTGTGAGGTTATTAGAAAGAGTTGCTTGCTTCCTTGAGATTAATTTGGAATTAATTTGGTTTATATTACAAAAGATCCAGTGTAAGATTGGGATTCTTTTAAACTTTTTCTAGTCTAGTAAAAGCTTTGGTTGTCCGGGAAAGTGGAATTGAGAATAAAATTTTTTTTTTTTCAGTGATGAAACCTAGAAATAATTATTTATTTATATTTCCCCTAAGAAATAGCAGAGTTACTAAGCAAAACTGACATCCCAAATGGGTGGTGACAGTAATAGCCTGTGCAATAAAATAAGGTAAAAAATCTCTATTTAGACTCCATTATTTTGGAATTTATTACAATATTGAGATAGACTAGATATAATTCTACATTTAGAAGATATTTACTCCCTCTAAATGCAATAAAAGAGGGAAAATATAACCACAGATTACTCCCATAAAAAGCTTTTTCAATTATTCTAAGCAAGAATATTTACAAGCCATAAAAATATTAATTACATAAAAGTAGCAAGTGGTCTTTGTCTATTTGCTGCAATGTCAAGATATCCACTGGTAAGAACTTGAAGTTTTCACTTTTAAAAAATATCTATATCATTTTTTAAATTATTTATTTATTCCAATTTGTTGCCCTTGTTGTTTTATTGTTGTAGTTATTATTGTTGTTGTTGATGTCATCGTTGTTGGATAGGACAGAGAGAAATGGAGAGAAGAGGGAAGACAGAGAGGGGGAGAGAAAGATAGACACCTGCAGACCTGCTTCACCGCTTGTGAAGCGACTCCCCTGCAGGTAGGGAGGCGGGGGCTTGAACTGGGATCCTTATGCTGGCCCTTGCGCTGGTGCCACATGCACTTAACCCGCTGCACTACTGCCTGACTCCCCTATATCATTTTTAAAACATACATATATGTTTAAATAAAAGCATTAAAGAAACTGGATTTGTGTCAGTAGTTTAAAAGGGATGTACGGGCACACATGATTGAAAACACATGTTACAATGCCCAAGAACCCAGGTTCAAGCTCCTGGTCCCCACCTGCAGCGGGAAAACTTTGTGAGCGCAGAAGCAGGTCTGCAGGTGTCTCTCTATGTGTCTATCCCTGCATTCCTCTCAATCTCTGACTGTCTCTAATCCATCAATCAAAAATAACAATATATTTTTTAAAAAATTATTAGAACTAAGGAGATAGCATAGTGGTTATACAAAAAAAAAATCATGCCTAGGGAACCAAGATTTCATACACAAACCTTAACACTAAGCCAGAACTGAGCTATACTCTGATAAAAAGCAAATAACAAACTGACTTTTAATGAAGGGTGACAGTAGCAGAACTTGACATATGGTTATTGTTACAAATGCAGCAGGTAGGTACTTTTCTTTTGTACATTTTAAATATTTTATTTATGTATTGGATAAAGACAGAAATCAATAGAGGGAGATTGGGAGAGAGAAAGCCACCCATAGCACTGCTTCACTGCTTGTGAAATGTTCATCCGGCAGGTGGGAAGCAGGGCTTCAACTCCTCCCTGCCAATTGTAATCTCTGCAGTCAACAAGGTGCACCACTGCCCAGCCCCAGTAGGCACTTTTCTGTTACTTTAAAGATACCATAGAGTGAAAAAAAAAACTACACAAGGGCAAATAGCAAATATAGTTATATAGTTGTGTATGCGTTATCTCCTCAGCTATACTGAATTCTCTAAGGAAGAATCCTTGCTTTATATTTTTTCATTTCCTACCTGGTTTCTGGATACTTAATTACAAATCTATTAATGGTGTGAGACTGGTTCTTCATTATTATAACCTAGAAAGATTCCCAATGTCCATTTCAACTTTTCTGGCTCTCAGCTCCTATGATGTCCCAGGTTTAGGTTTTTAGATGGTGTACATTAATACTCAAATACTTTAGTTAGGAAAATAGCAAATGTTAAGAATTAAATACATCCTAAATTTCTCCTTAGGTTAGGCATAGTTTTAAATACATTAGTCCCTCTATCCTTCTCTGTCCTGTAATAACTACAGCTCAATAACTCTCCTCTGTCTACCCCATTCTCTCTCTTCCCTCCCTCATATGCTCCTCTGACCTTTCCCTTCCTCTTATCCCTTAAGCATCTCCTCCTTCCATATACCTTTCACTTTTTAAAGTGTGAGACAATTGTAAGAAGAGAAGCTCAAGTTTTCTCTTAATTATGGGGCAAGTGTTTAAATTTATTTTGTAATCATATAAATGGTTATAGACAAATTGGAATTTCAGTGCATTAAAACACTCTTTTTAGGTCACTTTTATCTTATAATCTATCAAAACAAAGACCATTCTAGACTCTAGACCACAAATTGCTGACAAAAAAATCAGTAGAAGGTCTTCTGAGGGTCTTAAAGTCTATTTTGTAGATATTTAAGTGAGGTTATCAGGTGTGTGGTTTAATAATTATTTGCTGTGCCAGATGGCCTTATACATCCTCTGCTTAAGAACAACACCAAAAATTCATTCATCTCCTAGTTATTGAAGGAATGATCATTTGAGTTATATATATGATTCTCTATGGAAGATTAAATCAATCTAATATTTATGATGTCTAAGAAGCAAGAGTATACTAAAACATTAGATCGGGAATAGGTGTAATGCCAAGAGACCAAATCAAATGTCTTCCTTATCTTGATAAAGAGATAGGATGATCTCTACCTCTGATGAGAATAGCTAATGATATTATGTCATCCCATGAATTTAAAAAGTGTAAATAAAAGTAATATCTCCCGTGGCTCTAAGTTCAGAGAGTCTAGCATGACCCTCACCTATGTGAGCATCATAGAAAATGAGGATTTGGGGGAATAGGAGTAACACACATAGTGCGGACATAGAGCTTGCATTGTGCAAAGCTCAAGGACTGGCTCAAGGATCCCAGTTGGAGCCCCCAGCTCCCTACCCTCAGGGGGTCACATTTTTTTTTCAGATAACCAGCTTTTGTCATCTGAAGGCCTTATCACAGACCCCTGTAAGCGTCAACCCGGCTTTGACCTAGCACGTTATGATTGGGCCCTCCTCAATCGCTATCGAACAGGCCATGGCCGGTGCACCGCTATGTTCCATCGCTGGGGGGCCAGAGACGACCCGAACTGCCCCTGCGGCTCCAGACAGACTATGACCCACATAGTCAAGACTGCCACCTCTCCAGATTCAAAGGTCTCGAAACTTTACATCAGGCTCAACCTGACGCTGTTGACTGGCTACGGAAGAAGGGCAAACACTAGAAGAAGAATCTGAAGGCCACAGAATCAGGAAAGCTAGTGGCGCTTAACTCCTATTTGAGCCTAAAGACCAGAAAGATTTCATCTCATCTCGTAGACATGCAAAGATAGCAAATTCATTTGCTCATCAAAGGGCTAGACAACACATGCCCACACTAGAGAAGGCAATCTGTCTTCCTCAGTCTACGGAGCCCAGTGATCCAGTCAGGCTGAAACAGAAAAGTAATCTTCACAGCTAATTCAAAGTAAAACTTTCTTGGGAGTCTGGCTGTGGTGCAGCGCAGCGGGTTAAGCGCACATGACGCGGAACTCAAGCCCCAGGCTTCACAGGCGGTGAAGCAGGTCTGTCTTCCCCTCCTCTCTCCATTTCTCTCTGTCCTATCCAACAACGACAGCAATAATAACAACAATGATGATGATAAACAACAAGGGCAACACAAGGGAAAAATAAAAATAAATTTAAACAAAGTAAAATTTTCTCAAATTGAAGTCAACTTCTCCATTTCCATCTTTGCTAAGAAAACTAGTGTCAACTCAGTAATTGAAGTTTCCTTTCTCCTCTCTATTTTCTTCCAATATTTTTATTTATTTATTTAATTTTTTGCAGAGAGAGAGTGAGAGAAAGAGAAATGAAGAAGGAAGGGGGCTATAGAGAGGTAATGGTGCTTTGGCACAGATGTTACCAACTGAACCTAACAACCCCCAGCTTCACATGTTGAAGTTCTCACCTAAAGTACCTCAGAATGTGACTATATTTGGAAATAGAACTCTAGAGAGGTAATTAAGGTAAAATGGACTAATTAATATGACCTCTGATCTAATATGACTCCTGACCTTATTAGTAGGGGAATTCAGAAAACAGACATAATATAGATATAATATAGGTGGCAGCCATCTGTAAGCCAAAATGATTTACTGATTTCTAAACAAATGGACTTTGCCATAAATTTGGTCTCCAGAACTGAGAAAAAATATAGATTCTTACTGTATAACACACTTAAGCTATGAAACATATTAAAGTTGTCCTTTCTTTTCTCTTACTTTCTCTGTTTTTTTTTTTTTAAAACTCATGATCAGGGTTATTGCAGCTTTATGGCTTGGTCATTTCTTATGAACTCTGTCTTTTTTTAAATTTTTGCATATGAGGACATGTCTCAACAGGTAAAGTATAAGACATATCATGCCAGAGGGAGAGGGAGAGGGAAGGATGCCAAAGGGAGGCAGAGAAATGAAGAGTGCAGCAGAGAGGGAAAGGGAAAGGGAGAGGGAGAGGGAGAGGGAGAGGGAGAGGGAGAGGGAGAGGGAGAGGGAGAGGGAGAGGGAGAGGGAGAGGGAGAGGGAGAGGGAGAGGGAGAGGGAGAGGGAGAGGGAGAGGGAGGAGAGGACTTCTCCACTATTTGGGAAGATTCTGCTTTACATAATGTCCTTATGTTGTGACCTGGGTAAAATCTGTTCACTGAGAGTCAGGCGGTAGAACAGCTGGTTAAGTGCACATGGCACGAAGCACAGGGACCTGTTTAAGGATCCAGGTTCCAGTCCCTGGTTCCCCACCTGCAGGGGAGTCCCTTCACAAACTGAAGCAGGTCTGCAGGTGTCTACCTCTCTCTCCTCCTCTCTGTCTTCCCCTCCTCTCTCCATTTCTCTCTGTCCTAACAATGACGACAACAAGAATAACTACAACAATAAAACAACAGAGGCAACAAAAGTGAATGAATAAATAAATAAATATTTTTAAAATGTGTTCACTTGGGTAAGCAATCTTAGTACTCAAAGTACCTCCCCTTTTTTGTATTGTATCCCTAGTAACATTCCACTAATCTTTCATAACTCACATTCACTTTATCTGAGAAATGACAGAAATAGGAAGAAATAAAATACCAAGGGATTTTCACAAAATGTTGATGAGGAAATGTTACTGGCTAAAGCATCACACAAATATGGAGAATAAATTGCCAGAACAAAATAAGAGTATGTTATAAGGGTTGGATTAATTCAACCGTTTTCTTTTTTCTTTCATTTTCTCTCTCTCTTTCTTTCCTCCTTCCTTCCTTCCTTCCTTCCTTCCTTCCTTCCATCCTTCATCACCGTGGCTTCACCACTGGGACCGCATCATTTTCAGATAGACAGAGGGGACAGTGGTGGCATAGCATGTTGAGTGCACACGTTACTATGCACAAAGACCAGCATTTGAGCCCCGCTGCTCCCCATCTACTGGGAGAAATACCTCAGGAGTAGTGAAGCAGGTCTGCAAGGTGTCTTTCTTTCTCCCTATTTCCCCTCCCCTTTCAACTTCTGTCCTGTCAGATAAAAAAGAAAGGGAAAAAATGGCAGCCAGGAATCATGAATTTTTCATGTCAGCATATAGCCCCAGTGATATAACCTGTCAGTAATAAATAAATAAGCAAAGGAAGAGAGGCAGAGAGAGGGAAAGATATCACAGCACTGAAGTTCCCCTCCACGTAGTGAGGACTGAGCTACAGTCTAGATGAAGTCCCTGACAAAGCAGGCAAGCTATCTGGGTGGGCCATCTTGCCAGTCCTGGGTTAATTTAATCTTTACTGTTAGCATACCCTCTACTGATTTCGGTATATGTGATAAAATAACAATGATTACTTCAGGGTAGGGTTTGGCAAAGCTTATCTGCTTTATCTGATAGTGTACATTGTAAGCTCTGCTGGACATATCTGTTGCAAATACTCAAATCTGCCCATAGGGCATACAAACCATAATTTGCAATATGATTACCTGTGGGTTTGGCCAAGTTAGTCCTTGGCAATACAAGTTTTGCTACTATCCAAATGCAGAATATTCCTATTTGGCATGTTACCTTTTGCTGCTGAGTATTTTAATTATTTCCATATAAATTAGAATACCATTCCAAAATAAAAAAAAATAAACTTACAAATCATCCCACAGAGTAATGTTTTACTTTTAGATCACAGGGCACTTTAATGTTTTAGATCACAGGGCACTTCTGCATGCATGTGCTGGTGGGTGTGTAACGGAGGCGCTGTATACTAAACATGAAGCTATAAGAATGCCAAAGTATCAAATTATCAGTAGAAGCATTACATACAGAACGTATAATGAAAAACAGATGGTAAGTACTAAATTTAGATTTGGAATAGCTCTGTGATGAAAGGACACAATGAAATACATGAAGTAAAGATCAACTGAATGTGAGACATATGCTGGTTAAGAAACTTTATCTTGGGGGTGGGTGGTGGCGCACCTCATTGAGCGCACATGTTACAATATGCAAGGACCTGGGTTTGAGCCCCCAGACCCCACCTGCAAGGGGGAAAGTTTCACAAGTGGTGAAGCAGTGCTGCAGGTGTCTCTCTCTCTGTCTCTCACCCTCTCTATCCCTCCTTCCCTCTCAATTTCTGATTTTCTCTATCCAATAAATAAATAAAGATAATGAGACATTTTTAAAAAGAAACTTTATCTTAGGTAAGTACCTTTTAATTTCTATTACTGATGTCTCCAAATCATGGACTCTGTTTCAACTCTCTGCACTATAAGTTCATAGCTTGTTCCTTTTCACAGTTCAGAGAAGTCCTTTCAACTAAAATAGCTCTAATTTTCCTTAAAAGGGTCCCAGTAGAAGGAAAAGGCAATAATAACTTCTAATCTGCCTCCTCCCCTGATTCTTACTAGCAGTATTCAAATGTGTTCAGGGTAGCAACATGCTTAGATAAAAAGTTCAAGTTGTGGACTGCCTTGAATGTAAGGTATTCAAATGAATTTATCCAGGGAATGAGATGAAATCTGAAGAAACAGAGTGGGTCTTCTAGAAGGACTTTGTAAATATGTTATTTTGCTGTCAGCTCACTCATCTCTTCTTCATAGTTGGAATAATAATTTGATCCCTAGAGAAACAGCAGCTATCTTTCAACAATAAGAATGAGAAACACCTGATTTGAATGATGGAGCAGAAAACAAATGATTCACAGTTTGGCTGACAACATTGAACAGTAGCACTTGCCTTTGCCTGGCTAACTGGGTTTTTTGTTTTTTGGTTTTTGGTTTTTTTGCTTTATGAGAAAGAGAAAACACTCACTGTTTGCTCTCACTAGTAACCGGACTCTGTAATTCTTTCTGCCTAAATTCCTAGCTGACACACTCTCTTAATTTCAACACAAAGAGGTTAGGATTGGAAAGAAATTAGACTATCTAGAACTGAAATCATGTAAGATATAAAATGAAGAACCCAAGGAATAAATGAGAGATGATTTCCCTCCTAATCATAAAAGCAAAGGTCATTTTACACAGATGAGAACACTGTGAAAATTCACAGCTGCAGTAAATGTGAGAAAACAATGGGATTGGTTTTCTATGACCCTGTGGTCACTACTTTAGTGGCTTATGAATGCAAACTCATTTACAATTCTTCAGGTCAGAGTTCTGCCAGAGGTGTCAGTGGGCAAAACTCAAGGTGTCAGCAGAGCTACCTTCCTTCCTAGAGGAAAATCTCCCTTAGCATTTGCAGTATCCAGAGGCTGCACCTCTTCTCCAACTCGAACAATACTTTTTCTCCAGCCTGGAAACGTTCTTGGTACAGGCACTATGAACACACCACTCGAGGTAGCTATTATTATTTTTTCTTTTTTGTTTTTTCTTTTCATTTTTATTTGCTAGGGAAAGAGAGAAACTGAGGGAAGGGGAAGACAAAGGGGGTGGAGCAGGTGGTGCCATATCTGGTTGAGCATCCATGTTACAATGGTCAAGGACCTGGGTTCAAGTTCCTGTTGTCCATTTGCAGGATGAAAGCTTCACAAGCAGCAGAGCAGTACTGCAGGTCTTTGTTTCTCTGTCTCCCTGTCTCTCTCTCTCTCCTTGTTATCAATTTATCTCTGTCTTTATAGAACAAATAGATAAATAAAATATTTGAGGGAGGGAGGAAGAAAGGGAGGGAGAAACACGCAAGCCTACTTCACCTCTCCTGAAACATACCCCTTACAGGTGGGGGGAAGAAGTCACAACTGAGTCCTTAGACATGGAAATGCAAGAGCTCAATCCAGTGCAATACCACCCAGTACCATTAGTCTATGTCTGACTCATATCCCCATGAGTGGGTCATTATCTAAATCCTATGCAGGGTCCTAATAAAATGCCAGAGAGTCTAGGTTTTGAGATATATATTCATAGGTTCTTGGGATTATGATCCTGTGAATATTCTTAGAAGCTATTCTATTTCCCACCATAACAATATAAAGAAAGACATAAATTGCAACTTACAAGATTTTGTTTTCTGATATAATTCAACTTTCTTATATAGAATGATGCACAAAGTAGAAAGATGATGAGAAAATAACTATCTAACCAGACATGGGAAGTATACTACCATTTTTTAAAAAATTTCATACTAAAGTAATACTCATAACAGCAATAATCTACCTTTCCAGAATGGATAATGAACCTGAACTTCCCTAAAATTGGAAAAGCTAAGAATTGAATTAGGCAGAAATAATGAAAAATTTCTATTATTCACACATGGGCGGGTGCAGTTTTTCAGCAGGACAGATTATAGAGGTAGAACATTTTCGAGAACAAATGACTGCTTCCTGAGGAAAGAAGTAGCTTCACATTTCAGAAAGGAAATTTTTATACACAGGTTTGTGTAATAACAGGTATTTAAAGCCCTTACAGCATCCCACTTGATTCTATATTTCCTCCAGTATTAAATTATAGGCATTCTATACCTACTATACCTCTAAATATAATGTGTTTGTTTCTGAGCACCCCTGGGTTGCTCCATACTCTGTAGCCCCACTAGCAGCAAGTATGTTCAAGTATGACATAATCTAGTGTTTAGGCTATTTGCTCTTTAAAAATAGCCTTCACAATACATGCTGCGAACTCACCAGCTCTGAGAACAAAACATTCCCAAGTTTTCTAGACACACTCATGTAATGTGACTTAAGAAGAGGTCATGACTTGCAGTTCTACACAGTAGGTGACAGGTGATGCTATGCTTTGCTATTCCCACTATACAGAATTAATCATCTTTTGTTTTCTTTTTCCCTCATTTTTTTCCAATGGGAATAACACTGGTTTATACCATGCCATAGGTTTCAGGAAAACCTTTGATTATTTGGAAAACTATCCCTTTTTATATTAATTTAAATTCCCTCTTTGCCTTATTAAGTGGCATGTGATAAATTAACTTTTTCCTCAGCATAAGAAGTCTTCAAATAATTAAAGATAACTACTATATATTTTATAAATAATACAGTAGCTCAAGTAGCCAGTCCTTGTATTTTTGACTCTTTCTCATTACAACTGGAAATTTATGATTTTTCGATTTTCTATTCTATTTTTCTATCCTCTTTCCCTCTCTTTCTCTCTCTCTCTCTCTCTCTCTCTCTATATATATATATATATATACATATATATACATATATATATGTATATGTATATATACACACAATTTATTTCAGTTAAAATGAGCACTCTTAAGATCAGGATACCAGTATATGAGGTGAATTGAACTATACTTTTCAATACTGCTTATGACCTCCATGACCTCATAGTTTATATATTTCTTGTAGATTATAATTTGCTCCATGGCTCTCATGTGACCTATTTCAAGTTTGACCTCTCCCACTGTGCTCTTTGAAAATTGATATCACTGAGATGATATTACATATGTTATGACTGCTTATTGTAGGAAATAAAGACAAATAAAAATGAAAAATGTAAACTTGCCATTCAATGTGTTAATTATTAAAATTCACTCTTCTATCATTCCTCAAATCCCAAGGCAGTCTGACTTCTCTACAGCCTCACATATTCCTGGGATTGCTTGTATTGTTGTGTCCAGCACTTTTGGGGGTGGGTGGTCAGTCGAAAAGGTATTAGTTGTAACCTCAAAATGAATAGCACAAGGTATTCTTATAATGGGCTTCTGTCGATTGTGACAGTGATCACATGACAGGGTACAATATCGTACAACACCACACACAGATCAATGACTTCATGTACCACTGAAGACTGAGAAAGGAGGGTAGTGGTCTGTCTTAAAGTCAGTTCCCTGGCACTGATGTTGAGCTATGGAGGCAAACTAAGTGAAGGTCACTCAAATCTATTTGTGCTGTTCCTTCCAACTGCATGTGTATCTATAATGAGCTAAACATTATACAGTTACAAATGCATATACATTCCAAGATTTTAAATAAGCAAGCTAATTTACATAGTAGCCTATATGACTATTTATGTGGAACAAATGTCCAGAAGAATTTAAAGTGTTGGAATTAACAAATTAATTGTAGAAAAATTTATTAGGCTATTGATCAAGAAAAAGGGTTTTCCATCCACTAAGCAGAACTTGGACTGGAGTTGGTGTGTTGCACCAAAGGAAAAGACTGGAGTTGGGGGAGGGTTTGGGTTCTGGATCATGATGGCAGAGGAGGACCTAGTGGGAAACTGGGAAATGTTATGCAAGTACAAACTATTGTATTTTACTGTCAACGACAAACCATTAATCCCCCAATAAAGAGATTTCTTTAAAAAATAAGGCTTCTCATACTAACAGCAAATAATTATAACAAAAAATTAAAATTGTGTAGATAACATACTCGCAACATGCTTAAGATTAAATATAATCAATATGTATAGCAACAAAACAAAAGCCTATACAATTTCAGTATGTTTTAAAATTAAAATAAGAGCTAATTTTTAAAAAGTTCAAAATAATATAGGATTTCCCAAAAGCTAAAGAATTTAATTGCTAATTTCTTGAGAAACAGAAATCTCTATAATTGAGAAGACTGTTCTTCTTGAAATGTAACTTTGAATTCTCTGAAAATGCAGGAGATTGGGAGGGTGGGTAAATTGTAAAGCTGACATCAAATGTACATATAAGTGGAAAATACTAAGATTATATAAGCTTCCTGATGAGCAATGAAGATACTAAGATTATACAAGCTTCCTGATGAGCAATAAAGTTGGAAGAATCATATTATGAAATGGAAGACTCATTCTAAGTATAGTCTCCAAAGGCAGGGATAGATAGTGTAAATGAAATTAGTGGTCTTCCTGTGAGAAAAAGCTAGAACTCAGGATGGTTTGACAAAGGTCAAATATTTATTATACAATATTCAAAATAACTAATAAAAAGAAATTAAATTGATATTAGAATGGATAAACATTAAAGATGTATATAAATCAAAAACCAGTTAAGGGGTCACAAAATAGCTTACTTCCATAGTGTCTTGCTTTGACCTGCTGATTCAGCCTGCATTCAAGCCCAGCCCCTACTGCATTCAAGAAAGCTTCAGTCCTGTAGTCCTGTGGTTCTTTTTACTCTCTCTCTCTCTCTCTCTCTCTCTATCTCTATCTCTATCTATCTCAAAGCCATAATTAATTAAGTAAGAAGACAGTTCACAGACTGGATGAATAAGCAGAAATCCACATATCTAGCAGGCAATTCATTACCAGAATCTATAAATACTACTAAATAATTTTTTTAAATACACAATGAGAATGGAAAAATATTAAAAAGTATCCTGAGAGGAGGAAATTCAAATGGCCAATAAATTAAGAAAATGGGTTCAATATCCTTCCTTATAAAAGAAATGCAAATTAAAACCATAATTTGATATTACTATATATTTTTTCTTTAAGACTATATCTGACAGTACCAAAGTTAGCAAAGATGCCAACAAACTCTCAAAACTACTCAGAAGTTAACTATCTGCCAATTACTTTGAAGAATATTTTGATAATACTTGCTAAAAGTATCCCATGTGTATTCATATACGCAAGAATACTAAGAACATTAGTTCCCCAAGTGTATGTACAAGAATATTTCATAGTAGTCACAAACTGGAAATAACCCTAATTTCTATCAACAGTAGATTAGATTAATGAATTATGGGATGTTAACATAATGAGATGCTACAAAGCAATAAAAAGAATCTATAAATACAAATAGCAATATGGATAAATCTTGTGGCTATTATCTTGAGGGGAAGAAGCTAGGCACTAAACATATAAATGGCTCCATTTACATTCATTTCAGAACCAGCAATACTAACTGATGGTATATAAATCAGGGTATTGGTTACCCCTAAGACATAAGAAAACCCTCTAGAGGTCTGGAAATGCTTTCTGTGTGGAAATGAGTGGTAATTACAAAGGTGTAAATACACAATAATGGTTAATATTAACACCTTCATGCAACCCATCGATAAATTATAACTCAATAAAACACATTTTAATGGACTGCAGAGGTTCCTGATAGTATCTCCCTCCAAGGGGCTGCTGATCCCCTCCCTATCTCCTCCCTACATCACTACCATAACCACCAATAAGTAGAAAGACTTCTAGCAAAGCATTGTGGTATTTTGGAGGCAAGGTTTTAAGCTTGCTAGTGTTGCTCTTTATCAGATCTTCCATTTCTTTCCATGTTGCATCCGTCATTGCCATGGTGGAGCCCTTCAGGACATGCCTTTCAGGAATCTCACCTGATATTTCAGGGCATTTAGGAAGCTCCATCTTAGAGATGTTGGAATTTCATTCTCTGGTTCTGGAGCATAGCACAAGTATTAAAACCTCTACTCAAGTCGACCCCATCCCCTACTTTGCTTACTTTACACACACACACACACACACACACACACACACACACACACAGCTCTCAAGTACTGACTAAAGAGCCTTAGCAGACTTATGTAGGCAGACTTTGAGTCCTTTCATAAATATTTTGTTCATCTATCCAAGAATTAATCTGCAGAATACATGTAGACCTGAAATCTGTCTCTTCAGTCAGTGAATTCTATCCATTTTCATCCCTCCTGCCCCCACCAGAGAAGCAGTTTGGGAAATTCCTTCTCAAGGCAAAGCTGGGTGGATAAGGAACTCTTTTTCTCTTTTCTAGAATCATAGGTCCTGAGCCCTGCCTACATTGGTCACCCTCCTTCTCATCATTATTGTTGAAGTCATATTTTTCCTCTTCTGTTTGGCGAGGCACAGAGGATCAGAGGGAGTAAGGCAACGTGGAGGAAAAGTTATAGAAAGTCTATTGGAATTAAACGAGTTAAGACATTCTCACCAAGATGGAGTAGGGCACCAAAGTAAAACCCTGGAGTGAGGGGGAAGGTGGACATTCAGCTTCCCTGGGTGGCAGGAGGGTGGAGGTGGGTGGGTAGGATGGGACACAGTCTTTTAGTGGTGGGAATGGTGTTTATGTACCCTCCTATTAAATTGTAGTCATATAAATCACTATTTAATTAATATGAGGGGAAAATTGATTGTATGTCTCAAACTTTTTAAAGCAAGACTGAATATTTTTAATACACAGGCTGAGTCTTTGATATGCTGACTCTCTCAAAAGCCTAGACCAGGTCGAACAGAAGCAACTGGTGGCACAGCTATGTATAAGATGTTGGATATTATACAGCAAATCCTCACAAAGGGACTTTTCAAAGTTAACCCAATTACCAAATAATGTGATGATAACAATGACTATCCATTGTCTTCTTGAACCCTAAAAGAGCAGGAACCTCACATTTCCACTATAGAGCCTATATTTCCCCCAGTACTGAAACCTTAGGGTGGGGCACACTTTCCTGCATGCTTCTCTCAATTCATACCTAATAATATTGCATCCTCTGATCCCAACCTAATCAACGTAATGAGTGCCACCCCAGCATGCTTCATTTCAGACGCTGTCCAGAGACTTCAGGTGTGGAATGACAACCCTTCAGCTTTGTTACTCAGGTGAGACCTTTCCTTTCATAGTATTCTCTAATTCCATTCCAGGCGGTTCACTTCCTAACAAATTCCGAAAACCTAGATATAGACCAGATCCCCTGAGATAGAGCATATGTTCACAGGTATCAATAAACTAGGGCAAAATATATAACTGAAAGCAAAAGTACACAATAGTCTGCAGTGAGTACCCCCAACACTTCATCTGCACTATTCCAGCCTTTAGGTCCATAATTGTTCAACAATTTGTTTGGCTTTGTATGTTAACTCTCTTTTCAGCCACCAGGTTCCAGATGCCATCAGGATGCCGGCCAGGCTTCCCTGGACTGAAGACCCCACCAATGTGTCCTGGAGCTCAGCTTCCCCAGAGCCCCACCCTACTAGGGAAAGAGAGAGGCAGGCTGGGAGTCTGGATCGACCAGTCAATGCCCATGTTCAGTGGGGAAGCAATTACAGAAGCCAGACCTTCCACCTTCAGCAACCCACAATGACCCAGGGTCCATACTCCCGAGGGATAAAGAATGGGAAAGCTATCAGGGGAGGGGATGGGATATGGAGATTGGGTGGTGGGAATTGTGTGGAGTTGCACCCCTCCTATCCTATGGTTTTGTTAATATCTCCTTTTTAAAATAAGTAAATAAATAATCAATAAGAATTAAAATAAACTAAAAAAAAATAGTCACCAAGAAAAGAGATGGGCAGACAGTGAATGAAACTGTATGCTTCACACATGAGACAGAGGGAGACATGGTAGCAAAGAGGAAAGTGACTTCCCACTGTTAGGCGAGAATTTATCCGTTATATACCTTTGAATAATTGTTATTGGGTTCTACTGGGTAAAAAGGTGCACAAAAGTGGTAGTCATCATGGCTAATTTGCTGTTTTATTCAGTTACCAGGGTGCCTCCACTATTGATGTAATTATTTAAATGGCTAGCAGCTAGCAGCTTGTCTTTTCACTTAAGGTCTAGCTAAGGGTTCGGGGGTTGTCTGGATTATCTCTGAAATCAGTCATTTCAATAGCCTGGCTAAATGTCATCTTTATAATTTTATGTCACAACAATTTTTTTTCTAATAGCATCCTCCTTTTGTTTTCCTATTTGCTTCTTGTACTTCCTGCCCCCTGAGTAGAAAAGATAGAAACAATTGTATATAATAACTAGAGCTCAAACCATTAATTTTCTACGTGATTGGAGTATAGGAGATGAAAAATGGTGCATAAAATTTGAAGTTATTAATTTTTAAACCAGAGCTCTGCTCAGCTCTAGTTTATAGTGGTGAGGTGGACTGAACCTGGGACTGTGAAGCCTCAGGGATGAGAGTCTCTTTGCATAGCCATTGTGCTATCTATTCCTGCCATGAAGTTATTAATTTCAAACTATGAGATCAGGAGATTCTATATTGATTATGAAGTAGTATGAGGATCTAATGTTTCCCACATGTGTTCCAACTGTACAACTAGATCTAGACTGAGTATCCAAGTGAAGGAGACTGGAGAGAACTAGACAGAAACAGGATGGAAAATTTTGTCACGTTAGAAAATTTCATAATGGCCCATGTTCATCAGGGAAGCAATTACTGAAGACAGACCTTTAACCTTCTGCATCCAACAATGATCTTGGTTCCATACTCCCAGAGGGTTAAAGAATAGGAAAGCTATCAGTGGAGAGGAAGGGATACAGAGTTCTGGTGGTGGGAATTGTGTGAAGCTGTACCCCTATTATCCTACGGTTTTGTCAATGTTTCCTTTTTAGAAATACAAAACTAAAAAAAAAGAAAATTTCATAATGGAAGAAACACCTTCTCCAAGGAAACTTGGATAATCTGACATTATACCAGGCCAAGCAAGGAATTTTGACTTGCAGTAGAGGACACTTAACCCTACATTCCTTTTATTCTTTGAAAGTTTAAAACTCTTCTAAAATATAACATTACAAATCATAAAACTGTTGACACTGGACTTCCAGGAGCTGAGTATAGTTACAAGTGTCCAAAGAGACCTCAGACATTCTAAAGGAATGCCAAGTAAGCCTAATTTAGAAAAAAACAAAAACAAGATTTATATAGGGCCCTTTTTCCGAGAAGTAAAAATCATCTAACATATTACCTCATTTATCAAAAGACATTTTATTACAATTTTTTCCCAAGTAAGCAAACAAATACAAAATATATTTCATTCTTGCAAACACATACATTTTTAGGCACTTCTTTTTCTACAAATTCTCTTTTGTATGTCAATAATCACTAGTTAAATGTAAAAGAACTTGAAATATCACTCAGTGTCATTCAGAAAATAGCCTTTACTATTTTCAGAAAATGTTTTTTTTCTGTTCTATATTATCCAAACATTTCTTATAGGAAATTAACATTTTTAAATTCTTGTACACTTAGTATTTCTCATGGTTGCCAACTGAAAATGAGTGAAAAGATATATGTTTTGAATGAACAAATGGTTTTCTTTCACTATTCCCTCTCTGTTTCAGCCTGGTAGTTAACATCTACAAAGAAAGAAGTACTTTCTTCTATTATCTGTCTATACAAATAGTCATAGTCTTAACACAAGATGAATTCTTTTTTTTTTTCTTACTCCTGACCTTGCGCTTGACCTTGCACTTCGTGCCAAGTGCACTTAACCCGCTGAGCTACTTCCAGACCCCCTAAGTGCTGAACTCTTTTTTTTTTTTTTTTTTTTTTATTAAAGAAAGGATTAATTAACAAAACCATAGGGTAGGAGGGGTACAACTCCACACAATTCCCACCGCCCAATCTCCATATCCCACCCCCTCCCCCGATAGCTTTCCCATTCTCTATCCCTCTGGGAGCATGGACCCAGGGTCATTGTGGGTTGCAGAAGGTAGAAGGTCTGGCTTCTGTAATTGCTTCCTCGCTGAACATGGGCGTTGACTGGTCGGTCCATACTCCCAGTCTGCCTCTCTCTTTCCCTAGTAGGATGGGTCTCTGGGGAAGCTGAGCTCCAGGACACATTGGTGGTGTCTTCAATCCAGGGAAGTCTGGCCAGCATCCTGATGACACCTGGAACCTGGTGACTGAAAAGAGAGTTAACATACAAAGCCAAACAAATTGTTGAGCAATCATGGACCCAAAGCTTGGAAAAGTGGAGAGGAAGTATTAGGGAGGTACTCACTGCAAACTCTAGTTTGCAGAAATTGACTGAGTTTGGAAAAGCAGAAATTGACTGAGTTTGGAGTATGGCACCAAAGTAAGAAAGCAGAAGTATACTAGAGTTTGCAGTGAGTACAAGATGAATTCTAACTGATGATTGGTGCTATCATTACTTAATAATCAAATGTTTAATACTTAATTATTATTTAATAATCCGTGTTTCATATTGAGATAATTATGATTCCCAGGGAATTGTAGATGGCTCATAGAGTCTCTGCAACTGTTTTTTAATTTTTTTTTATGTCTTGAAATATAAATGCCAGAGTGTCACATAGGCATCAAAACCATGGGTCTCAACCAGAAACTTTTCATACTTTACCAAGTAAGCGAACTTTCCAGTCACAAAAAAACTAGGATTTTAAATATATTTAGTTATTTCAGTGACAGAGATTAGAATATTGCTAAGGTCAGGTCTACTGTGGTATGGATGATTGAATGTAGGGACCTTGGAGCCTCAGGCATACAAGTCTTGTGCATAATGCCAACTCCAGAACTCATTTTCAGTCAGCTATAATATGTGACCACTGTTAAGAATTTAAGGAACAATGTATGTCTAAAGAATGAAATTTTGTGTTTCCCCATAATGACAGTAGTAACCACTGTTGACATTTCATTGCACTTGTTCCTTAATTTGCAATGTGTAAGCTGTTGTACAAGATTGAAATCAAATTACATGTGATTAATATCCTGACATTTCCACTTCATATTATGACATGAACATTTTCCTGCTATATTAGATAGCTTTGTAAAATAGTCCCATAATTAGGATGCCTCAAAAGAATTACCCATAACTAATTTAATCTTTCTATTACTCTGGCTGTTTGATTGTTTCATTGCTATTACAATTTAATCTATAAACAAACACTTTATTATTTGTTTAATTGGTTTTTGACATGGACAGAACTTCACCACTCCAGGCCAACTTTTACATATAGGATGAGAGAAGGGGGGGGGGTGAAGAGAAGAAGAAGAAGGAGGAGGAGGAAGAGGAAAAGGAATGCCTCCACAGAAATAATACAGTAGGGGTTAACTCAATCTGGGCCAAGAACTTGGTTAAGCAGGCACTCTCACTCCTAGGTGAGTTATCTTGTTGAACCTATAACAAATAATTGTTTTAAAATATCTTTATTGGGGGGGTTAATGGTTTATAGTCACAGTAAACACAGTAATTGGTACATGTGTAACATTTCTTAGTTTTCTGCATAACACTCTAACCCCTTACCTAGTTCTTCCTCCACCATCATGCTCCAGGACCTGAACCCTGCACCCCAGAGTCCTTTATCTTGATGCAGTGCATCATATCAAGTCCAAATTCTGTTTTATGTTCTCCTTTCTGTTCTTATTCTCAGCTTCAGTCTATGAGTAAGATCATCCTATATTCATCCTTCTCTTTCTGGCTTACCTCACTTAACATGATTTCTTCAAGTTCCATCCAAGATGAAGTGAAGAAGGTGAATTCACCATTTTGGGGAGTCAGGTGGCAGTGCAGCAGGTTAAGCGCACATGGTGCAAAGCGCAAGGACCAGCATAAGGATCTGGTTTGAGCCCCTGGCTCCCCACCTGCAGGAGAGTCACTTCACAGGCAGTAAAGCAGGTCTGCATGTTTCTATCTTTCTCCCTCTCTGTCTTCCCCTCCTCTCTCCATTTCTCTCTGTCCTCTCCAACAATGACAACAATAATAACAACACCAATAAAACAGCAAGGGAAATGAAAGGGAATAAATATTTTATTTTTTAAAAAGAAGGTGAATTCACCATTTTTAATAGTTGAATAATATTACATTGTGTATATATACCACAACTCACTCAACCACTCATCTGTTGTTGGGCATCTGGGATGCTTCCAGGTTTTGGCTATTACAAATTGTGCCACTATGAACATAGGTATACACAGATCTCTTTGTATGGATATGTTTGGTTCCTCAGGGTATATCCCCAGAAGAGGAATTACAGGGTCATAAGGTAAATCCCCTTCTAGTCTTGTGAGAGTTGTCAGAGTGCACTCCTTAGGGGTTGAACAAATTTACATTCCCACCAGCAGTGCAGAAGGGTTCCTTTGTCCCCACAACCTCTCCAGAATTGGTTGTTGTGACATTCTCAAATGAATGCAGTAGTATCTCATTGTTGTCTTTATTTGCATTTCTCTGAGAATCAATGACTGGGAGCATTTTTTTTTTCCATATGTCTGCTGGTCTTTTAGATATCTTCTTTGGTGAATATTCTGTTTATATCCTCTCCCCAGTTTTTTGGAGGGGGTCATTTTTATTTTATTTATTTATCTATTTATTTATTTTACTGAATTTGGTGAGCTCTTTGAATATTTTGGATATTGGCTTTTTGTCTGATGTATGCATGCAAAGATCTTTTCCCATTATGAGGTGGTTTTACCATTATAGAGTGGTGGTTTCTTTTATTGTGAGAAAGTTCTTTTAATTTGATGTAGTCCTGTTTGTTTATTTTTGTTTTAGTCTTCTGTGCAATTGTATTTGCATCAGTGAAGATTCCTATAAAATTAGGTGGACATGAGTTCTGCCAATATTTTCCTCTAAGTATTTTACAATTTCTGGTCTAACATCCAAGTTCTTGATTCATTTAGAATTAACTTTTAGAATTAAAATTGTCAAAATGAATACTCTACTCAGAGCCATATACAAATTTAATGCAATCCTCATCAGGTTCCAACCACTTTTTTTTTTTAAATAAAACAAAAGCTCCAAATATTTATCCGGAACCAGAAAATAACTAAAATTGCTAAAACAATTTTGAGAAAAAGAAGAACAAACTGGAGGCATCAGACTCCCACATCTCAAATTATATTATTGGACCACTCTGATCCAAACTGCTTGGTACTGGAACATGAGTAAATACACTGACCAGTGCAATAGGATTGTGAGCCCAATAATAAGCCCCCACATCTATGGTCATCTAATCTTTGACAAAGAGATTCAGAATATTAAAATGGGGAAAGGAGAATCTTATCAACAGATGGTGTTGGAAAAATTGGACTGATACATGCAGAAGAATGAAACTTAACTAGTGTGTCTGTGTGTGTGTGTGTGTGTGTGTGTGTGTGTGTGTGTGTAACACTTTAACTAAAATCTAAAACTGAGTTACTGTTTTCATGGAGTATATTTCCTTGTAGCAAATAAGATGTTAAATAACTGATCATTTTAAATATTTTTATATCTTGGATTAGTAAAATACTAGAGCAGGATAGTGTACCTGCTTTGTCATGCCTACAGCCCAGGTTCAAATATGACCCCCACTGTACTGGAAAAAGTTTTTGGTGTTGAGATTTTACTTTTCTCTCTTTCTATGAAAAAAAGAACCCAGAGCAGTGACACCCAGTTGACTAAAAGAAATAAATAATCTTAAGTCATGCTCATACATTACTTTCAAATCAACACTGACAAATGTATTTTCATACAGGCAGCTTATGAGAGTCACTGCGTTCTTTGATTCATATCAAAAGCAGATACTGTGTCTTCAAAAAGCTTTAACAAATTGATCATCAGGAACTTGTAAACCACCATAGCAATGGTGGGGACTTGCCTTGTGCAAGAGTGTACAATGAAGTCAGCATATCTGGGGTCATATGGCCAAGCTGAACTTGGGAGAGCAATGTTCCCTAAGGATGCCAGAGGTCCAATACTTTCTTTTTTTTTTATTGTTGTAGTTATTGTTGTTGATGTCGTTGTTATTGGATAGGACAGAGAGAAATGGAGAGAGGAGGGGAAGACAGAGAGGGGGAGAGAAAGACAGACACCTGCAGACCTGCTTCACCACCTGTGTGAAGCGACTCCCCTGCAGGTGGGGAGCCGGGGGCTCGAACCGGGATCCTTACGCCGGTCCCTGCGCTTTGCACCACGTGCGCTTAACCCGCTGCGCTACCGCCCGACTCCCCAGGTCCAATACTTTCAAAGACTCCTGCATCATATTTCTTTGAACACTTAGATGTTTGTTAAGGATACCAATGAAGAACATCCCAGAAAAGTCAGTCACTAGGGAGCTATCTTACAAAATTGGATAGGGCCAACCCTCCAAGTAAATTCATATCATCCAACATAGGGAACTCAGGATCAAACTCAGCATGTCATACACACAAGTGCTCTACTCTTGAGCCACCATGATGTTACACTGGGGATTAAATATAAAGTACATGTTCTATGTATGACCTAGAGATAGCACTTCCTTTTTTAAAAACATTAATTTATTCCCTTTATTTATTTTTTTTGCCCTTGTTGTTTTACTGTTGTAGTTATTGTTGTTAGATAGGACAGAGAGAAATGGAAAGAGGAGGGGAAGACAGAGAAGGGGAGAGAAAGACACCTGCCAACCTGCTTCACCCCTTGTGAAGTGACTCCCCTGCAGGTGGGGGAGATATCACTTCTATGCAGATATTTTACTAATAAATATCATAACTTGGAAAGAAGTGCAATGCCTACCAACAGATGAATAAATAAATTGAGAAGCAGTCACAACAGACAAAGAAAAGAATAAAATCTATTGATAGAGGAGGCACTGGAAATAAATCTCTACTATAGTGTTTACAGTATTGAACAAAATATAAAAGAAAAGAAAAAAACAGGCAAATTAGTGAACACTGCAATACTGCAATGTACCTCACCCAGTACAGTATTCACCCTTGTCTTTTTGGCTTCTCTCCTTTAACTTGACCTCTTAAAGTCTCATCCAGGGTATGGAAAAGAACATTTCATCATTTCTGAGAACTGAGTAGTATTTAGTCACTCGTGTGTGTTAGACATCTGGATTGCATCCATGTTTGGGCTATTGCAAATTGTGCTGCCATGAACGTAGATGTATAGGGATCTATTTGAATACTTGTTTATTCTTTGTTTGTTTTTTGTTCTTTGAATAGATGCCTCAGATAAGGGACCGCTGGATCACAGAGACGATCCATTTCTAGCATTCTGAGGACACTCCAGACTGTTTTTGACAAGGGTTGAACCAATTTACATTCCTACCAACATTATAAAATGGAATGAAGATATTGATAGACTTTTAACAAAAGAAGATATGCCGGGAGTCAGGCGGGAACACAACAGGCTAAGCTCACATGGCACCAAACGCAAGGACCGGCGTAAGGATCCAGGTTCGAGCCCTGGCTGCCCACCTGCAGGGGAGTCGCTTCATAGACAGTGAAGTAGGTCTGCAGGTGTCTTTCTCTCCCCCTCTCTGTCTTCCCCTTCTCTCCCCATTTCTCTCTGTCCTATCCAACAAAAACGACATCAACAACAACAACAACAATAACTATAATAACAATAAAACAATAAGGGCAACAAAGGGGAAAATAAATAATAATAATAAATGAACATATGCATATGGTCCAAAAAGATATTTAAAAAATGCTCAAAACCACTGATCATCAGATAAGTGCAAACAAAACAATGAGATATTACACATGAGAAAGGGCAGAAATAAGTGCTAATAAGGATCTGGGGGAAGGTGAACTCCATCACATTGCTGATGTGAATGCATAATGGTGTTGTAGGAATATGACCTGATAACATGACATTGTACTATAAACCATTACTCCCAGCTTTTTAATACATTTCTTCATTTGATAATCTATTCCCAAAATATCTCTCTATATATACACACATTTCCTAGGGCTGGGAGCTTTTGATGCATTATTTCACTGCTCCTAGGCTGACTTTCTCTTTATAGAAAGAAGGAGAGACACCACTGCACCAGAGATTTCCTGGCATTTAATACTCCATATGGAACTAAGGTTTGAATCTGGACCATATGCATTGCAAGGCATGAGCCCCTCAAACCATATATATGTATTTATTTTTTCTAGGTTTCTGATTTTTTTTCTACTAAGCTTATAAAGACATATTCATTATATATCTTCAGTCTTCTTTCTACTTTAACTTGATTTATTAGTTTTCCTGGTATTTTATTAATGCATTTCTCTATTAGAATATCCTTAAGTATTATCTAAATCATTATTTCCACAACAAAACAAAAAATAAAAGAAAAAAAATCAATTAAGTCTTGCATTTTATACTTTCCAAGGAACTATGTTAGCTAATGAATTAATTAGTTATATTGAATCTTGCTTTAAAACCAGATTAATTTATCATTTTGCCTTTACCTTTATTTAGTTTAGATTAGCTCCCATTTTTTATTCCTATAGACAAAAATGTGTAGGTAGTGAATTGTAACTTTTATTCTTTTTTAATAGAGTTTTTATGCTATAACTTGTGTTTTTAAAATGCATCCTGCTTTTACAGAACCCCATATTTACAAGTGGCATTTTTATTATTGCATTTTCATAACTCATCACTATAAAATTTTAAAAATCAGTTTTATTCACATAGGTCATGTGTATAGCAAATAGTCAAACCAAAATTATCTGCATTTGTATCTCTATTGATAAATAAAACTTTAATATTGGGAGCCAGGTGGTAGTGCAGTGGGTTAAGCGCATGTGTCGCAAAGAGCAAGGACAGGCGTAAGGATCACGGTTCGAACCCCAGGCACCCACCTGCATGGAAGTTGCTTCACAGGCGGTGAAGCAGGTTTGCAGATGTCTATCTTTCTTCCCCCCTTCTGTCTTCCCCTCCTCTCTCCATTTCTCTCTGTCTTATCTAACAATGATGACATCAATAACAACAACAATAATAACTATAACAACAATGAAAAATAACACGGACAACGAAAGGGAAAATTAATAAAATATATAAAAAACTTTAATATTCCAGTTAACATTGATATTCTCATGAAGAAGCAACAAATTATAACTTTCTATAGTGTTCATAGAAGATCCATATAAGAGTAAATCTACTAAAATATTTTCTTGAAACATAGTCATTTATCAGCTGTGTCTGTGTGTGTGTATGTGTGTGTACACACATGTGTTCTTACTGGAGCCAGTTCTCACACATACACAATTTCACCACACCAGAACTGAGTTTTCCATTCAGATATAGAGTCACTGAAAGAGACAGAGAGTGAGAGATACTACAAACAAGAACTTCCTCCAGTGCCATAGAACTCCCTTATGGCATGAGGTCTTGAACCTGGGCACATGCATGACAAGGCATGCTCCTAGCCAGTGAGCTCTTTCTCTCGTCCCATAGATCTGAATGTAAATCAAAGCTTAGTATCCTAAATATTTATACATATTTAAATTGATAATGGCATTGATCACATCTATTTTTTATGAAGGAAAAGAAAAACCTTAAAGATTTTACATGATTCTATAAATTCAACTAGTGTGGTGCCAGGTAGTGGCACCCTTTGCAGAGTGAACATATTACAATGCAGAATGGCCCAGGTTTGAGCCCCCAGTACCCACCTGCAGGGGGAGACGCTTCACAAGTGGTGAAGCAATGCTGCAGGTCTCTCTCTCTCTATCTATAGATAGATAGATAGAGAGAGAGAGAGAGAGAGAGATCCCTTTCCTCTCTATTTCTGGCTGCCTTTATCCAATAAATAAAGAATTTTTTTTAAAAAAATAAAGTCAACTAGTGTTTTACAATGTATTTATTTACTGTATTGGGAGCTTTCCGCAGGTCAGCGTTTTCATTCTACTTCATGGGTCTGTAGCTGGGAGACTTTGAGAAAGAAAGAAAAGAAGACAATACCACAGCACTGCTCCACCATTAGCAGACTTTGCTGATGGCGCTTTATTTTGATGCCAGCCCTCACTTAGGTCCTCACGCATGCTAATGTGTGCATTCTACCTGGTGAACTATCTCCATGTCACTTAATATTTGGTTTATTTAAAGGTTAAATTAAACCTGGCCAAAATATCTGCAGGTTTTAGCTCATGGGGAATAAAAAACAAAGTGTACTTCCTCTCATCAGCTATCTTTGGTTCACTACCAGTAGTGAATCTCTGTTGAAGTTGAAAGACAATAAACACATCCAAGTGATACAGGTGTGAGTCAGATCACAAAGAAAGAAATGTTGCTTGCATATAAGGCTCACCTTAAGAAATTCAAACACTACTTGGAAAAGTTACTCAGGATAGGATAACAGATGCATTGTATAAAAACCAGGCTAGAAAAATTAGATCTATTGGGTCATCTTCTTATAAATGTTACATATTTCTCTTCAGCTCTTGACCTTCAAAATTAATGTTCTCTGTTAAGTTCTAAACTAATGCCCTTTAGACTTTCAAGACATTCCACTTGGCTTTATTTCTGATGACTGCTGACTTATATTGTTATTCTCAAAGGATGATTCAGTTTTTTGATTACAACTACTGAACAGAGCTAAGTTTGTCAAGACTAATTTCACATGAATTGGTTCAGCAAGTTTTGTGGCAAGCTGTTTATCCATTCTATATAATCTAAGCTTTCAACTCATTGAGAGAATCTGAACAAAATGTGTAAATGCAAAGTCCAGATGCACTTGATACTGACTCCCACAGGAAGCTAAGTGAGAGCCTATCTCGTGGAGCCTGATCTACACTATGTGGCTTGCCAAGGAGCAGGTGGTAATCAGCAGTGCAGTATCTCTAGGTGCCACAGTCCCCTTTAGTAGCTCAGACTGCACAAATGAAACTAAATGAACAATATTTCATGTTTTTCCAGGAACCAGGAAAGATAATCAGTGTAACACAAGTGGGAGAATGGCTTCATTGATGAATTTGCATGCTCGTATGTCTATCAAGTGCTCTTGCTTTTATTTTAAACTATTTAACAAAAGGCAATTTGTGTGTTAAAATGCAATGAATTCATGAATCCATTATATATATAATTGTATCTGTAACATTTTCCTATAGAACAATTGTAAAACTATCAGTCATTTTTTGTTTTTATTATCCATTTTTAAATCTCATTTATTTATTTAGTTATTACTGGATAGAGACAGAGAGAAATTGACAGGGGAGGGGGAAAGGCAGAGAGATGCCTGCATTTCTGCTTCACCACTCACGAAGCTTTCCCCCTGCAGGTGGGGACCATGGGCTTGAACCTGGGTCCTTGTGCACTATAATGTGTGCATTTAACCAGGTAAGCCATTGTCTGCCCCCCTATTATTCTTTTTTTTTTCTTTTTGCCTCCAGGGTTATTGCTGGGGCTAAGTGCCTGCACTATGAAGCCACAGGTTCTGGAGGCCATTTTTTTCCCTTTTGTTGCCCTTGTTGTTGTTACTGTTACTGTTGTTGGATAGGACAGAGAGAAATGGAGAGAGGAGGGGAAGACAGAGAGGGGGAGAGAAGGATAGACACCTGCAGACCTGCTTTCGTGAAGCAGCCTCCCTGCAGGTGGGGAGCCGGGGGCTCCAGATCCTTACGTCTGTCCTTGCGCTTTGCTCCACTTATGCTTAACCCACTGTGCTACCGGCCGCCCCCCCCCCACACTTTTTCTTTTGTCACCAGGTTTACTATTGGATCTAGGTGCTTGCACAACTTCACCATTACTGGTAGCTTCATATACCTTTTATTTATGTTGTTCTATATTTTTATGAAGCACTAGAGACAGTGGAAAGATAGAGAGAAGAGACACCCCCAGCACTGCTCTACTACTCAAAAGCTAGAGAAAACTTGAAGGGAAAAAAAGAATATGAAACTCCGTATTCAATCACTGTTAAGTTTGCTCATAAAACTCTCCTCTGTTTTCTTTTTCACATGCTCCTCTTAAACAGATATAGACATAAACACATTTACTAAACCAATTCCACATAAAGATACCGATACTTCAACATGAACATATACCCTCCTGTGGAATGTTATTATCCCATAGAAAATTAAATTTTCTACCAAAATAATACCAAATCAATACTAAAACCTCCACAATGAAAGAACATTATTTGATAATGACTAACTGGGGTTGAACATATATTGAATATCATGCCTTGACTCACTCTTTCTTTATAAATTGTAATTTTATTTATTTATTTATTTATGGGGGAGAGAGAGACTAGAAAAATCATTCAGACACTTGTGGTTCTGAGAATTGAAGATAAAAACTCATAGTTTTTTGCTTTTTTTTTTTTTTTTTTAACCAGAGCACTGCTCAGCTCTAGCTTATGGTGCTGTGGGGGATTGAACCTGGGACTTGAGAGCCTCAGGCATGAAAGTCTCTTTGCATAACCATTATGCTATACCCCCACCTACTTAATTCAAAACAATGAAAAGTGGGACTTTTTAAGAATAACAATGTGCCTATAACAATGAATTTCCTGAAAGAACTAGTACAATAACAGGGACACAAATTCCTGGACTCTACATTTTTGCAAAATAGATTACATTTTTTAAAAAAACATTAGAGTGATATAATTCGAGTAATATAATCTATAATCCAGAAAACCATATTTAAATAGTAATTTTAAATAAATGGCATGTTTGTATAATAAAAAATTCTAAGATAAAAAACCTCATAGTTGTAAATTCTATGTTTTACTCACAATTTTATTTCTCTCATTTTTAAAAGATTATTTTTCTTTAAAAAAATCTTCTAGTTATTTATTATTTGATAAATAACAGGTATAAATTGAGAGAAGTGGAGAAGATAGTAAGGGAAAGAGACCACTTTATCTCACCAGAAACAAAAGTCAACTCCAAATGGATCAAGGACCTGGGTGTTAGACCAGAAACTATCAAATACTTAGAGGAAAACATTAGTGGAACACTTTCCCACCTAAACCTCAAGGACATCTTTGATGATACAAACCGAATTGCAAAGAAGACTAAAACATAAACAAATCAATGAGACTACATCAAATTGAAAAGCTTCTGCACAGCCAAACAAACCATCACATAAACAAAGAGACTATCTTCACATACCATATGTCAGACAAGAGACTAATAACCAAAATATACAAAGAGCTCAGCAAACTTAGCAACAATAAAGCAAATGACCCTATTCAAAAATGGGCAGAGGATATGAACAGAATAATCACTAAAGAAGAGATCCAAAAGGGTAACAAACACATGAAAAATTGCTTCACGTCACTGATTGCCAGAGAAATGCAAATAAAGACAACATTGATATACCATGTCACCCTTGTGAGAATGGCATATATCAAAAAGGTCAGCAGCAACAAATGCTGGAGAGGCTGTGGGGACAAAGGAACCCTTCTGCACTGCTGGTGGAATGTAAATTGATCCAGCCTCTGTGGAGAGCAGTCTAGAGGACCCTCACAAGGCTAGATTTTGGACCTTACATATGACTCAGTAATTCCTCTCCTAGTGATATCCCTCAAGGACACCATAACAGATATGTGTACACCTATGTTCATAGCAGCACAATTTGTAATAGATAAAACCTAGACGAAAACCAGCTGCCCAACAACAGATGAGTGTCTGAGAAAGCTGTGGTATATATACACAATGGAATACTATGCAGCTATGAAGAACAATGAACCCACCTTCTCTGACCCATCTTGGATGGAGCTAGAAGGAATTATGTCAAGTGAGCTAAGTCAGAAAGACAAAAATGAGTATGGTAGGATCCCAGCTCTTAAACAGAAGTTGAGAAAGAGGAACAGAAAGGGAAACTCAAAGCAGGATCTGTCTGAGTTTGAAATGGGGCATCAAAGTAAAAATCTCTGGGTGGAGGGTGAAGGTGGATGTTCAGCTTCATTGGAAGGGAGGGGGACTGGGACACAGTCCTTTGGTTGTGAGAAGGGTGTTGATGTACACTCCTATTACCTTGTAGTCTCATAAATCACTAATTAGTATTTGAGGGGGGGACTGAAAAAACTTTTAATTATTTATTATTTGATAAAGACAGATAGAAATTGAGAGGTGGAGAAGATAGTGAAGGAAAGAAACAAAGAGATACCAGGAGCCCTGTTTCACCACTCGCTCATGAAGCTTTCCCCCTGCAGATGGGGGCCAGATGTTTGAACGTGAATCCTTACACACTATGCTGTCTGTGCTTAGCCCCATGGGCCCCAGAACCATCTCTCTGCTCTTAGTAGACTTTACTGATGAGTTTTATAGATGCTCATGATTCACCTTTGCTTCAGACAGACCCCCCCCATTTATTTTTATCTCTTTACTGTTGCTGAAATAAGTCATCTGATAACATGGGTGTACATGCAAATACAATTTTTTTCTCCAGTAGCTAGTTGCCCTCTAACAGGTTTTGTATATTATTGTATTTATTGGGAAGTTAGTGGTTTACAGCAGTTGTTGGCACATGGGTACAATTCCTCACCTCAGCATTATATATGTTTGCAAAACATTCTCACTCCAACTTAAGTCCTTCTCTTTCAAACACATTTTATTATTATTATTATTATTATTATTTATGGGGTAGAGACTGCCAGCAATTGAGAGGGAAGGGGGTCATAGAGAAGGGAGGAGAGAGACAGAGAGACACCTGCAACACTGCTTCATCATTTGCAAAACTTTCCCCCAGCAGGTGGGGTCTGTGGGCTCAAACATGGGTCCTTGTGAATTATAACATGTGCACCTACCTAGACTTCAAAACTCTTCCCCCTACCCCAACCCCTTCCCCCCCGTTCTCTTTCTTCAGAATTCTTTTTTTAGTGTGATTCATCAAACCATTCCAAGCATTACTTTTGTATCTTTTTCTTGTTTTCTTGTATCTTAAATTCTGCCTATAAGTGAAGTCATTCCATATTCCCCCTTCTGGCTTATCTGATATATTCCTTTTTTGACATCATTCATTTTAACTTTTTTTTTTTTTAATAGAGACATAGAGAGTTAAAGAGACCACAGAACTTGAAATCCCTTCAATGTAATGGGAGCCAAGATTGAGTCTGGACCATACACAGTGTTACCAGAAACTTTAGAATCACTTATTAACAATTTATTGATTTAATTTTCAGAGGAAGTGTATCATATATATATAGCAGTTTTAGAGTCTTACTAATTTTGGGAAGGATTTGTCAGCTATGTAAGTGTTGTAAGAAAGAAATATGGGAGTTGGGCTGTATCACAGCGGGTTAAGCGCAGGTGGCGCAAAGCACAAGGACCAGCATAAGGATCTCGGTTCGAACCCCGGCTCCCCACCTGCAGGGGAGTCTCTTCACAGGCGGTGAAGCAGGTCTGCAGGTGTCTATCTTTCTCTCTTCCTCTCTGTCTTCCCCTCCTCTCTCCATTTCTCTCTGTCCTATCCAACAACAATGACAACAACAATAATAACTATAACAATAAAACAACAAGGGCAACAAAAGGGAATAAATAAATAAAATAAATATTTTAAAAAAAGAAAGAAATATGAGGGGACAGATGGTGGTGCACCTGGTTGAGCGCATGTATTACAATGCGTAAGGACCCGGGGTTCGAGCCCCCGGTCCCCACCTGCAGGGGGTAAACTTTGCGAGTGGTAAGCAATGTTGCAGGTGTCTCTCTATCTCTCTCCCTCTCTATCACCCCCTTCCCTCTTGATCTCTGGCTGTCTCTATCCAATAAATAAAAAGATTTTAAAAATTAAAAAAAAGAGAGAGAGAAATATGAGTGACCAGGTAAGTGCATATGCTACCGTGTCTAAATATCCAGGTTCAAGCCCCTGGTCTCTACCTGCAGGAGGAAGCTACATAAGCAAAGAAGCAGTGCTGTAGGTGTCTCTCTTAAGTTTTCTCTTCTCTTTCCCTGTCAATTTTTCTCTGTTTCTATTCAATAAATAAAATATTCTTAAAAAGAGATAGATGATTAAAATATGTCAAGTTAGAGATTATGACTAATATTCCAAGTTTTCAAAAAGTTACATTACAAACGATTGAACCTTATCAAATTATTTCCTGTATTTGTTTTAAAAAATAACATGTTCTGAGGAGGAGGAAGACGGCGGACTGAGAAGCTGCTAACAGCAAGTGCTCTGATCACATCGTCAGCAACAGTAGGATTTTCTGCATTTAGCAGGCCAGTCAATAAGGGGTGACACCAAAGAGGTGATTATAATTTAATTTGGGTTAAGAATTAGAGTAAAGGTGACACGGACTAGTGGGCTCCAACTTCCCAGGCGGCGCAGGGCAAGGCGAGTGCGCCGGGCATTGTCCTCCGCCCGGGAAGGTGGCTCCTCCGCCGGTTGCAGAGCGCGGCGGGCAGAGGACCCGGAGAGAGCACTTTAGCTCGGGGGCTTTCTCTTGGGAGTCTCCAGGGTCCACCGCGACCCTGAGGGCAGATCCAAAGACTTCTTGAGTATAGCTCTCATTGGATCAAAGGACTTGGAGCTAGTTTTCATTTTCGAGAAATCCTTTAAAAAACTCTGGAGGGGGGGGTTTCCCGGAAGATGGCGGACTGAGAAGCGGCTAGCCGTTGAGCTCCGGACACATCTCGTGTAAACAATAGGATTTTCTGCCTTTAGCAGGCCAGCCAATAAGGGGCCATAGAGGTGACACCAAGGAGGTGAATATAACTTAATTTGGGTTAAGAATTGGAGTAGGGGAAAAAAATTCTTTTTTCTTCCTTTTAATTTTCAAGCATACATCCTTCCCGCCGCCCCCCCCCCCCCATAAGCAGTCCCTGGGACCAGCTACTAGCAGGATACCCCATACCACCAAACAGGGTGTTTTGTTTTTTTTTTAATTCACTGATACACATTTGGGAAGTTCCTTGCACTGCTCTTTAATTACAACTCTTCTTCTTATCTTCTCCCTTTTCTCTCTCTCTCTCTCTCTCTCTCTCTCTCTCTCTCTTTTTTTTTAATCTTGTCATACACTTCTTTCGTCTTTGCCTTTCTGAATTTGTGAATTACTTTGGGGAAGAAATCTGACTATGTGTGTATCTCTGCCCTAGTTCCCTTTCCCCTCTTGTTACCCCTAGAATATACACTGGGTAGTAGATTTGCATAACTGTCTATTCTTGCTATCCTCTCTTTCTTTTCTCTTTCTTCACTGGGATTTGGTTACTATTTTTTCACGGACTGGAGAAATTGTTTGGCTAACTGGTAACGATTAAACTACTTCAATAGTTACTTCAGTTGCTACTGTAATTCCGGAGGTTGGTGAGTGCAATTATCATTAAGGTATTTAGTACAGTGTTACTTGTATTCAAGACACAACAACTGAGGAACAACAGAGCATAAAAAAAAAGAGAGAAACACATAAATAAAAAAAATGGGTAGATAAAAAACAAATAAAACTGCTACCCCAATGAATGAAGACAAGAGCCCAGAAGAAACCACAAATCAGTCAGAAGTAACCATAGATAAGAAAAGTATGCAAGCAATAATAAACTTATTAATCACAGAAATGAAAACAACATTGGAGGAAAGGAATGGCAGTATTAGGGAAACAACAGTTGAGACCCCCAAGGAAAATACTGATTATCTTGAGGCAATTAGAGAACTGAAAGCTGAAATAGCTGTAATGAAGAAAGAAGCTGAGGCAAGGGAAAGCAGACTAACAGAAGCAGAAAACAGAATTAGTCAGACAGAGGATGAGTTAGAGAAAACTAAGAAAGAGGTGAAAGAGCTTAAAAAGAGATTGAGAGACACTGAAAACAACAACAGAGACATATGGGATGATATCAAAAGAAGTAACATTCGTATAATTGGCCTGCCAGAGGAAGAAAGAGAGGAAGGGGAAGCAAACATTCTAGAGGAAATAATACAAGAAAACTTCCCAGACCTGAATAACAGAAAGGATATCAAGGTGCAAGAGGCCCAGAGAGTACCAAACAGAATCAACCCAGACCTGAAGACACCAAGACACATCATAGTCACAATGAGAAGAAGTAAGGATAAAGAAAGGATCCTAAAGGCTGCAAGAGAGAAACAAAAAGTCACATAGAGGGGAAAACCCATAAGATTATCTGCAGACTTCTCCACTCAAACTCTAAAAGCCAGAAGGGAGTGGCAAGATATCTAAGGAGCCCTGAATGAAAAAGGGTTTCAACCAAGGATAATATATCCTGCTAGACTTTCATTCAAGCTAGATGGAGGGATCAAAACCTTCTTAGACAAACAACAGTTAAAGGAGGCAACCATCACCAAGCCGGCCCTGAAAGAGGTACTAAAAGACCTCTTATAAACAAGAACATCACTATAATACTTGCAATATATCAGAGTAAACAAATTGTTTTTTAGAACAATGGCACTACAATACATTAAATCCATAATATCAATAAATGTCAATGGCTTAAACTCACCCATCAAAAGGCACAGGGTGGGGGGATGGATCAGAAAACATAACCCAACCATATGCTGCTTGCAAGAATCCCATCTGTCACAACAAGATAAACACAGACTTAAGTGAAAGGATGGAAAACTATCATACAGGCTAACGGTCGACAAAAAAGGGCAGGAATAGCCATTCTCATCTCAGACACGATAGATTTTAAATTAAATGAAGTAATAAAAGATAGGCAAGGACATTACATAATGATTAGAGGATCAATCAGCCAAGAAGACTTAACAATTATTAACATCTATGCACCCAACGAGGGACTATCTAAATACATTAAGCATCTACTGAAAGAATTTCAAAAATACATCAATAGCAATACAATAATAGTGGGAGACTTCAATACTCCACTCTCATACTTAGACAGATCAACAAAGCAGAGAACCAATAAAGATACAAGAGAATTGAATGAAGAGATTCACAGACTAGACCTCTTGGACATTTTCAGACTCCTCCACCCCAAAAAACGAATACACCTTCTTTTCAAATCCACATAACATATACTCAAGGATAGACCACATGTTAGGCCACAAAGACAGCATCAATAAATTCAAGAGCATTGAAATCATCCCAAGTATCTTCTCAGACCACAGTGGAGTAAAACTAACATTTAACAACAAACTGAAAATTATTAAAAGACATAAAATTTGGAAACTAAACAACATGCTCCTTAAGAACCACTGGGTCAGAGACTCACTCAAGCAGGAAATTCAAATGTTCCTGGAAACTAATGAAAATGAAGACACAACCTATCAAAATATTTGGGACACAGCTAAAGCAGTACTGAGAGGGAAATTTATAGCCATACAATCACATATTAAACACCAAGAAGAAGCCCAAATGAACGACCTTACTACACACATCAAGGACTTAGAGGAAGAGGGACAAAGGAACCCTAAAGCAACCAGAAGGACAGAAATCACTAAAGTTAGAGCAGAAATAAACAGCATCGAAAATAAAAGAACCATACAAAAGATCAATGAAGCCAAATGTTCGTTCTTTGAAAGATTAAACAAAATTGACAAACCCCTAGCCAGACTCACCAAACAAAAAAGAGAGAAGACTCAAATTAATAGAATTGTAAACGATGCAGGAGATATCACAACTGACACCACAGAAATCCAAAGAATCCTGTGAAACTTCTATAAAGAACTATATGCCACCAAGCTAGAGAATCTGGAAGAAATGCAACAATTCCTAGAAACCTATGCACTTCGAAAACTGAACCAAGAAGAACTACAAAATCTAAATGCACCAATCACAGACAAAGAAATTGAAACCGTTATTAAGAATCTCCCCAACAACAAAAGTCCTGGACCAGATGGCTTCACAAACGAATTCTACAAAACTTTCAGGAAACAGTTAATACCCATACTTCTTAAGCTATTCCATAAGATTGAAGAAACAGGAATACTCCCTTCCACCTTTTATGAAGCCAACATCACCCTGATACCAAAAGCTGATAGGGACAGAACAAAAAAGGAAAACTACAGACCAATATCTCTGATGAACATAGATGCCAAAATATTAAACAAGATCTTGGCCAACCGGATACAGCAACACATCAAAAAGATTGTTCATCATGACCAAGTGGGATTCATCCCAGGAATGCAAGGCTGGTTCAACATCCGTAAGTCAATCAATGTCATTCAGCACATCAATAAAAGCAAAGCCAAAAACCACATGATTATCTCAATAGATGCAGAGAAAGCCTTTGACAAAATCCAATACCCATTCATGCTCAAAACTCTACAAAAAATGGGAATAGATGGGAAATTCCTCAAGATAGTGGAGTCTATATATAGCAAACCTACAGCCAACATCATACTCAATGGACAGAAGCTGAAAGCATTCCCCCTCAGATCGGGGACTAGACAGGGCTGTCCACTGTCACCGTTACTCTTCAACATAGTATTGGAAGTTCTTGCCATAGCAATCAGGCAAGAGAAAGAAATCAAAGGGATACAGATTGGAAGGGAAGAAGTCAAGCTCTCACTATTTGCAGATGATATGATAGTATACATAGAAAGACCTATAGAATCCAGTAGAAAATTACTGGAAGTTATTAGGCAATATAGCAAGGTATCAGGCTACAAAATCAATGTTACAAAAATCAGTGGCATTTCTTTATGCAAACACTAAATCTGAAGAATAAGACATCCAGAAATCACTCCCATTTACTGTTTCAGCAAAATCAATCAAATACCTAGGAATAAATTTGACCAAAGAAGTGAAAGACTTGTATACTGAAAACTATGAGTCGATACTCAAGGATATAGAAACTGATACCAAGAAATGGAAAGATATCCCATGCTCATGGATTGGAAGAATAAATATCATCAAAATGAATATTCTCCCCAGAGCCATATACAAATTGAATGCAATACCCATCAAAGTTCCACCAAGCTTCTTTAAGAGAATAGAACAAACACTACAATCATTTATCTGGAACCTGAAAACACCTAGAATTGCCAAAACCACCTTAAGGAAAAGAAACAGAAATGAAGGCATCACACTCCCAGACCTTAAACTATATTATAAAGCCATCATCATCAAAACAGCATGGTACTGGAACAAAAATAGACACACAGACCAGTGGAACAGAATTGAAAGCCCAGAAGTAAATCCCAACACCTATGGGCATCTAATCTTTGATAAGGGGGCCCAAAGGATTAAATGGAAGAAGGAGGCTCTCTTCAATAAATGGTTCTGGGAAAACTGGGTTGAAACATGCAGAAGAATGAAATTGAACCACTTTATCTCACCAGAAACAAAAATCAACTCCAAATGGATCAAAGACCTAGATGTCAGACCAGAAACAATCAAATACTTAGAGGAAAACATTGGTAAAACACTTTCCCATATATACCTCAAGGACATCTTTGATGAATCAAACCCAATTGCAAGGAAGACTATAGCAGACACAAACCAATGGGACTACATCAAATTGAAAAGCTTCTGGACATCCAAAGAAACTATTAAACAAACAGAGAGACCCCTCACAGAATGGGAGAAGATCTTCACATGCCAGACATCAGACAAGAAACTAATCACCAAAATATATAAAGAGCTCAGCAAACTTAGCCGCAAAAAAGCAAATGACCCCATCCAAAAATGGGCAGAGGAAATGAACAAAACATTCACCACAGAGGAGATCCAAAAGGCTAACAAACATATGAAAAACTGCTCTAGGTCACTGATTGTCAGAGAAATGCAAATTAAGACAACACTAAGATACCACCTCACTCCTGTAAGAATGGCATACATCAAAAAGGACAGCAGCAACAAATGCTGGAGAGGCTGTGGGGACAGAGGAACCCTTTTACATTGCTGGTGGGAATGTAAATTGGTACAGCCTCTGTGGAGAGCAGTCTGGAAAACTCTCAGAAGGCTAGACATGGACCTTCCATATGACCCAGTAATTCCTCTCCTGGGGTTATACCCCAAGGACTCCATAACACCCAACCAAAAAGAGGTCTGTACTCCTATGTTCATAGCAGCACAATTCATAATAGCTAAAACCTGGAAGCAACCCAGGTGCCCAACACCAGATGAGTGGCTGAGAAAGCTGTGGTATATATACACAATGGAATACTATGCAGCTATCAAGAACAATGAACCCACCTTCTCTGACCCATCTTGGACAGAGCTAGAAGGAATTATGTTAAGTGAACTAAGTCAGAAAGATAAAGATGAGTATGGGATGATCTCACTCATCAACAGAAGCTGACTAAGAAGATCTGAAAGGGAAACTAAAAGCAGGACCTGATCAAATTGTAAGTAGGGCACCAAAGTAAAAACCCAGTGGTGAGGGGTAGGCATGTAGCTTCCTGGGCCAGTGGGGGGTGGGAGTGGGCGGGAGGGATGGGTCACAGTCCTTTGGTGGTGGGAATGGTGTTTATGTACACTCCTAGCAAAATGTAGACATATATATCAGTAGTTAATTAATATGAGAGGGGGAAATCAATTGTATGTCTCAAAGTTTCTCAAAAGACAAACTGAATCTTTTTAATATATAAGCTATGTACTTGATATGCGGACTCTCTCAAAAGCCCAGACCAAGTAGATCAGAAGCATCCAATAGCACAGCTATATACAAGATACTGGGTACTGTCCAGCAAACCATAACAAAGGGACTTTTCAAAGTTAACCCAATTAACAAATAATGTGATGATAATATTAACTATCGATTGTCTTTTTGAACCCTAAGACCGCAGGAACCTCACATCTTCACTATAGAGCCCCTATTTCCCCCAGTCCTGGAACCCTTGGATAGGGCCCACTTTCCCGTATGCATCTCCCAATCCAAACCAAATAATATTGCATCCGCCGATCACAACCTAACCAAAGCAACGATTGCCACCTCAACATGCTTCACCTCAGACTGTATCCAGAGACTTCATGTGTGGAATGACAACCCTTCAGCTTCATTACTCGGGTGAGACCTTTCCTTTTATAGTACTCTCTAATTTCATCTCAGGTAGTTCACTTTCTAACAAAGTCCCATAACCTAGATATATACCAGTTTCTGTGAGAGAGAGCTTATGTGCACACGTATCCATAAACTACTGCAAAATATATACCTGAAAGCAGAAGTACACTAGAGTTTGCAGTGAGTACCTCCCTAACACTTCCTCTCCACTATTCCAAGCTTGGGATCCATGATTGCTCAACAAATTGTTTGGCTTCATATGTTAACTCTCTTTTCAATCACCAGGTTCCAGATGCCACCAGGATGCTGGCCAGGCTTCCCTGGATTGAAGACCCCACCAATGTGTCCTGGAGCTCAGCTTCTCCAGAGACACACCTTACTAGGGAAAGAGAGAGGCAGACTGGGAGTATGGACCGACCAGTCAACGCCCATGTTCAGCGGGGAAGCAAGTACAGAAGCCAGACCTTCTACCTTCTGCAACCCTCAACGACCCTGGGTCCATGCTCCCAGAGGGCTAGAGAATGGGAAAGCTACCATGGGAGGGAGTGGGTTATGGGGATTGGGTGGTGGGAATTGTGTGGAGCTGCACCCCTCCTACCTTATGTTTTTGTTCACTAATCCTTTCTTAAATAAAAAATTTAAAAAAAAAGAAATTCTCACCACCAAAATAAAATAAAATAAAATAAAATAACATGTTCTACTCTTGTTAAAAAGAGTGGTGAATTATATGAGAAAAATGTAATATATCACTGTTGTTTTAGATGGTATCTTTAGTCAACAGTGAAATTGAAAATTAAGAACAGAGAATTAGAATTCAGAGTGAGAAAAAGAAACATATTGACAGTATGCAGTCAATGAAACCAAAGTTAAAGGTTTCTTCCACTTTGTTGGAACTACAAGAATACTAGAACATTTTGCAGTAAAATGTGCAGCCCTGGGGCAATTGTAGAAAGATAAATTTTGCTGTGGTTTTTATGGAGCAATATAAATTAATGTGATTTGAAACATAGTATGAAATTAAATTTTAAAAAGAACTAAGCTTCATCATCCTTGTGTGTGTATCTTTAACTCACAGAATTTTTTTTTTTATACCAGGGTTATTGTTGGGCCTTGTTGCCTATACTGTTCCACCATTTTTAGTAATCATTTTTAATTTTTTCTTTTTTTTGTTCACTTTTTAATTTATTTATTTTACCTTTTGTTGCCCTTGTTTTTTATTATTGTTGTAGTTATTGTTGTTGTTGTTATTGATGTCGTCATTGTTAGATAGGAAAGAGAGAGTTGGAGAGAGGAGGGGAAGACAGAGAGGGGGAGAGAAAGATAGACACCTGCAGACCTGCCTCATCACCTGTGAAGTGACTCCTTTGCAGGTGGGGAGCCTGTGGCTCGAACCGGGATCCTTAAGCCTGTCCTTGCGCTTTGCGCCATGTGTTCTTAGCCAGCTGTGCTACCGCCCGACTCCTTTTGTTTCTTTTTTAACAGAGGAGCGGAGACATAGAGAGACAGAGTAATAAATAGACACCTGTAGCATTGCTCAAATACTGGAGAAGCCCACCCACTGTATGTGATGGTCAGGGGCTTGAACGTGGACCCTCAAGCATGCCAATGTATGTGCTTGAATGGATGAGCCACCAACTCACCTGAGATTTTTTAAATATATTTTTTAATCAAAACAATTATTTATGTCCTAGGGGACATTTCACATTCCTTTAAAACATGTGTTACCACACCTCATCCATCACCAAAGTGCAAATCACAACCACTAAAGATTTGGGGAGAGTGCCAGGAAGTGGTTAAGCACTGTTAAGCACTGACATTGCAGAGCACAAGGATCCAAATTCAAGTCCCTGGATCCCACTTGCAGGCAGAAAGCTTCACAAGCGGTGAAGCAGGGCTGCAGGTGTGTCTCTTTCTCTCCCTCCCCTCTCAATTTCTCTCTGTCTCTATCCAATGATGAATCAAAAAAAATAATAATAACATTACAGGATTTTGAACCCTCTCTCAGCTCCTCTCCCAAAACCCTCCCTTGGTAACCTCAAATCTGCAATCAGAGATTAAGTTATGATTGACTGTTTTGATTCCTTTGCTTTGTTTTTCGAGATCCCGTGTATATTTAATCTTCTAATCTTATTCGTTGTCTTTTTCTGCTTTATTTCACTTAGCATTCTTCTCTCCACGTTGCAACCAAAGGCAAGATTTTATATTGTCTTATATAACCGAATTGTATTTCATTGTGGAGATCTCACAACCTTCTTAACTACTAGTCTATCATTGGACACTTGGATTGTTTCTGTATCTTAATTGTTGTATATAATGTTGTAAGGACACAGGTATGCAGTATATGTTTTCATCAAAATAAGTGTGTTCTTTGGATATATCAAGAGATATATGGATATATGGCTGGATCATATAACGTTTTCCATAAGGATGAACAACTTTACATTCCCACCAGCAATATTCACATATACATGGAAGACCTTTTCCTTACATCCTTCTCAACATTAGTTGTTTGAGGACTTATTAATTTGGAGGCCATTCTCAGAGGAATGATGATATCTCAGCATTACCTTAATTTGCATTTCACTTAATAAATATGACAATGATCAGTTTTTTTTAATGACTGTTGGACAACATTAAACCTTTGGTGAATTGTATGTTTATTTCTTTTAATCACTTAAAATTTTTTATATTTATTTATTTATTCTCTTTTGTTGCCCTTGTTCTTTTATTGCTGTAGTTATTGTTGTTGTTGTTATTGATGTCATCGTTGTTGGCTAGGACAGAGAGAAATGGAGAAAGGAGGGGAAGACAGAGAGGGGAGAGAAAGATAGACACCTACAGACCTGCTTCACTGCCTGTGAAGCGACTCCCCTGCAGGTGGGGATCCTTACCTGGGTCCTTGCTCTTTGCATCACGTGCGCTTAAACTGCTGTGCTACCGCCCAACTCCCAATCACTTTAATTTTTTTATTTACTTAAATATTATTTATTTATTGTGGATAGTGACAGAATTTGAGAGGGAAGGGGAAGAGCGAGAGAGAGACAACTGCAGCAGTGAAGCTCACCCACCCTGTCCCCAGCAGGTGGGGGCCAGGGGCTTGAACTGGGTCCTTGTGCACTGCAATGTGTATGCTCAACTTGGTGTGCCACCTCTGACCTCTCATTACTTTTTTATGCTAATCCACAGGTTTGTTGCATGAGACGAGAGGATATATAACATCCTAATTTAACATGTTCACCGTTATGTACCAACCACTCACATTCTCACAGAAACATCATAAAAGGAAAATTTTCATATTTCAAAGGAAAACGTATGTAGTGCACTTGGTTAAGAGCACACACTACAGTGTTCAAGGACCTGGGTGCAAACCCCTGGTCCCCAACTGTAGGAGGAAAGCTTCACAAGTATTGAAGTTGAGCTGCAGTCATCTCTCTCCCTCTGTCTCCCCCTCCCCTCTCAATTTCTCTCTGTCTGTACCCAGTAATAAAAAAATAAAATTAAGATAAAAGAAATAACTGGCTCAACTACAACCATTCCATTATCATTCTAACAAGGCCTATACTATCAGCTATTATATTTTATTTCATAAATTTATTACTGTAAATATAAATCAGACATTCTGCAAAAAAGAACAAAGTTATTATTTTCATATCTTAATGTTATCTTACAAAAGGCCTTACACAACCTTTAGGCAGTGAGAAAAATCATTAGTAATTGAAGTCATCTTCCAATTTCTTATAAATAGTGCACTATTAAATTATGTCCCCTAACAGTCTCATTCTCATTGGTATTTTTCTAAGCTCTTTTCAAAACTAAGATGTTAATCAAGATATAGATGGGGAAAGGGTATAAATCCTTATGCTCAACACCACGGATATCTGGTTCATTCCTATGTAATGACTTAAAATATCTTACCCACAGGCTTTAGACTGAAATTAGTATAATCATGTATTTGCAGGCCTAATGCATAGAAACTTGGTCTTTGTTCAACATAAGTATTAGTGGTATAAAAAGAAGCACTTAAACCTAGAAGGATGATTGAAAACCTTAATGAATAAATACCATATCAAATTGAACTTTTACAGCTATGACAGCTATGGTGAAATGTTTGCTTTTACATTTATTTTTCAAAACTCAATGATTAATTTTTTTCCCTTATATTAGACAGTGGTTCACAGGAATCATGTGATTTTGCACAGTACTATATTTTTGCCGCGGACCACCACAGTGGATGAGCAGCAGGAGGGTCAGGGGTCTTGAAGGCAACCTCCCAGGTGGGTCAGGAGTCGGCGCGAGGGAGAACAGATAGACACCACACTCTATTGGAGGGTGAATCTGGACTCATTTTAATAGTGAAACTGCATTAGCTTTTATACTTTTTTCAGGTTACATTCAGGTTGCCTAAACAACCAGCTTAGTCTTGTGGCTTTGGCAGGCTACATGTTACTCCCCTATAACTGTAAAGAATGGTACAATGCTTAGTATCGTTCTGTTCTCAGGGGAGGGCATACCCAGAATTGTTTTTGACTTTTGCAGAGGGCTATTTCTATCATTAATCTTCTATGGGGGGCATACAGATCTTTGCCTAGTCGTGGACCACTGCTCATATAGGTCTGATATAGTTTAACTATTAATCTTTCTTTGTTTCAATACGTCAACTTGTACCAGGGAGGCCTCAATCTCTGCATTCTTTCTTTGAGGGGCAGGTAATAACATGACTTCTTTTGTCCATCTATGTTGACCCACCTTCCCCACTTTCATAATGTAACTTTCAAATATGCCCCTGTGTAAGAGTGGGGGGTGCTTCTGACTCTCCATTCCCACAAGGCACTGCCAAAGCACTAATTATCAATTGTGACAGTATAATTATTTGTAGCAATAATGGGGGGAGAATGCGTCGACCCATTCTCATCCTCCTGCCTAGCTTCCTTGAAGTCTGAATGCAGGTCCAGAGGAGATGACCCTGTAAGGCTCCCTGGCGATCGTGACAGGGCGGCACATATTTTGACCTCTTTTTTCTTCTTTTAAACATATTTTTTAAATATAAAATATAGACAAGACTAGAGGCTAAGAGGGGTATAATTCCATACAGTTCCCACCACCAGAGTTCCATATCCCATCGCCTCCCTGGGAGCTTTCCTATTCTTTATTCCTCTGGGAGTATGAACCCAGGATCATTATGGGGTGCAGAAGGTGGAAGATCTGGCTTTATTTCCAACTCTGACACCATCTCTCCAGACAATACCTTTAGCCCACCTACATATTATCTGTTGGGCTCAGACAAAATGAATAAAGTCAAGGGTCCCTTGTAATATACCTAAAATTGACCTACTAGCTTTTTGCAGAATGGAGACCCCAATCCCATCTGTTATATTCTTGCCTTTAGGTTCCCAAGTATTAAACAGTTTATTCTTCTTCATATATAATATATTTATTTATTTTCCCTTTTTTATTGTCCTTGTTGTTTTTATCATTGTTGTGGTTATTATTATTGTTGTTATTGATGTTGTTGCTGGATAGGACAGGGTGAAATGGAGAAAGGAGGGGAAGATAGAGAAGAGGAGAGAAAGACAGACACCTGAAGACCTGCTTCACCACTTGTGAAGCAATTCCCCTGCAGGTGGGGAGCCAGGGGCTGGAACCAGGATCCTTACGCCAGTTCTTGAGTTATGCGACATGTGCACTTAACCCACTGTACTACAGCCTGGCCCCTCTTCTTTATATTTTATATTTTGTCCTTTTTTTTTTTTTTTTTAAAAAATCTCCTGTATACTTCCTATGCATGATCAAGCATGACACTGTGTGTGTTTTAAAGTATATAATCAAATATGAGGGGGAAAAATAAAAGACTTGCAAATATTATACAAAATAGTTTCACCGTGTGTAATCGTTTCTTAATAAAACAATGATTATTTTTACAGAAAAACAAGCAAACTATTATGGCTTTCCTTATTTTAAAATTTTGTTAGGAATAATGGAAATAATTGATTTTTCAATCATTATTTTCCAAAAAAGGTATTGTACTGGAGACTACTATAGCTGTAGAAATATGGTATCTTGTGACTGTCTATTTGCATATCACAAGAGTATTACAGGACCTGGATTCTCATCTTCTATAAGAAAAAAAATAGTTTAACCTAAGGTCTAAAGCAAATGAGTCAAGCCAGGATAACCCAAAATATTGTTTTGCACATAAAAAAAATTAGAGTGGAAAAAATATTATCTAGTTCCCAAAAGCAAACAAGTTGGGCAGCAGGTTAAGTGCACATGGCACGAGGCGCAATGACCACTTAAGGATCCCAGTTCAAGCCCCCGGCTCCCCACCTGCAAGGGAATCACTTCACAGGAGGTGAAGCAGGTCTGCAGGTGTCTATCTTTATCTCCACGTCTCTGTCTTCTCTTCCTCTCTCCATGTCTCTCTGTTCTATCTGACAACAATAATAGCTACAACAACAATAAAAACAACAAGGGCAACAAAAGGGAAAATAAATAAATAAAATTTTAAAAATATATTTTTAAAAAGTTAATACGAATATTGAATTTTATGCCTATATCACATCTATCTGGTTGCCAAAGCACACCATCATTTCAAGTCCTGGTGCACAATGGTGAAGGAGGACCTAGGTTGGGGGTTAGAGTGTTTTATCAAAAACTGAGAATGTTATACATGTAAAATCAACTGTATTTACTGCCGACTCTAAACCATGAATACCTTCAATAAATTTTAAATGATTATAATTATCAATCACAATTACTAGATTATTCTGTAAATGATGTTTGCCTTAGGAACATTATAAATTCTTAGAGATAATTTTAAAAATAGGATGCAAACAATGAAGAAAGAACAGGGCAATGTGAGACTACGCCATTCCCTTTACCCTGTGAATTAAAAGGAGGGTTTTAAGTAGAACACTCAAAGAGACTAACGTGTGTCTCTAAATTTTGTATTCAATTTTTGAAATTCATAAAGGATTGAAAATTCAAGTACTTGCTAACCTGAAGGCAGAACTAAAGCTGAAGTACTATTCCAAGTCCATATGTACTTATCATATTTCAGGGCCGAGATTGTATAAGTGATTAACCTAGGACCAGATACAAGATATTTGAAAGATAGAGCATCCATAGAGAAATACAGAGATTCAGAATTGGAAAACTGATTTAGGTGGATAACTAGGCAGTGAAGAGACAGCAATAAATTGTGACCAAAGTGCATTCTCCCTAATCTAGGAAATGCAGACAGGAGTTTCTCATGAGTTAACAGGTGGGGCTGAAGGAGCAAAGGGAAACATAGGTAACACCTGGACTGGCAGAGGTGTACTGCAGAAAAGCAAAATAATTCTGGACAAGGCAGGGGGGGTACATTAGGTATACAGGATAAGATGATGACGAGAGGGAGTGGTGCGCATACAGACACCTGTATATGTTATTGAATAACCTGCACTTTTCTGCAGAAGAACTACAGGGTGGTTTTGCTCACGTGTGCAATATAAACTGAAAACTGAAACCCATGACCTTATAAAAACTCAAAGAAAAAGGAAGGAAGGAAGGAAGGAAGGAAGGAAGGAAGGAAGGAAGGAAGGGAGAGAGGGAGAGAGGGAGGGAAGGAAGGAAGCAAGCAAGGAAGGAAGGAAGGAAGGGAAGGAAAGAAGGAAGAAAGGAAAGAAGGAAGGAAGGAAGGAAGGAAGGAAGGAAGGAAGGAAGGAAGGAAAAAAATGAAGGAAAGGAAGCAAAGGAAGGAAAGAAGGAAGGAAGGGAAGAAGGACGAAAGGAAGGAAGGGAAGAAGGAAGGAAGGAAGGAAAGGAAGGAATTAAACTGTCACTAATACTCTGTGAAAACTATGGTGGTTATTCTTTCGCAGAACTATTATGCTGTCTCACCAGCCCCCTATTGTAGTTATTCTTAAAGGGAATGGGGAGAGCCAGAGGGAGAGGTGGAGGGCACAGAGTTGTGGTACTGAGTGAATATAGAACTATTTCCCTGTAGTTTTATAACCCATGGTTTAATCAATAACAAAAATTTAAAGATATTGTACTCATGACAATAGCTATTCTATAAACTACTGTTTTCCCATTGAAATTATTTGAAAAACAAAATAAAGGAGGTTGAGCAGTGGCACACCTTGCTGAGTGCATCTGTTACCATGTGCAAGGACCTGGGTTCAAGAAACACCCCCCCAACCTCAAACACACACACACACACACACACACACACACACACACACACACACACACACACACACACACACACTGCACCTCTGGTCCCCACCTGCAGGAGAGAAGCTTCACAAGCAGTGAAACAATGCTGCAGGTATCCCTCTTTCTATCTCCCCTCCCCATCACTTTTTCTCTGTCTCTATCCAATAAAATAAGGATAGACTTTAAATAGATAAAATAAAATTCTACTTAAAAATATTTGGAACTGTGTTGGGTAGTTGCCACCTCCCCCTGGCTTCTGCTTAACCATATGCCTATATAGGGATTTTACTGATCCAAAGCTTTGGTCTATTTACATAAATCACTTTTACATAAAGCACTCCAGGGCATTGGTGGTTCTATGATAGGATTCTCTCCTGCTCCACCCCCTTCTTGTCACACACTTATCCCTTCTTTGTCACACTCTGATTTTCACCAGTCACTTTTCTCTCCACCCTCTCTATATCACATCCTGTTTCCACCCTACTTGGAGAGTATAAAAACAGCTGCTCTTCTGATTAAAGACACTTGGAAATTGCTTTCCGGCTCCGAGAGTTCCAGAGTGTATCTCCTGCGGAAGTTGGTGCAGCACGAGTTCCTGATCCCTCTCCCACACAGCAGCCTAGATCAGCTCCAGTTGAGTTCTCTCCAACCCAGAGAGCACTAGCTCTGGAAGAAGTACCCTCAGGCTATCCCGGCAGAACTGGTGCCAGGCAGTAAAGCAGCACATAGCTCAAAGCGTAAGGACCACCATAAGGATCCCGGTCCCAGTGCCCTGCTCCCCACCTGCAGGGGGGTCTCTTCACAAGCAGTGAAGCAGGTCTGCAGGTGTCTATCTTTCTCTCCCCTTCTCTGTCTTCCCATCCTCTCTTTATTTCTCTCTGTCCTATCCAACAACAACAGTAATAACAACTATAATAATAACAACAATGATAAACAAGGGCAACAAAAGGGGGATAAACAGCCTCCAGGAGCAGTGGATTCGTAGTGTTGGTGCTGAGCCCCAGCAATAAACCTAGGGTTATTGTATATTACTACTAATTATTATATATTATATATTATTGCTATTAATAATTATTATTACTATTAATTATTATATAATATATGATAATATTATAATTATATAATTATAACATTATATTATAATTATAATTATTACTATTAATAATTATTATATATTATATATTACTAATACTAATTAGTAGCCCATAGGATTATAGATAGTTCAACATTTTTCTAATATGTATCTTTTATCAAAAAGCTCCCTTGAGAACAATGTTAAATTAAATCTATGAATGATGTACATTTATTATATTGCTCTTGATACTTTTTTCTCTTTTTAAATCAGGCCTCTTACAACTGATCAATGTATTCTTTGTCTTCACAAATACGATTCTTGTTTAATAAGCAAAGACATGTTGATTTATACCACTGCTAGTCTTAAAAATGATCCTACAATTGGCTATTTCTTCCTTTACAATCTGCTTTGAAACTCTCAGTGATTCAGCAAAGGCAGAAATTCAAAACGCTACTGCAAAGATATAAATGCTAATGAGGAACTAAACAGCATTGTTAGCTACAGCTCATTTTGCAGTTATAATTAGGGGCAGTTAGACAGGGGACTGTAACTCAAGAACTTAATGGGAATCCCTGAGGCAGAACTATTGAATTGACAAGCATGTCTGTAAGAACCAGACATAACACACCACCACCAAGTATCTTTGACTGAAATGACTTCCTAAATTCAGAAATTGGCACTTGTCTGCTTGATGGATTTTGTTTAGAAAAAAAAAAAAAAAACACTTTTTTTCCCTAATTCACAAACCACTCCCAAGTCCTTGGGTCAACAGTACTTTACTAGTTTTTGATTCTATTGAAAGCTACACGAAGAAAATCTAGTCCTCATCACCTAAGAATAAGCATTAAGTACTTTAAACTGATATAATCTATCCCAACCTCTGTTCATAGTTTCATCAGTTCCAACTACATTTCCAAACATAGGTGGCCAGAGAGATAGTTCATTGAGTAGGCCATTTTTTTTGTGTCTTGTACTGGGTTCAGTTTAGGGACCCAATATCATATGACAGCACTAAGGCTCTGGAGGTGTTACGTATCTCTTTCTCTCTGTTTCTCTGTCTCTATATGAATGCAAACAGCAAAGAATGGTAAAATTGTCCATACACAAGGTCCTAGAATCCTTTCACCCCTCAAAAGCCAAGAAACTAAAGCCCAATAATTAAACCCCACACAAAATGAAAAAAATAAATAAAAGCTGGTAATCTGCTTCTTAAAGACTACTGATAAGACAACAAAAGTAAAATAACAAAGCATAAAACTTTCTTAAGGCTATTTATGTCCAATTTTACTCCAGTTCACCTCAAAATACAGCAGACAAAATCCCTATTTTCAATGATCATTAATAAAGCACACTCACAGAAAAGTATAACATTATTGAAATCATCCCATCACTAATAAGAAGAACTGTCATCAATTGCCTTTGTAGCCAAAACCTGCATTACGAATACTAGTTTCCTCCAACCCTGAGAAAAGCAAACGGAGACTAAAAGAACTCAACTCTCAGGATATGTGGAAACCAAGCATAAACATCCATGACACAGCGTAGAACATTTAGACTGAATTCCTGTGCTGACTTCGATGCATGAGCCAATTCTCTGCCTTAATATTTCTTAACAGAAAAATAAACAACAACAAAAACTGCCTTACCTCAAGTAAAGATTTTGAAAGGAATTGACCAAGAGTTTCCTGTTGCGGTGGCTTCCATGTTACTGCACTTGAGTCACAGTACTTAAATTTAAAGTGATAGACTGAAGACAACTTTTCTGCTCTTAACTGTCATTAATAATCACACAGGTCAAGTTCACTATGAATTTTAAAGTAGTACAAACACATTATCAAGGCAAACATTACAGCACATTTTACAAGTTGGATATACAAAGGCTGAGTGAAAACTAGCTTGTTTTAAATTCTCTGTCTAGCGAATATATATATTAGTCTATATATTAGTCTAAGGATGAGTTTTAAAAAAAGACAAATACTGGAAGCAAGGGGGAGAGGACATTGGAATAATGGTAGATAAAGACAGCAGTTTTGGGGGTGGGGGGGAAAGGTGTCCACCTACCCTGAAGAGAGGAGGAGATGTAGCCATGTGTTAACAACTGTCCTGTATAATTTTATTCCCCCCCCCCCAATAAATGATGTAGAAAACAAAAGAAAAAGGAAGAAGTGTGGCTAGGGAGATATTTCAGCTGGCAAAGCATTGAGCTTATATGCCCGAGATTTCCAGTTCAAACATCAGCCCTGCTTAGACAAGAGTGATATTCTTCCTCCCCATTCTCTGTGTCTTTAAAAGATAGCAAATCATCTAAATGTTAAAAAAGAAAAGAAAATGGAAGAAGTTATGTGTTGTTGCAAGAATTCAGTGTTCTTAAATCGCATTATATTATATGGAGTCTTTATTTTGATAAGACATGGGTATATACTGCTGAAAATTTCCAACATAACAAGCACATAGTTACACTTATAGATTGAGTATGTATATATTTTTTTACATGATACATTAAGTTGTTAAAAATAGAAGTCAGAGGGAGTCAGACGGTAATACAGCGGGTTAAGTGCACATGGCGCAAAGCACAAGGACCGGCTTAAGGATCCCGGTTCAAGCCCCTGGCTCCCCACCTGCAGAGGGGTCGCTTCACAGGCAGTGAAGCAGGTCTGCAGGTGTCTATCTTTCTCTGCCCCTCTCTGTCTTCCTCTCCTCTTTCCATTTCTCTCTGTCCTATCCAACAACGAACAACATCAACAACAACAATAATAACCACAAGGCTACAACAAGGGCAACAAAAGGGAAAATAAATATATATACATATAAATATATATATATATATATTTAAAAAATAGAAGTCAGAATTTAGTTCTATATTCTTCGTGACAAAATAAAAGATAATTGACTCCTACTATGCCAGTCGAAATTTGGATGTATCTATGATCTTGAACTCAATAGATGTAGAGATTCTGGAGCCCAGGGGAAGAATGTTTTTATTACCAAACACTGCCATGATTCAAATGATTTGGATGTTGCAATTTTAATGTTTATATAAATATTAAACTCAGAATAGGGACTGATTTACAGGTGAGGGTGATTAATTAAGACCACCAGGGTAAATTGTATTGGTGCCATATAACAGCTACACAGAATACAGTTTGCATCCTAGGAAATCCCTAAAATTGTTTTAACCAATAGTCAATCATGAGTTGGAAATTGCTGGGCTGGGCACATAGTACTTAATATGTAGAAGGAAAAGCACGAGGACCCAGTTTCCAGGCCTCCTTCCCCACCCACAGTGGGGATGCTTCATAAGTAGGTCTGCAGGTGTCTATCTTTCTCTGTTCTGCTCTGTCTCCCCTCCCCTCTCAATTTCTCTCCTGAGGAGCAGTGAATTTGGAATGCCAGCAACAAGCCCCTGCAAGAACCAGGAGGCTTAAATAAATGAATAAATAATAAAGAAATATTTTAAGTGGCAGTTGTGAAGTGACAAGGACTCCAAGTACTCCGATCCTGAAGAAATGAAGTACAATTTTATCCAACAGATTAAAAAATGCCATTCAGGGAGTTGGGCTGTAGCGCAGCGGGTTAAGCACAGGTGGCGCAAAGCACAAGGACCGGTATAAGGATCCCGGTTCGAACCCCGGCTCCCCACCTGCAGGGGAGTCGCTTCACAGGCGGTGAAGCAGGTCTGCAGGTGTCTATCTTTCTCTCCTCCTCTCTGTCTTCCCCTCCTCTCTCCATTTCTCTCTGTCCTATCCAACAACAACAACAACAGTAATAACTACAACAATAAAACAACAAGGGCAACAAAAGGGAATAAATAAATAAAATAAATATTTAAAAAAATGAATTAAAAAAATGCCATTCAGCAAAGCACAAGGACCGGCATAAGGATCCTGGTTTGAACCCCGGCTCCCCAACTGCAGGGGAGTCACTTCACAGGCGGTGAAGCAGGTCTGCAGGTGTCTATCTTTCTCTCCTCCTCTCTGTCTTCCCCTCCTCTCTCCATTTCTCTCTGTCCTATCCAACAACGACAACAATAGTAATAACTACAACAATAAAACAACAAGGGCAACAAAAGGGAATAAATAAATAAAATAAATATTTAAAAAAAATGCCATTCAGCTGATATGCTGGTGGAAGATATGGGCAATATGAAGTGAGTGTTAGAAAAATAAAGGTATGACTGCTAAGCAAGGGTACCTCACTATCAGCTATAGAAATGGGAACAACAGGTTTTAGAGCTACAGCAAAGATTCATATACATTTCTTACTTTATGTTGTTTCATTTTTACTCACTACATATGCATGGTAGCCACTTCTGTTATTTTTGTATTTTTTATTAGTGATTGACAAAATTGTAAGATAATTTCTGAGATCAGAGGAGATCAGGGTTCAAGGTAGTATGGCTGTAAAATTGTATGGTTAAAAAAAAAGGAGTATAATTCCACACCTCTCCCACCACCAAGGTTCTCTGCTTCTCTCCTCCTCCCCAAAGATAACTATCATAACTCTTCCATTCTGAGGCATGGATTGGCCTTTTTTTTTTTTTTTTCAACTTCATGTATTTCTACTTCTGATATTCCATATGAGTTAAATAATTTGGCAATGGCTCTTCAATTCTTACTTCACTAAGCATAATCACCTTCAGTTCCAAACATTTTGTCCCCCCAAAAATATAGTAACCCCCTTTTCCATTGCAGAGTAGTACTTGATTGAGTTTTTTTGTCCCATAACTTTTCTATCCAACCATCTGTTAACGGGCATTTACCTTCCTTCCGTATTTCAGTTATAACGAATCACATGCTAACAAACACCACTTATGTTTTTGTTTTTTTTTTTACTTTCTGGCTTTTTCTATATGATGGCTTCATATGACCCCTATATTATACATTAAATATGTAAACCTACTTTTTATATTTTATTTATATTTACTGAAAGAGATAGAGAGAGAAAAAGATCACTTGGAATCAAATCTTAATTTCTCACCATGGTTTAAAAATGCCATATTGACTTGTCACTGTCATTCTCTTCCAATCTCCCCTCCCCCATCATCCAGACCGCCCACCTTCTGCATCCCATAATGATCCTGGGTTCATACTCCCAGAGGAATAAAGAATAAGTGTCAATATCTTGTCCCAGTGGAGGGGACAAGATATGGGACTCTGGTGGTGGGAAATGTGTGGAATTTTACCCCTCTTAGTCTATGGTTTTGTAGATATTTTCTATTCTTTATTTTAAAATCAAATCAATTTTTTAAAAATCCTATAGCAGTCTTAAAAGTGATCATTAAAACGCTGGTGGATATTCCAAGCTTTGGGTCCATGATTGCTCAACAATTTGTTTGGCTTCGTATGTTAACTCTCTTTTCAGTCACCAGGTTCCAGATGCCATCAGGATGCCGGCCAGGCTTCCCTAGACTGAAGACCCCACCAATGTGTCCTGGAGCTCCGCTTCCCCTACTAGGGAAAGAGAGAGGCAGACTGGGAGTATGGACCGACCAGTCAACGCCCATGTTCAGCGGGGAAGCAATTACAGAAGCCAGACCTTCTACCTTCTGCAACCCTCAATGACCCTGGGTCCATGCTCCCAGAGGGATAGAGAATGGGACAGCTATCAGGGGAGGGGGTGGGATATGGAGATTGGGTGGTGGGAATTGTACCCCTTCTACCCTATGGTTTTGTTAATTAATCCTTTCTTAAATAAAAAAATTAAAAAACGCTGGTGGAAAAGGTTTGAAAATAATGGGAAAAATCCAAGAAGATAATTTCTTCATATACTAATGACTTCAAAACACTGGTCTATGTAAGAATACTGTGGAAAAACTAGGCAGAAACAAACCATTTTTGGTTTATTTGAGAGTACACATTTATACACACATGTTAAATGTTAAAAAGGCCTGGCTCTGGAATAGAAAGAGATGAATGTCAACAAATGATGGAAATACTGTAAGAACAGATTCTATACAGTAATTATTCATGGAGTGTTAAATATATTGTTTCTCAGAGAACCAGTTCTACTTGATCCTTTTTCTTTCTCCTTTTCCTTTGCTTCTCCCTCTCTCTCTCCCCCCTCGCTCTCCCTCTCCCCTTCCCCACTCCCCCTCCCCCTCCCCTCTCTCTCCTCCCTTCCTTCAGTGCTGGTGAGCTATCTCCCCACACCCAAAGATTTGTTCTTTTCATTAAAACCTTGTGGAAACATATTCGAATGCTATGACTAAACAATTCTAGTAGTGTGAAATCCAGGCTTCCTACTTTTTAAAGCCTCCACAGTGAAAGCGAGTAGTGGCACTACCCTTCCCTATCATCAGCCCTTAGGTTTTCCTCTTTCAAATCTAACAAATAAAATACTATTAAAAACACAGAAAGCACAATGCATGTAAGATTCCCCTAGAGGATTCTTGGATATCCCTCCGTAAAATTCCAGCTACATTATCTTCAACGTGAACACCTTATTCTACAGAGCCTCAGTGACCTTCCTTAAATAAGACAGAGCTCAGTCTCTTAGGGACCAAGCATCAGTGTGCTCACTGTCACAACATCGACTTCTTAACTTCTGGCAAAATCTGAACATTTACAATAATGCAACTTCAAGTCTTTTTAAAAAATGGTTTGGGTTTATAAAACAGAGAGACCAGAGAACTATTCTGGCATCTGCAGCCCACTAAACCCCAGCACTATGTCAAGTAAATTCTGACAAAATACATAGCATGGTACAATAAGGGTGCAAACTGGAAACTGCTTCTCAGATACCCTCATTGGTGTCTTTATGAGGAAAAATGTTCAGTGAAAAACCTGATAAAATTTACATTCAAAATTCATGCAGCAGAATTTAATAAGAGATTTTTTATTACAAATTGTTTACACTTCAAAAAGAAGGGAAAATCAGAACTGAATTATTAATTTTGTTTGGGGATTATTTATATTTTACTTTCAAGAAGTATTTAATATTTAACATTTAATTTTTCTTGCCTCATACACAGTCAAACATGTTAATAAATTTAATCAGAAAACAATCACAATCATAAAATTCAGCACAGATTAGAGCAGGGAAGAAAGCACCTATGTTTACTGGAGAATGTAAGCTGGAGGATGTATCCTCAAATGACTTTAGCCTTTCTTTATGAGATTCACAACATTCTATTTTGATACATTATTTGTCATAGAGGATTGGATATCATTACTTGATTTGTAGAAACTCAAGATAATAAGATGGAACCATATCTTTTTTATTTGAATCCTATTCTTGTTGAAGTGATTTGTCCATTTTTATATGCATTTGTGTTTAGCTGTTTTGCATAGGTGACTAACACTTTTTGTGCGACCATGACATAATTTGTGCATTCTGATGTTACTGGATGTTCGATTGTAGCTCTTGACTATTATTAGTGTGGAATTCTTGTATTTTGTAAATATTTGTTTTATAAACCTTTTTATAAAATGGTTTTGCAAACCTTTCTTGAATCATAAGGAATGTCCTATATCTTGATTGAATCTTAATTAAGGGAGTGCCAATATTTGTCAATACCTCTTCAGCTATATACATAAGAAGAATTTATTTAACTATATTTAAAAACAAAACCTCTTTTAATGTATTTCCCACAATTTTACTCATTTATTTTTTGTTTACAGTGCCAGAAGAAAGTACAAGTTTTCCACTATTTTTATATAATAAGTTCCTTAAAAGGCCTTTAGATAGTATCTTAATCATGAATTTCAATAGCAACTCTATTTACTAACTAGACAAAATACCAGCACGTGTAGGTAAGTGAAGCAATTAGAGCATCAAGGACATAATCAAGTCCTAGAGACACAGATATTAAAACACAAAGACTGTTGTCCAGTGGAGAAAATATCAATCAATGTTTCATGGAGCTGTCATCATAGAAATGTTTTTTCACCATGTCTAGAACATTTCCCAAGGGAATATGTTTCCAAAAGCAGTTTACTATTATAACCTAGTAGACTGCTATTTCAAAGTAGATGCAAAAGTGGGATACAGTGACCTTTAAAGCATTTCTACATAAGGGACATATAGAATAATAATTATGCAAAGAGGCTGTCACACCTTTGCATCCAAAGTCATAGATTCAATCCCCTGCACCATAAGCCAGAGCTGATTAATGATCTGATGGTAAAAAAAAAAAAAAGTAAGAAAACATTTAATTATTTGGGGGCTGAGAGGCGACACACGTGGTTGAGCACAAATATTACAATGTACAAGGACCTGGGTTCACGCCCCAGGCTCCCACTTGCAGGGGGAAAGCTTCCCTAATGTTGAAGCAGGAATGAAGGTGTTTCTCTTCCTCTCTAAATCCCCCTTCCCACTTAATATATGGCTGTTTCTATCCAGTAAATGAAGATACTGTATTTTTAAAGTTTCTAAATGAGCTTAGCATTTACAACTATTGGTTTTGCATTTATAAAATCATTGTTGATTCTATTCCAATAAACTTCTAGAAAGTTTAGCAAAAATTGGTAGGAATTACTAAATTCACTAAGGGAAATAAAATAATAGAATTCTCCAATAAAGCTAATCTCAGAAATAGATGTTCATCAGCCCTAACCTTAACCCTAACTCTAACCTTAACCCTAATACAATAGTATATGAAACTATTGTATTATTATATGGCTACCATTTTTCATTCCATGTAAATCTGAGCAAATTCCTACTTGTGTATCTCTCTCTACCATTTATATACCTTTCTTCACAACCTTCTGCATTATTTTATAACTGACATGCACAGCAGCTTCATTTGGGGAAGTTTGACACTTTTATATCCACACTTAGACCCAAGGTCATAAGTGTAATTTCTTTATCTTCTATAGTTTCTTGTACTATAAACACATAAAGCTGGGGCTGGGTAATGGCATACTCAGTGGATTACACATGTTACCATGCTCAAGGAACTCAATTCTAGCTTCCACCCCTAGCCCCAGCTGCAGGGGGGAGCTTCAGGAATGGTGAAGCAGGTATCCTCTTTCTTTGCTTCATCTTTCCCTCAGTTCTCAATGTCTTTCTGTCCTATCAAGTAGAAATAAAATGAAAATGAGAAAGTAGCTGTTAGGGTAGTGAATTCTTCATCCACACGCCAGACTCCAGTAATAAACCTGGTGGCAATGAAAAAGAAGGAAGGGGGGAGGAGGAGGTGGAAAAGAAGGAAGGGGGAAAAGGGGGAGAAGGAAAAGAAGAAGAAAATGAAGGAGCAGGAGGAGGAGGGAGAAAGGATGGAAGGAAGGAAGGAAGGAAGGAAGGAAGGAAGGAAGGAAGGAAGGAAGGAAGGGAGAGAGGAAGGGAGGAAGGGAGGAAGGGAGGAAGGGAGGAAGGGAGGAAGGAAGGAAGGAAGGAAGGAAGGAAGGAAGGAAGTAAAGGAAGGAAGGAAGGAAGGAAGGGAGGAAGGAAGGAAGGAAGGAAGGAAGGAAACAGAAAAACCTTACCATTTTTATACTATCTGCTCAGACATTTTACTAGGTCAGAATTACTTATCTAAAGCAAAAGATGTTTTATTAATAGCGAATCCCATGAGAACAGTTTCTTATTTCCCCTTGGTAAGTGCCTATGCACCACATCCACCACCAACTTGAGTCTTCCTCCACCACTGTTCATTGCAGTACCAATGCCCTCTCAGTTCCTTCTCACTTCCCCTCCTTAGAGTCCATATTTGCGGATGAGTCCTCTGTGTGCTGGCATTGGGAAACCACTGCTCCTGGCAGCCATTTTTTCCTTTTATCTATTTATTTTTTGTCTTTCTATTTTTTTGGATAGGAGATATTAATTGAGAGAGAGTGGAGATCTAGAGATGGAGAGAGAAATACAGACACCTACAAACCTGCTTCAACACCCGTGAAGCTTCTCTCCCTACAGGTGGGGAGTCAGGGCTTGAACCCAGGTTCAAGCATGTTAATATGTGCACTTAGTCGGGTGTACCACCACCTGGATCCCAATGGGACCAAATTTTAAAATGCACAAATGTCTACCAAGCAATGGAAAAATATAATAAGGATAGTCATTCAGTCACCCAATAAAAATCAATACTGAAAAGATATTATCTCAAACATGAATCATTATTTTACACATATACAAAGCTAAGTAAGATGGAAAAGCAAAAATGTTTTGAAAAACCATTAATATAATGCAAACAAACAAGACACACACCTATGCACATAGTGGTATGACCTTTACATCAGATAGATATGAATTTAGTTTAAAATAATTTAAAAAGTCATAGAAGGTCAGTCTCAAGAATTTAAGGTTAAACTTACAAGAAAAACCAAAATATAAGGATACCAAATAACAAAATTTATAATCATAAATCAAAGACATAGGACTTGAAAAAATATAACAAGAACCAAGCTCCCATCACTCTAGAAAAAGCTTCAGTGCTGTGATGTCTTCCATTCTTTCCCTGTCTCAATAATTCTCTCTGTAAATGTCACACTGGAGCAGTGAAGCTCAGTGATGGTGAAGATGATAGATAGATAGATAGATAGATAGATAGATAGATAGATAGATTAGATTAGATAGATGATAGGAAAAGAACAAGTAAAAATACAACCAGAGAGAAACAAATCAAAATCTTTTAATTCACCGGTAGCAAACAGAACATATGATAATAAAGATACAATGGAATACTACTCAGTGGTATGAAAAAAAAAATGAGGTTTTGTCTTTTGTTACAAGGTGAATGATGCTTAAGGGGATGAGTTTAGTGAAAATAAATCAGGAGGAGATAGTCAAATGCAAGCCGATCTTCCTCCTGAGTGGAATATAGGATACAAAGAAAGGGGAAAGACAAGGTGAAAAGTTAACAAAGCCTTGGCCTGTATCTGTAGATCTGAGGTTGTATCAGGGTGGAGAAGGCATTAGGATTAGGAAGGGGGGAAAGGTAGAGCCAAGATGGCGACTTGGAAGCAGCAGCTGGCATGAGCTCCAACAAGCAGCAACTTGTGACCTGGAATTCTCTGAATAGGGTTCCAGATGCTAGCATGATGCCAACCAGACTTCCCTGGACAGACAACCCCACCAATGTGTCCTGGAGCCCCGCTTCCCCAAAGCCCTTCCCCACTAAGGAAAGAGAAAGACACACTGGGAGTATGGATTAACCTGTCAACGTCCATGTTTAGCGGGGAAGCAATTACAGAAGCCAGGCCTTCCACCTTCTACATCCCACAATGACCCTGGATCCGTACTCCCAGAGGGTTAGGTCTGGTGGCAGGAATTGTACCCCTCTTATCCTATGGTTTAGTCAATGTTTCCTTTTTATAAATAAAAAATTTTTTTTTAAAGGATGAGGAAGGGGGTACAATGCAATGTGACGGGAAGACAGCACATGGTGGGCAACACAGAGACCACATGCTTTTGGGGAGATGTGAAGTGACATCTGTGAGATGATAAAAAAAAAAGAAAGAAACAAGCGTATAAAGTTAATATTAGTATGTATATTGAAGTTAAGGATATAGAGGAATTAAGTGACCCAATTTATTAAGCTTTATTCAAAATGAGTTGGGAACTATAACTGTTATCCCTATTTTCTGAATTGGTATATTACTTATATTTTTCCTCTTTAAATATTTGATAGAATTTATTAACAAATTCATGTGACACTGAAGTAATGTTTCTATATATTAGAAGTTAATGTAAAACTAGAACATCAAGAAGACACAAATTTAAAGAAAAAGAAAAGGTTTTCAATGGTTTCTTCTTAGGAAAAAAAAAACTGGGCTAACACGGATTTAACAGACCTACATCTCTCAAGAACAGACAAGTTAATACTATTCTAATTTTTTCCAAAGCATGGAAAGGGAATGCTTTTAAGTTCTTTATGTAAGTGACAAACATTGCGAGGAAAATAATGAGATAGAGCTCACCCTGACAGTTGATGATAAACTCTAAGTAAAATGTTAACAAGCAGAACCCACTAGCATATTAAAATGACTAATACAGCAAGATAAAATGGACTTTTTTTTTTCTAGAAGTGCAAAGAATGGGAAGCAAATACAGGAACTCTCCTCATATAACTAAAACTTAGTAGCTCCAAGATTAAAAATAGATAATCATCCATTCATGATTTCTAACTCTCAGTAAAATAAGATACATACCATGACTACACAGTTAACTCCTAGTCAGCATCCTGAAGATTGAAGAAACATTCCCAAAGAATGAGAGCAAAGGTAAATTGCCTAATATTAGTGCATTCACTTAATGCTGGTCCTAGGGTCCTAGACTGATGTTAAATAACCTTGGGTCCCTACTCCCAGAGGGTTAAAGAATCGGAAAGCTATCAGGGGAGGGGATGGGATACGGAGTTCTGGTGGTGGGAATTGTGTGCAGTTGTACCCCTCATATCCTATGGTTTTGTCAGTGTTTCATATATGTATTCAAATAAAGAAGGATGGCGTGGAATTTTCTTTTTCTTTTTATTTACTGTATGAACACAGAGGGAAATTGGGAGGGGAGGGTGAGACAGAGAGAAAGGAAGAGAGACACTAGAAGCACTGCTTGACCATTTGTGAAGCTTTTCCCCTACAGGTAAGAACCGGGGACTTAAACCTGGGTCCTTGAGCTTTATAACACATGCACTTAAGAAAGAGCACCACCACCCAGCTCATCAAAAAAATTAATATAAAAAAGAGAGCTTTTACTGAAAATCAGTAACAAATAGAATTCCAAAAGTGGAATTTTTAATTACATGCACAGAAATCTATAAAATGCATGTACCAAAAAGTAATAACTTAAATGATAAAGAATATCAAATTTAAATTGCAAAAATAATAACGTATCTTAGGAATAAATATATTAAGAAACCTGTAGGGCTGGGCAGACAATGTAACCGTTATGCAAAAGACTTTAATGTCCGTGGCTTGGTGATCTCAAGTTCAAAGCCCAGTACCACCATGAGCCTGAGCTGGGCAGTACTCTGGTTTCTCTATCTTACTCTCTCATTCAAACAAACTTTTATTTTTTTAAAGAAAGATGTAAGACCAACTGTATTAAACCTGGAAAGTTCCCTAAGCAACTCAAAATAAAGAAAACTCTTACAGGGTTTCTTTTGTTTTTTTCCTCATCACTGTGGTTTTTATGGCTCCAGGTAGACATTTTGGGGTTGAAAACTAGAGACAGAGACAGACAGACAGAAAAAGACATCAGGACACCTAAACTTTTGTCAGTGAGGTGGAGCTGGACATCAGCTTGTGTTGTGCTCATGATAAAGCAAGTGTATGATCCACGTGAGTTATGTTGCTGCCCTCATAGGATTATCCATGAGGTTAAGCATCAGAGAAGTTTTAGATAAGATAGCATTAGAAGCATCCAATAGCACAGCTATATACAAGATACTGGGTATTGTACAGCAAACCATAACAAAAGGACTTTTCAAAGTTAACCCAATTACCAAATAATGTGATGATAACATTAACTATCGATTGTCTTTTTGAATCCTAAGACAGCAGGATCCTCACATCTCCACTATAGAGCCCCTACTTCCCCCAGTCCTGGAACCCTTGGATAGGGCCCACTTTCCCGTATGCATCTCCCAATCCAAACCAAATAATATTGCATCCACCGATCACAACCTAACCAACACAACGATTGCCACCTCAACATGCTTCACCTGAGACTGTGTCCAGAGACTTCACGTGTGGAATGACAACCCTTCAGCTTTATTACTCGGTGAGACCTTTCCTTTTATAGTACACTCTAATTTCATCTCAGGTAGTTCACTTTCTAACAAAGTCCCATAACCTAGATATACACCAGTTTCTGTGAGAGAGAGCTTATGTGCACACGTATCCGTAAACTACTGCAAAATATATACCTGAAAGCAGAAGTACACTAGAGTTTGCAGTGAGTACCTCCCTAACACTTCCTCTCCACTATTCCAAGCTTGGGATCCATGATTGCTCAACAAATTGTTTGGCTTCATATGTTAACTCTCTTTTCAATCAACAGGTTCCAGATGCCACCAGGATGCTGGCTAGGCTTCCCTGGATTGAAGACCCCACCAATGTGTCCTGGAGTTCAGCTTCCCCAGAGACCCACCCTACTAGGGAAAGAGAGAGGCAGACTGGAAGTATGGACCGACCAGTCAACACCCATGTTCAGCGGGGAAGCAATTACAGAAGCCAGACCTTCTACCTTCTACCTTCTCTATCCCCAGAGGGATAGAGAATGGGAAAGCTATCATGGGAGGGGGTGGGTTATGGAGATTGGGTGGTGGGAATTGTGTGGAGTTGTACCCCTCCTACCTTATGTTTTTGTTCATTAATCCTTTCTTAAATAAAAAATTTTAAAAAAAAAGATAGCAATTAAGGGAGTCTGACGGTAGCACAGCCAGTTAAGCACAGGTGGCGCAAAGTGCAAGTACCAGAGTAAGGATCCCGGTTCCAGCCTCTGGCTCCCCACCTGCAGGGTAGTCGCCTCACAGGCGGTGAAGCAGGTCTGCAGGTGTCTATCTTTCTCTCCCCCTTTTTGTCTTCCCCTCCTCTCTTCATTTCTCTCTATCCGATCCAACAATGATGACATCAGTAACTACAATACAACAACAAGGGCAACAAAAGGGACTAAATAAATAAATAAATAAATATAGCATTTAAATTAGAATATGTTAAACTATAAAACCAAAGGCATATTCTACAAGATGATGCCAAGGTAATGGAGAAAATAAGCAAGAGTTTGAGAACACAGAGAAATAAAGTCCAGCATTTCCTGCAATGTATTATAAATATTAATTAATGTTATGTTGTGTTTACTCATTTAAAGTTAAGGCACAACAAAGAAGAATAAAGTGAAAAACATGAAAACTCACTCAAATACAGACAGGAATTTAGGATACAATAAAGTGGATAGCTAACTTAAAAAGATAAGAGTTGGACCATGTAATGATTTGTGCTGAAAATCTATATTCAAACAACAGTTTTATATAAATTAAGAATGATGAGCATTGCATGAAAATAAAGATATATAACCACAGAAGTATTGAATAAACATATGACAATTACACAAATATGTATACATGTGTTTGTTTATATATGCATAAAATAATTTTAGAAAAATAAGGCACAGAGAATATTGTTTGTCCACTTTAGATAGAATACATTTCTTGGGAGTCAAGAAAGTTTTTCCTAAGTACATTAATATAATGTTTGGGTTTTCCATCATGTCTATGTTTTTGCTGGTTAGAAATCAAACATACACAGTTTTTTCCAATAATTTTATTTATTTGAATTGATTGACAGTTTATTCATTTTTTCTTTCACCACTCCCATTGCCAAAGCTCTGAAAATACATAATTTAGACAGAAAATAAAAAACACAAAACGAGTAGGAGAAATTCTTAATTCAGGGAATAAAACCAAGTATTAACATAGAAACCAAACCCATTGAGAGTCTGGATCGACCTGGCACGCCCATGTTCATCATGGAAGCAATTACAGAAGCCAGACCCTTCCACCTTCTGCACCCCATAATGACCCTGGGTCCATACTACCACGGGGTTAAAGAAGAGGAAAGCTAGGAAGCTGGGCCGTAGCACAGTGGGTTAAGCACACATAGTACAAAGAGCAAGGACCAGCGTAAGGATCCTGGTTTGACCCCCTGGCTCCCCACCTGCAGGGGGGTCACTTCACAAGCAGTGAAGCAGGTCTGCAGGTGTCTCTCTTTCTCTCCTCTCTCAAATTCTCTTTGTAATATCCAACAACAACATCAGCTGTAACAATTACAACCACAACAAGGGCAACAACAAAGGCAACAAAATGGGAAAAATAGCCTCCAGGAGCAGTGGATTCATAGTGCAGGCACTGAGCCCCAGTAATAACTCTGGAGGAAAAAAAAATAGGAAAGCTATCAGGGGAGAGGATGGGATATGGTGCTCAGGTGGTGGGAATTGTACCCCTCTTATCCTATGGCCTTGTTAGTCCTTCCATCTTATAAATAAATTTTTAAAAAAAAAATAATGAAAAAAACAAAAAAATTAAAAAGAAACCTCAGCCATATTACAGAAGAATAATCAAGCTCTAAAATTAATTTCTCTTCCATACCTGCCAACTATAGACTATATCTAAACATGAGTCCTTATTTACAATGTCCTATTCAATCCCTACATTTTAAAGACATCTGGAAATTCATCTTTGATTTGAATGAAATGTTTTTTGTTATAAAAGTTTATATTTTTATCTTTTCTAAACAAATGCAATTAAAACAAATTCAGAATGAAAAATCACTGAGCTTCATGAGTTAGATAAGCTTTCCATGAGCACAGAAATTTGGCATTGAGAATTTGATTTCAAGAACCTGCATCTGGATGGGAACCTAGTACCTACTAGCCGATGGATCAGTTGAGACCCTATTAGAATGATCTGAGACTCCTCTGTGGACATCTGCCTCAGATACAAAACAGTCTTAAGTCAAGAGAGATTTATGTGCATCGGCAGAGCCAAGTAACAAATGGAACGTGTTCCCAGAGTATGTCTGGCCTGAGCCTATGTGATTAAATCCTGACTTTGATGAATTCCAGACCTTCAGGGAAGAGAAAATAAAGTCAGAAGACAGTGGTTAATAAGAAATTACTGAATCAGTCTGGTTTTAAGATGTTACAGCAAGTGGGTAACATTTAAAAAGTACACAGAGAAGTTAAGGGCCAAAACAATTTCAATAAAGTTATATATTTAATAAAAAGATCTTCTTTTCCTTTATTTACATCCATAGCATATATGGTACTTAAGTCAAAACAGAACAAATTTTTTTAATGTGTCTGACTCCTCAGTGGTCTGTGATTCACTAAAGATAAACAGGATTTATATTATTCATCCTTATATCAACATAAGCTCATATAATTTGTGGTACTTGATCAGCACTGACTACTTTATTGGAGGGTTATAAATGAATGGCTTTTTAGACAGGTAAATATCAAAGATAGCCAGCCATACTTATTCACATGCTTTTATATCTTTAAATGATGTAATATAAAATCTCTATGTTAAGGCGATTTTATTTGACGCACAGTATAAGGTTACATATAGATTAAAAGATGATGCTATAATTTAAATGGTTAGATATTAAATTTGAAATATTCAGTCACTGACACATGGGTACAATTATCTGATGTTTCCTGGGAAAATTAGCTCTACAAAGCTATCATTTTAAAAATGACTTAACTGTACATTGTATCAACCTCTCCCTGGAGGTAAAGGGAAACGTGTCAGTACAAAATATTATTATCATTATTATATTAATAAAAAATATACCTGAGACAATGGGTAACTAGTAGAATACTCAAGAGTCTCAAAACAAGTTTTTAGAAAGGATAATAAGAGCTGAGGATATCGTATAATGGCTATAATGTCTGTGGCTCTGGCTCTGAGACCTCACGTTCATACCCAGCACCCTCATAAGCCAGGGCTGAGCAGTGCTCTGGTATGGATTTCTTTCTCTCTCCCTTCGTCTCTACCTCTATATTTTTGTCTCATTGAAATAAATAAAATGTTTAAAAATAACAGTATTCTGAAAAGTTTCACAATCCCCTGCACCACTCTAAACCAGAGTTGATCAGTGCTCTTGTCTCTCTCTCTCTCTCTCTTTCTATGTGTGTGTGTGTGTGTGTGTATTATTCTTTCATTAAAATACAGCAAAATGCATTTTTAAAAAGAAACATAAAATGTCCCTACATGCTCGTTTCAAATCAACCTCGATGCTCTACATAAGAAAATGAGAAAGTGTAAACTAAGACAAAGCTTCATGTTTTCAGTTCAAAAACTGACTAATCCATGGACATGAAGAAAAAGAAATCAAAATATGTCTCTTAGTAAACTCAGAGCTTGAGTTTATTTGATAAAGGACTTCTATCATATTTTAATATTTTTAAATAATTAATATAACAATACCAAAAAAATTAAGGAAACATATGAGAACAAAATCTCACCAAAGAGAGGGTGTCAGTTATGAAACAGAAAATTTGAAGCTGAAGACTGAAATGAAGATTTCACCAGAGGAGGTAAACATCATGTTTTCATAGCTAGAAGAAGAAAGAATTAGTTAACTAATAGTTTTTTAATTACTATTATTACTCTATTCTATAAGTAATAACAATAAAAAAACAACAAATGAACAGACTCATAGATTATCACTGAGAATAATGGAATAGATATAATTAAAGACCCTAAATGACAGAAAAACAGGACAAGTACTACTGAAGCAAAACTCATCAGAAAATTTGTACTTTGATGGAAATAGTAATTTACTATTCAAAAGTTCCAAAGAACTCAAAGTAGAATCAGTTCAAATAAATTATGACTAAGTTCTTGAAAATCAACAAATGAGAATATTGAAAACAAATAGAGAAACATGACTCATTGTGCATAATTGATCCAAATTAATATTATGATCTTACTTCTTATCAGAACCCATGTAGGTCAGAAGTAATGATATAATCAAAGTGATGAAAGGGAAAAAATATACATCAACCAGAAAGCTATCAGGAAAAATGCTCTTTAAAAAATGAAGGATAAATGAAAATACTCAAAATCTGACACAGTGCAAGGCTAATATGCATGCATTACAAAAATAACTAATGATGTGTTTCAAAAAATAGCTCACCTGCATAGTACACTAATTTGCCATGTCTATGAGCCAGATTCAAGTCAGGGGATCATCACATTAAAGTCAGCTGGAGTGTTATGGTGTTTTTCCCTTTCTCTCTGTCTGAAAAAAGTAAACCTATAGTAATGAAGCCCTGATTCTGATGATACTATTAATGTAAAAAAAAAAAAATATATATATATATATATATATAAAATCATCACTAAATTGAGTGGTAAAATAGTAAATTAAATTACTTTATACTGCAATAGACAGAATAAATATAAGAACATCAGATAAGTTAAAAGCACTAACTAAAAAACTAATGTAGTTGTATTAACATTACATTCTGAAGTTAGACTAAAAGTACCATTAGGTATAAAAAAGATGCTCAAAATAATCAACAAGCTTCTAAGAACTCAGAATGTAAAATAAGATAGAGGAAACACCCTCCTATGCATGTTCTAAGGCCACAATAAATTTGATATCTAAATTCATAAAGAATATGGCAAGAAACAAAAAAAATTAATGTAGACACAAATTCAAAGTTTCTAAACCATATTTTGATGTCCTGACATAGAGGGAGGTATGTGACTCGAGTGTCTATCTGAAAAAAGAGATTCCCTTTTAATAAAATATTCTTGATACTATCTTCCCCCTCTCTTCTCAGTGAGTGCTTAAACATTGCTAGAGTTCTTATTTAATTCTGGTAACATCTGTGACAATTCCTCTTAGGCCAGGCATGGATTAGAACTGTAAGCAAATACCTAGCCTAAAAACAATAACATGCATTCTTGACTAGTACACATATCAATGACTGTGCCATAGTACTCTACTCAATTACATATTTCCTCATTATTTTCCTATTCCTTGTTGCTCAGGGGAGCACAAGCCAGTTTTTTCTGGTTGGGAATTCCCCAGAATTATATTCTCCAGAGATGCTATGCAGATATATTTTTATTACTTCCTCCTCTTCAGTGCTGGCACCAGCAAATCTATTCTAGATTTTCACACTAAAGTCTGTTAGCATTTTGCCAGGCCAAAACACAGATGGGCACTCTTTTTAATTTAAAAGCATACTTAGATGTTGCAAAGAAAAAAAGAGCTATTCCATAAAAGGATAAATCTAATATGTAAATTCTTTGAAATGCTACTCATCATGTTTTCCTCTGCCCCAACTATAATAATCAGACTTGTATTTAAATATCTATGATCTTGTATCATTACAGCATGAAATAAGTTTATTATATATAACCACACACAGCTTCTATAAAGATTTCTCATAATATCATATAATTACTGAAGAAATAAAAATGAAGACGTTTATTATTAGAATGTATGCTAGATGCTTAAGAGGTCTAAAAAACTCTTTCCTGAAATCACAATGTATTTTTATTGTTGTTGTTTTGGATATCTATGGTATTTACTCATGAGATCATGGCAACCAATCACATTGTGCCTTTTCTTTTGTTCTTAGATTGAGACAGGAAAGGCAGAGTGGCAGAAGGAAAGAGAACAGAAAAAAACCTCAACACTACAGCTTCCTTCAACGCTCTTGAGGCTGGGCTTGAACCTCACACTGTATCTTTTTGTCTCTCAATTTTCACCCTCCAGAAAGTAATTACAAAAACATGACATTCCCTATATTTTTCTGTTTTCTGTATGTGTGGGGGAGCACTTGATTGAATGTTAGTGTACCATTACAATGGGGATATGGAAATTGAGAGAATTAAGACAGGACATACTCATCAAAACAAAGCTATTTCCTGGTTCCTTTATGATGCCACACCCACCTACTTCTTTGAATCACTCTTTAGCCTGTGGCAAACATAATTAATATACCATAATTTATATTCACTCATTGAAGGACATAGGGTTTTTGCAGTTGGAATTATTCTGAATAAACCTGTCAAAGTAAGTCACGTACATGTTTTGTGTGTGTGTGTGTGTAAATGTATTTCTATGGGATTAGTGTCTGGAAATTAAGTGTTAGATTATTGTTACACTTTTTTTTTCTTTATTGGGGTGGATTAATGGTTTATAGTCAACAATAAGATACAATACTTTGTCCATGTATAACATTTCTCAGTTTTCCAGCTTTCCATTCAACCCCCACTAGATTCTCCTCTGCCTTCATACTCCAATGCAGGAACCCCCACTGCACCTTAGAGGCTTTTACTTGAGAGCAATACTCCAACTCCAGTCCAAGTTCTGCTTTGTGTTTTTCCTTCTTAGTTTTCAACTTCTGTCTATGAGTGAGATCATCCCATATTCTTCCTTCTCTTTCTGGCTTATCTCACTTAACATAATTTCTTCAAGCTCCATCCAAGATGAAGTGAAGAAGGTGAATTCACCACTTTTAATAGCTGAGCAATATTCCACTGTGTATATATACCACAGCTTTCTCAGCCACTCATCTATTGTTGGACACCTGGGTTGCTTCCAGGTTTTGGCTATTACAATTTGTGAAGCTATGAACATAGGTATACACAGATCTTTTTGGATGGGTGTGTTTTGCTTATTAGGATATATCACCCCAGGAGAGGAATTACAGGATCATAATGGTACATCCACTTAAACCTTTTGAGAGTTCTCCAGACTGCTCTCATAGGAGTTTGGACCAATTTACATTGACACCATCAGTGCAGGAGGGTTCCTTTATCCCCACAACCTCTCCAGCATTTGTTGCTGCTAACTTTTCTGATGTATGACATTCTCACAGGAGTGAAGTGGCATCTCATTATCTTTATTTGCATTTCTTTGACAATCAATGAATTGGAGAATTTTTTTCCCCCATGTTTGTTGGCCTTTTGGTTATCTTCTTTGGTGAATATTCTGTTCATATCCTCTCCCTAGTTTTTGGATGAGGTCTTTTTTTTTTCCCTGAGTTTAGTGAGTTCTTTATATATCTTGATAATTAGCCTTTTGCCTGATGTATGGCATGTAAAAAATTTCCCCCATTTTGTAAGGACTCTCTTTGGGTTTTCGTTTCTTTTGCTGTGCAGAAGCTTTTCAATTACATGTAGTCATACTGCTTTATTTTTTGTTTGTTTTTTTTTTCTTGTAATTGTGCCTGTATCATTGAAGATATCAATAAAATTTAGATAGAGAAGAGTTCTCCCACTATTTTCCTCTAAGCACTTGATAGTTTTTTCTTTTCTTTTCTTTTTTTCTTTTTCTTTCTTTTGCCTTTAGGGTTACTGCTGTGGTTTGGTGCCTGTTCTACAAATCCACTGCTCCTGAAGGCTATTATCTCCCTTATGTTGCCCTTGTTGTTTTATCGTTTTTATTTTTATTATTACTGTTGTCATTGTTGTCAGATAGGACAGAGAGAAATCCAGAGAGGAGGGGAAGACAGAGAGGGGGAGAGAAAGATAGACACCTGCACACCTGCATCACCACTTGTGAATAGACCTCCCTGCAAGTGGGGAGCCAGGGGCTCCAACTGGGATCCTTAAGCCCATCCTTGTGCTTTGTGCTATGTGTGCTTAACCCGCTGCACTACTGCCCGACCCCCTTTGCTGTTTTTTCCCCCCTTTTGACTATATGCCACAATTTTCTTAACCACTATATGTGGGTTGCTTCCAAATTTGGAATGTTACAAACATTGCTACTATGAACATAGGTATACATGAAGCTCTTCACATAGGTGTATTTGTGTCCTTTGTATAAATCTGTAGGACAGGAACTGCTTGCCATAGGGTAGGTTTATTTCTAGCATTCTGTGAAGTCTTGGGGCTGTTTTCCTCAGGATTTGGACCAGTTTTCATTCCCACCAGCAGTATAGAAGAGTATGGTTTACTCCACATCCTTACCAACTATTTATTTATTTTTTTAATGAGAGCACTTCTCAGCTTTGGCTCCAAGAATGTGCTGGAGACTGAATCAGGAACCACAGAGCCTCAGGCATGAAAGTCTTCTGCATAAACACTGTACTATCTCTCCAATTATCATTTAAATCTATTTTAATTAGCCTTTTGTTCTACTGCTCATCTAGGGGAGGGGAAACCATTTCTGAATGGACAGGTGGAGGCAGACATTTAAGTCTCACACCTACCCTTAGTCCACATCCAAGGTGAGGGCTTCCCTGTTGCTCATGGATATAGAAATGATTCTTAGTAACTCAAAGGCTCTCTAGTGACAACTGTTAAGTGTCCTAATTACCAGTGGACAACAGCAAAGACAGTGTCTCCCCAGAAGGCCTTATCTAAGACTACCCAGACAGGGGTAGAGAGAGGTTATGCTTCCTGATTTCCCCTCTGTAAACATGCTAACGGGGTTATAGGATTAATTATCCACATATCTTTTAACTCAGGGATATCAATAATAAAAATATTGTACATGTATCTTCCAGATTGTTAGACCTAGTTAAACATCATTTGAGTAAATGTGTTAAGTAAGATAACAATGCCACTGGTACATTTTTGTTTTTAGTCTTCCAAATATGAATATTACATTTAATTGATAATAGCTTATGCTTTTATTATTTGGGATATATTGTCCCAGTTCATCTTATGAGTCTAGTTGTTTTAGAAGCATAAATGAGAAAGCAAAAAAGGCAAAAGCTTTTCCAAAATTGGTATCTTTTCATTTTAATGATTCAGACACCATTTGGAAAATGAAATAGGCATATTATTAGTTTATTATATGTTTGTGTGAAATGTCCACTGATACCCAAACAAAACATGTCAGTAATAAGAGGCTAACATATATGTGTGTAATTTCATCATCTAAACTGTACTTTTGCAGGTTCTAAAGTACTCTTTGCAATACAAATATTAAGTAAACACTACTTATTTTGACTAGAAATGGAGTTTTAGCCATTTTAGGAGTAGAAAACTGTAAGGGCTAATATAGGGTTTTCTCACCAACCATAACATCATAAAGGTCCCTTTTAAAGCTATTTATTTTTAAATTAAGTTAGGTGACCATTGTCTACTTTCTTTTATGCAATATATTCACATTTATTTATTTTCTTTAGAATTATGGAATTTTATTTTTTCAGTAGGGTTTTGATGCTCCAGGCTGAATTTTCCAGATATATAAAGACAGACAGAGACAGAGAAAGGGATGGGGGAAAAGACACACACACACACACACACACACACACACACACAAATTACATCTATCTCCAATAGAGTGGGGTTAATGCTGGAATATGAGTCAAGGGTCTGAAAAGCAGATGCACTATCCAGGTGAGCTATCTTGCTGACCCTTAAGAGTGAAATGTTTATGCAGTTAACCTACTCATGCCTTTGTGTTTTTTTTAAATCATTTTTATTAGGGGGTTAAGGGTTTATTACAAACTTGTTTACACATTGCTACCATCTGTCATCTCCCATAGAAAGTTCTTAGCAGAACACGAGCACTCAAACTTAGGTCCTATTTCATTATCATGCAACAGAACCTCAAGGTTCTCTTCCACTGGTACTTCCATGCTGTTATACAAAGTCCCTTGTTTTGGCTCAACACACCCCACCAAGTCCAAGTTTCATGTTGTGTTTTCCCTCTCCGTATTTTTTAAGTTTTGTTTATAAATAATGTTACTTGGTATCTTCCCTTGACTTTTTGGCTTATCACACTTCACATGCTGCCTTCAAGTTCCATCCAAGGTGATGCAAAGGGCATGACTCCATCTTTTTTTTAACAGGTGAGTGCTATCCAAGTGTGTGTGTGTGTGTGTGTGTGTGTGTGTGTGTGTGTGTGTGTGTGTGTGTGTGTGTGTGTGTGTGTGTATCACAAATTTCTAAACCACTGATCTGTCTTTGACACTTATTTCCAAGTTTGAGTATGATGGACTGTGTTGGTATGAACATAAATGTGCATAGACCTTTTTTATACAGGTGTTTTTGTTTTGTATATTTAACTGACCAAAAAGTGAGTCAGCTATACTTTAACTTGAGTCATTCTAGTTGCCCTTAATAGACATACTGGCAGAGACAGGCAAGTTGATATTTTAACCATTTTCCTTCTCTTAAATTATATCTCCTATTTTCTGACTTTTAATGACTTTGCTAAGTCTTCATGCAAGTTTCCTAAATTATTGTGATTTTTCTTATCTTTCTGATATTAGCAGTTTAAAACATTCTTCATTCATTCTGGTCCCTCAGGTAACATTGTATAAGTAACTCATTGTGCTTTCAGCTCACATTCCTGTTTGTTATGCTCACTATCTAACTAGATGACATGATAAGAAACTTGCTTCTTTATAGGTGTGTCTTTATTATTTTGATTTTGAGACACTTTTATATAGTTCAATACAAATTATCTTTTACAATGTTATAGAAAAAGTATTTCTCCTAATTTGTTGCTTCTGTCTTTATTTCTTTCTCCTTGCCTGTCATTCAGCAACAGTTTTAATGTTAACAAAGTTCAATTTATCATTTCTTAGTATCTTGCTTTTGGGTATCATATCTAAAATTTCTTGCCTAACTAAGGATAATGAAGACTTTTCCAGTGTTTCCTTATAGAAGTTATAGGTGTATGTTTTAATTTACACCTTTGACTCACTTTAAATTAATATTTATAAAATATTAGAGGGGTGGGTTAAAGGTCAGACCCAGACACAGAGAGCCAATGAAAATAAAAATGAGGTAACTATATTGAAAATAAAGTAAGATAATTCTCTAGAAACCAATCCTAATGAAACTGTTATTTTATTTACCTGACAAATAATTCCAAATTAAAAACAAACAAAAAAAGTGTAACCACTGAGAATAACAACAAAGAGAAAAAGAACATAAAGAAGCACCAAACAGAAATAAAACTAAAGAAACCATTGACAAAATAACTAGTGGTGTTCAAAAAAAGATTAAGTCAAACAAAAGAAGTGATCCTACAACTTAAAGACAAATTTTTGAAACTAATTTAGTCAGGAAAAAAACTGTCCAGAAAGTTATGCAGTGAGTGGAGTGTGTAACTGTCAACCATGAGGTCCTGAATTTGATCCCAGGCATTTCATATGCCAGACAGATTCTCTGGCTCGGTTTCTACTTTGTGAGGAAAACACAATAGAACCTTTTTAAAAATAGCACAAATATAGCTTACTATTAAGAAAAATATGAAAAGAATACTTAGGGACATAAAAAAGTAACAATATTTGCATTATAGTTGGCACCAAAGGGGAAGAGAGAATGAAAAAACAGAAAACTCATTCAAAGAAATAATAGGTTACACTTCTCAAATGTTGGGAATAAATTGGATCTCTATGGACAAGAATCTCAAAAGACACTAGAAAAATTAAATAAAAGGAAAGAGGGGAGGTGTTTTGCCCATATATAGCACTAAGCAAGATAGATTATGAAAGATGGAAAGTGACAATAGAAAATAAAAATTGGTGGCATGACTTGCTTTGCTTTATGTAGTAATTAATAATATAGAAACATATATGAGGGAACCAGGTAGTGGTGCACCTGGTTGATGTCACATGTTACAATGCTCAAGGATCCTATTACTAGCCTCTGGTCTCTACCTGCAGGGGGAAAGCTTTGTGAGTGGTAAAGCAGTGCTGCAGGTGTCTCTCTTTCACTCTCTGTTTTCATCTCCCCCTGCCCTCTTGGTTTCTGGCTGTCTCTATCCAATAAATTAAAATAATAAAATTTAAAAAATAAAATAATAATAGATATAAAAGATTGTCGGCATAGTTTTCCTTGAAAAAAGAAAATAAACTCCTTGATTATACTCTTAAGCTTAACAAGCAACTAAAGAACAAAGAACAGTGATCTCACTAGACCTAGAGTCCTAGGATTTTAAGTTCTAGGGAGCAACAAGCAAGAGACAGAAGGCCAAAAGAAGGTAGGATGAGAGGGCCTCAGTTTGATCTCCTAAAAGGACAACTATAAACTGCAGGTGTAAATATTCCTCTAACTCCTCAGAGGACAAGAGCACTCAATTTCATTCATCTATGCTATCTCTGGTCTATCAGTGAGGCAAAGAATGATGAACTTGTCACTGACTAAGAGACACTGTCAGGTCATTACTCATCAGAAAAGCTAGACTATAGTCAGCAATTCCCAATGAATCAGAGGAGTGACAGAACCTAGTGCAGGCAATGGAGAGCTTTCTAATAAGTCCAATGCGAGAGTCTTGGCCAAGAGGGAACATTTTTATTTATCCTTCTCAAAGAAGCAACCAACAAAGATCTCAACATTAGTAAGCTTCCCCCCCAAAAATTAAAAAATTGGAAAGGAAAAGAGAAAACCTCCAAGTGAAAAGAAAGATGACAAAGAAAAATTCAGCTGTTTTTTACCTTTTTTAATGATTTTTTCTTGTATTTATTAATTTATTCATTGGATAGAGACATCGAGGGAAGGTGGAAATAGAGAGGGAGAGAGATACCTGCAGCACTGCTTCACCACTCACAAAGCTTCCCCCCGGCAGGTAGGGAGTAGGGGCTCTAACCTGAGTCCCTGGGCATTATAAGATGTCAACCAGGTGCCTCACCACCTGACCTTCAGCTCGTTTTTACTAAGGGCACTTTTCTCACTATAACTATGGGGAAATTACTTAAACTTTGAGTCCTGTATCTCATCTGCAAAATAAACTATCACAAGAACTAAATAAAACTTTGAAATGTAATGGTTTTTGTAATACACAGTACTAAGTACATACTTAAGTATGAAAAAATTGTTAAAGTCTATAAATGTAGGGGCCAGGCAGTTGCACACCCGGTTAAGCACAGGTAGTACTAAGTGCAAGGACCTGCTCAAGTATCCGGGTTCTAGCAGGGGTCTGCTTCAAGAAGCAGTGAAGTAGGTCTGCAGATGTCTTTCTTTCTCTCTCCCTCTCTACCTCCCCTCACCCCCTCTCAAATTCCTCTCTGTCCTATCCTATACAATGGGAAAAAAATGGCCGCTGGGAGCACTAGATTCTAGTGCTGGCACTGAGCCCTAGTGATAACCCTGGAGGGAAAAAAAAAAAAAGACCATAAATGTGTGATACAGACAGCAATGCTATTCTGTCAGATGCATCTATGCTTCCTTTTACCCTTTATATACAATGAAATCAATACCATTAGCAAGACCAAGAAGTTCTAAGGGGGGAAAAATAGTGACACGGCTAATAATAGCTAGATGTGAAATATTTATTTATTGCGCTAGTAAAGCCCAGTGCTAGCTTTGTATCTACAGAATTTCTTCAGGTACATCTTGTTTATGAGGGCTTCAAAGCACAACAGAAGCCACTACACCCCAAATTCAAAACTTTATTTTTTTAAACTACTTGTTTATTATTGCACTGCCAGGACCTCCTGCATGTATGATTTTATTTCTTCAGTGCTGCTTTTTTACCCCCTCTAATTTACAAAGTGGTTTTATTTAATTGGTGGAATTGTTTGTTAATAATTATATATATAAATCTATGCATATACATACCTTTTTAAAAAACAAGATGTAGTATAATATGCTGATCACCTCTGGTTATGTTTTTTGTTCAATTTTGGGTTTTATACCCTACTTTTATTAATAATTTTATATTGATTTTTTTTTAAGTCTGAGATAAAAGGGGCAGAATTCCACACAGTTGCCATCACTAGAGTTCTGTGTCCCTATTCCCTCCATTGGAAACTGCAGTAGTTCTCCCAAAGTCACAGATATGTCTTGAATCTATTATTTCTATAACTATCTATATTTATATATATTTGCCCTTTTCCCCTCTATAGTCCTGCCTTCTCTTCCTTTCTAAGTCACACCTATACTTATTGCTACTTCTGAATTTCCCTTTTCTCTCTTTTTTTCTCTGAGTCTTAATGGAATTGGAGTTCATCTTCCCCTAGCATTTCTCCCCCTCAGGGAGAGCTGCTTTTTAATTAAGAGAGAAAGAGCCATCACAGCACTTCCCACATGGGGGTAGGGCTTGAACATACACACTGTGTAAGGCCAGTCATGCATCCTACTAATTAAACCTCCTCTCCTGTCACAGATATTCACTGGAGACTCAAGTGTTACAATGAAGAAGTTGGAGGGTAGAGAGATAACCATAATGGTTATGCAAAAAGTCTTCCATGCTCTAAGGTCCCAGGTTCAATCACTGGCACCACCATAAACCAGAGCTGAGCAGTGCCCTATAAAAAGAAAAAAATAGAGAAAACAAACAAACAACAACAAAAAAACTACCCCACTAGGAAAAGATAGAAACATGCTGGGGGTATGGATTGACCTGTCAATGGCCATATCCAGTGAAGAAACAATTACAGAAGTCAGACCTTCCACCTTCTGTACCTCATAAAGAATTTTGGTCTATGCTAAGAGGGATAAAGAATAAGGAAACTTCCAATGGAGGGGATGAGACATGGAACTCTGGTGGTGGGAACTGTATGGAATTGTACCCCTGTTATCTTACAGTCTTGTTAATCATTATTAATTACTAATAAAAAAATCTTAGGGTCCTGACAGTAGTGTAACCAGTTGAGTGTACTTGTTACTGCGCACAAGGCTCCAGGTTCAAGTCCCCCATTCTCATCTGCAGAGGGAAATTTTCTCAAGTGGTGAAGTAATGCTGCAGGTATCTTTCACTCTTGCCCCCTCTTTATCTCTCTTCTCTCTCTCAATTTCTATGTCTCTACCCAAAAAATTAAAAATAAATTAAATATTTTTTAAAAAAGAAGTGTGATAGGAAGGGACTATCAGAGACAACTTTGTAATTTTATGACACAAACTTTGATAAATGTAAGCCACATTTTTGACACTTGTCAAATCTGCAAGAATACAATTGGTAAAACAAACAAAAAAAGAAATCTAGCTTTGAAATCATGTTCCCCTCAATAAACATACATGTTAGAAATATTATCCAAATAAAATATCTTTAGAGCAAAGAAGAAAAGTAATGTGTGGCCCTCAAAAGAGCACCCATTGAGAATTTTTAAAAGTACTGAAATCTAAGGTGAGGTTGAAAGTAAATAGCTGGGACCAGGCAGTAAGGCACCTGGTTGAGCACACACATTGAAGTGGCCAAGAATCACTGTTCAAGCCTCTAGTCCACACCACTTGCAAGGAAGATGTTTTTCTAGCAGTGAAGCAGTGCTGCAGGTGTCCCTTTTTCACTTCCTCTCTCTATCTCCTGTTCCCTTCTCAATTTTTCTCCATCCTATCAAATAGATACCTAAATAAATGATTAAGTAAAAAATAGGATTAGACTATGATGCACACTTTTAAGTACATACATTACCATGCAAAATGACCAGCCCTCTCTCCTCACCTTCAAGGGGAAAACTTCACAAGTAGTGAAGCAGGTCTGCAAGTGTCTGTCTTTCTCTACCCCTCTCTGTCTCCTTCTCCCATTTCAATTTCTCTTGTGCCTTATTAAATAAAAGAAATTAAAACAATCTTAAATGAAATCCTTCAAGTCTTTTTTTAAAAGAAAGGACATAGGCAATAAATGGCTTAAAAATAACGGCTCAGAAAAAAAATGAAAAATAAAAAAAAAATGGCTCAGATTGAGTATTTAAAAAGTATCTTTAAAAATGCTTAAGATGTTCAATGCAGAAAATATAACTTAAAGAAGTAAAGATGAGAAAGGGAAATAAGTGTCCCCAAAGTTGAGACTGAACTGTGTTGAACAGCCTAATGTGTAGTTGTTGATATTTCGTAATACCTATATGTTATTGAAGGCATAATGATAAAGAAAGGAGGTTCTGAAAACTATTTCTCCACATAATATTTGATGGTAATATACCAAAAATTAACTTTTAAAGCATTACTTCACACACACACACACACACACACACACACACACACACACACAATGCTTGTTCTCATCTACCAATTCTCCATTTTTCCATAGCTGTAAATAATATTTTGATGAGTATCTTTATAGCCAGTCAATTTCACTTCCATTTCAAAAATGTATTCTGAGGAAATATGTAAAAGATATCAGAGGAATAATAATATTTACAAAGCCTTTCATTTGACGTATCAAATTGTCATCCAGATTATATTAATTTTATATAAATAGTTATCATATATCAACATTTAGCAGAGTAGAATTGTGTTTTCCCCAGATCTAAACAAATTAATTTTAAATAATCTTTAGTAAAATGATAACTAAAATATAAATACACATTTTAGTTTGCTTTGTCATTATCAGAAATAACATGCTAAAATGTTTTTCTTGGCCCACTGCATCTCTCCTTCAGTGAATAGCTTGCCTTTTTACCTTGTACATTTTCTAGTAGATTGACTAGTATTTCACTAATGAATTTAAGAGTTATTTGTAAGTTAAATGTATGGGGTGTATCACATCAAATCAAAAGACTCTGGGGAAGGGAGGATTAGGAGGCAATGAAGAGGGCCTTTATGTTCGGTGAGGAGAAAGGTCTTAAGTTGGGGGTGAAAGTTTTATTTTATTTTTCTATTTTATTTATTGAGTAGAGAAAGAGAAAATTGAGAAATGGGGGCGATAGGAAGACAGACAGAGAGACATATGGAGTACTGCTTCACCAACCACTTGTAAAGGTTTTCTCTGCAGGTGGGGGCTGGGCCTTCAGCCTTGAACCTTGAGTCCTTGCACACTGTAACACATGTGCTCAACTGTGAGCACCTTCACCTGGCCTGCAGGGGGTGGGAGGGGTTGAGAGTTTACTATAGATACCTACCACAGGGAGATGGGAGATTGCAACAATGTGTCAACAACTGTACCATAAACTAGTAATGCACTCCTCAGTAAAAGGGGAAGTAAAGGCGGGGGGGGGGGGGGGGGTGGCCATTTAGTTCCAAGGGCTATTTAAATGTATGGGTCTGCTTCAATTATTACAGTTTATAATGAGTAAACTGTTCTGGACCATGACCTTAGAAAGCAGTGATGGAAACACTGTTCTGGGGAGTTGGGCGGTAGTGCAGCAGGTTAAGTGCAGGTGTTGCAAAGCTCAAGGAGCAGCCTAAGGATACCCATTCCAGCCCCAGAATCCCCACCTGCAGGGGAGTTGAGTCACTTCACAGGCAGAGAAGTAGGTCTGCAGGTGTCTATCTATCTTTCTCTCCCCATCTTCCCCTCCTCTCTTCATTTCTCTCTGTCCTATACAACAATGATGACATCAATAACAACAACAATAAAAAAAAAACAAGGTCAAAAAATGGAATAAATAAATAACATTATCTTCAAAAAAAAAAGAAACACTGTTCTGTACACTTAAAAGGAACTAGGGAAAAAAGAAAAACATTAATTGTTGCAAAGAGACTGTTGAAACAACTCTCTTCCTCTGTCTCCTTTATCAAATATATCTGATAAAATATCACAGCCTAAGAAAAATATTGCCTAGACAATAATGGTTAAAAGAGTAAGGTCCAAAAATAAATTGACTACCATGACAATAGTCAGGATATTAATTAGAATAAAATTAAGATAACAGCATATTTCTTAATCATAAACTTTCTAATAATTAAAAAAATAAAAAATATTTCTAAATTACTGAAAGAACAATTCAAATTTCTGTTATTTTAAGTATAATAACTTTTTTCAGAGAAGCAATAGCTGAAATAGTTAATAACCAATATGACCACACAATTACAAAATAAAAATAGAAGGAAATGAAAAATTATCAAAAAATAAATAAATAAAAACAATACAGTGATAGGTGGAAAAAAACTGAAGAAACAGGAAAGAACAACAATGTATAGCTGGTCTCCTTAGAAGATAATTTAAGAAACAAATGTAATGGGTGGGGTGACAGTGTAATTGCTATGCAAAAATACTCTCATGACTGAGGCTCCAAGGTCACAGATTCAGTCTCCTGTACAACCATAAACCAGAGCTGAGCAGTGCTCTAGAAAATATGTATATCCAATATATTTTGTGTTTTATAACTTATGAAACAAAATTGAAAATGGAAAGAAATAAAAAAATATATAGCCTTGTAAGATTTTGACATGGCAGTAGGCTAAGGTAAATCAAATGTACGTACCAAAAATACATCTTGCTGTGAATGGGACCCCAGGTTCCAGTCTAGGCCCCACTACAGTAAAGGGAGCTTCAGTGCTACACCATCTCTCTCTTTCTCTCTCTCTGTCTTTCTCAAGACGCAGTTGGCCTAGAGCAGTGAAACGTCAGCAATGACACACTGTTTATCTTATAAGTCCCATGCAATCATAAAAATGAGGGGAGAAAAAAAAGTTAAACTCAGCATGTGTTTAGAAGACGGAAAAGCACAGGCACATCAGAACATGATTTTACTGCTTCTTAAAAAGATACATCATTTCACCGGCATAAGGATCCCAGTTCAAGGCCCCAGCTCCCCACCTGCAGGGTGTTCGCTTCACAGGCAGTGAAGCAGGTCTACAGTTGTCTATCTTTCTCTCCTCCTTTCTGTCTTCCCTTCCTCTCTTGATTTCTCTCTGTCCTGTCCAACAACAACAACAGCAATAACAACAACAATAACAACAATGATAAACAACAAGGGCAAAAAAAGGGAAAAAATAAAAAACAGTTTCTTTAAAACAAAAAAAAAGATACATCATTTCACCATATCATTAAGAAACTTCATTATTAGATATTTATATGAGAAGAATAAAATGTTACCTCTATACCAAAACTTACATATGAAAGCTAATAAATAACACCTTGACTCATAGTTTCTAAGATATGGAAATAGCCCTACTATTGACACATACGATGTTTCATTTTGTATATAAGTTTGAATGGACTGAGGAATTTGCAGATAGCTAGTGAAATATTATTTCTGGGTATGACACTGAAGGTATTTCAGTAGGAGATTAACATTTAATTGATACACTGTGAAAAGAAGATTGCCTTCACCAAATGTGTATAGAAATTAACCAATCTGTTGAGGGATTAAATACAACAAAAAGACAGTTGAATGGGAGGATCTGTTCTCTTTGTCTGAACTATATTCTATTTCTCCTGCCTTGACATCAATATGCCTTTGGGTTCAGACTGGAATTATACCACTAGCTTTCTTTTGCTTCCAGTTTGCAGATGATTATCATGAGACTTCTTGGTCTCCACAATCATGTGAACCAAGTTTATAATAAATCTCAATGTACATAATTAAATCTTTTTTTTTTCTGGAAAAACCCTAACACAGTAAGTACGTTTTAATGGATCCAAACAACAGAATAGTATTTGTCATTATGAAGGGATAAATCTCTGAGGCTTACAATATGGATTGAATCTCAAAATCATTTGGCTAATGAAAGAAGACAGACAAAAAGGTCTCTATACTGTCTAATCTCATTTATATGACAGTCTAGACTAGACAAAGAGATCTAACTTAGTCCAGATTTTGTCTTGGAGGCAAGAATGGGAAAGAAGCAACTGAATGGTGGTCAGAAAATATATTCTGGGCAAAGAGAACATTCTGTGTCTTGTATATAATAGCACTGTATAAATGTAAACTTTTAGTGGAAGGGAATGAAACATAGCACATTTCATAGTGACACATTTCTTTCCCTTATAGCTCCCATATGGATCAGTCTTTGCTTTAAAATGGATAGCTAAAGCAAAGGACTCTGGGAAGGAGGACAAGGAGAGGGTATGACCGGATGTGGGGACTTTCAGGTCCTGGTACATGTGATGGAAAAGGAACTTTCCAATGTTTACATCCAGTTGGGAAGCAATTACAGAAGCAAAACCCTCCACCTTATGCATCCCATAATGAGCCTGGGCCCATACTCCCAGAGGCATAAGGAATAGGAAAACTTCCAATGGGGGATGATGGGATGTGGAACTCTGGTGGTGGGAACTGTGTGAAATTCTACCCCTCTTCTCCTACATTCTTGGCAATCGTTATTAAATTAAAAAGGAAAAGAAAAAGGAAAGATAAAGAAAAAGAACTCCATTGGAAGTGAGAGTGTTTTGTAGACACCTATCCTGGTGATATGAAAAATTATGTCCATATGTCAACAATTATACTGTAAACTAGTAACATTCCAGTTAAAAAATGGAAATCTACATGCTTTCAATAAACTGTAGTCAGAACTAATTCTATGAATTTCACATAAAGTTTGTAAGTTTCATGTAATGCTATTAAAATTATACTGCCTACATTTTAATGCATGCTTTATAGTTGTCATGTACCCTTTAAGGTCTTGTGAGGCACTATTTTATTTAATCTCAAAAAGATATGTAGTCAGGGACATAGCTCAGTAGTTGTGCATCAACCTTTCATGTCTGAAGCCCTAGCAATCCTAGGCTTACTCTTCATCATAAGTTAAACTACACACAGATCTGATCTCTCTCTCACAGTCAAAACAAATAAAATATCTATAAAGAACTCTAGAGAGAAAATGCTATGATTTCTGCATTTAGATGAGATGAACAGTAGCTTTAAGATTTTATGTAATTTCCGCACATTACCTGGCAATAAGAAGAGATCTGGGCTACTCAACTACGTTGACTATTTTGTCCCTAATATTTTCTGCTCCCTCATAGCAGATTCTCTTTCTAGTCTTCTGCACTCTGCTGAGACCACAGAAAGCTGACTTGTAGTATATTGTGGACTACCCAGGGAGAAACCCCCATCTGCCACATTAGCAAGCTTATATGACGATGAAGTCATATAATCTTGGAACGGCCTGGAAGTCATCACTTCTCAGCACCACAGTCTGGGATTTCACCACGGCGTCCCACAATCCACAGACCCTCAGGCCCCGCGGGGACGTGCACCAAAAATCAGGCCTAGCTTACCAATCTTCCGGAGTCTCAAGCTGGAAACAGTACCGAAAAGTTTAGGCCTGACTTACCAGCGCCGGGCAGGGCTTCCAAGGCCTCCGAGGGTCCGGACCCAGGATGGGGTGTCCTCAGGAATCCCCGTCTGAGGAATCTCGCTGGGGCCTCCAAATGTTAGCGAGCATAAATCAAACCACCATCCACTGCAAGGAAGCAAAGATGTTTATTGACGAATTGCAATCCGGGCCGAGATGGTGACTGCTGTTAGTCTACCAAGCTCGACCCTGAACAAGGCTCAAACCACAAAATTTATAGGAATTCAGACTACATTCAGGTAGGGGGAGCACATCACCTTATCAACCTACATCCAATAACAGGCTATAGCAAACACAAAATCCAATCATTTCAAACTTAGCAAAAACATGATCCATTCAAAGCAAAGCGTGGGCTAGTTTCAAATATAGTAAGATCACACAACCAATAGAATTCAACCAGGCAGGGTGGCCACATCCTCCCGCCATCGGCTATGACCACCCATCCGGTAGACAGCACACCACAAAGTCTGTGCAAAAGTCCTGATAAGGCTTGTCCCTAGGCAGGGTCCTTCGAACAATGGGTGGCCTTCACTGATTAGGTCCTGTTTATTCAAGGGGGAAGGGGCAAGGAATTTTTCCACTTCATACTACAAGCAACTCATACTAAAAGCACTTAACAAACAACTGCATAAAAAGGGAATTTCAAGGCTACTGCCTTTTACATATTTCCCCTTCTATCATATAATATCCATATAATTTGAATGTGCACACTGAAAAATGACTAAAGATAGTCTTCATCAGATGGGAGCTAGCTTGTGGGTTCTAGAGAACATAGTACCTCAATACACACACTTTACAACTAGACCTGCTTTAAAACTAGGAGAGCCAGGAAGCTTGTAACCACTCATTCTTCAGGGTCCTATACATGCCTATGAGTGTATCTCTCTCTCTTACTTTCCTGTCTTTGCCTTGCCTCAATAAATTCTTGCCTCACTGATCATGATGAAGTCTCATGTGAGTCTTCCCCATGGACAGTGTCCAAGACCCTCTACCCTGTATTAGCTCCAACAGTAAAAGCTCTAAGGATAATTTTTTTGTGGCCTCTTAATTCCAGTTAAGTTTAGCCAATGGAAATCAAGAAGAAGAAGGAGGGCTAGTTTAGTGAAGAAGAACTGTTGCTCTTGCTTCATTAAAATTCATGATTCTGCTAAGTGCCTTCTACTCATTGAGTTCTCCTAGCTACTGTATTCCCTCACTACAGTTTTCTGGAACACCCTAACATTGGTTCATCCCTTTAAACAGTCAGGAGTAGAGTGAGGCAAGGGAATTCTTAGGGCATTCATTAAATGTTGTGCCCTTAGACTCTGGCTTCATCCTCTGCCCCTTACCCACAGTGCCATCTGTTTTCTGCTGAGACACAAGCAAATGCATGCTCAACAAGCTATTTTTTTCTAAATGGTCTCCTTAAATGTTCAGAAATTATAAATGAAACCTAGATATATACAAGGGCCCATGAGATAAGGTATATGTACACATGTTTCCATAAGTTAATAGGAAATATATACCTTAAAGCAAAAGTATACAATAGTTTTCGGTGAGTCAATAAATGCAGCAAGCAAGTAGAAAGACATTAAAAAGCCACCATAAAGTAACTAATCAAATAGTTTCTACTTAGACTTAAGATAACCTCCTCACCTACTTCCTATTTTACTTCTCTCAATCACTCCAGAGCTAACCTTGTCAAAGTAAGGACTACAAAAACTGGATAAGGGAAAGAGACCAGCATACTTTAATGATGACTCTTTCATCACTACCAGGCCCCATCAACTGTGGCCCTAGTAAGGGAGTCCTGGGATTCCCACATAGACATAATGGGCCTAGACCTCTAACAGATCCCTATCTCTACTGTCACTGACCATCTCCATCAGGAACAATATAATGGACCCCTTTGTGGGCTCCTATAGGACCTTGCCCTCAATGTGGATCAACAATAGTAGTGACTGTTCCATTCTCCAAAGGGAGGAATCTCGTCCATTCAAGGAAGATGGGTCCTGAAATTTGTGCAGCCAGGAATGGTCCTAGAGGTGACCACAGTATGTGAGCTTAGACCTACAGGGATGCAGAGGTTACACAGGCTCCTGTGCTGAATATGGGCCCCAGATTAAACCAATGTGGTTTACAGTTAACAACATTTATATAGTTTCTCCATATTTGGGAGCTATTCTCTTCCCTGATCCAGCTTTCTAATCCTATTTAAAACTATGATACCATCTCCCCAGACAATATCCTGGGTCCACCTGCATGTTAGTTGTAGCATGTAAAACTAGTATAAATTAGTAAAGCCATGGGCCCCTTAGAATATACCTAAAATACAGTTACTAGCTTTTTTCCAAAATGGAGACCCCAATCTTCATCTGTGATATTCTTGTCTTTAGGTTCATGATTAGTCAACAACTTGTTTGGCTTTATATCTTAATGATTTTTCAGCCACCAGGTTCCAGATGGTACCATGATGCCAAACCAACTTCCCTGAGCTGATGATCCCACCAATGTGTCCTAGAGTCCTGCATCACCAGAACCCTGACCCACTAGGGAAAGAGAGAAACAGGCTGGGAGTATGGACTGACCTTTCAATGCCCACGTTCAGTGGGGAAGCAATTACAGAAGCCAGACCTTTCACCTTCTGCATCCCATAATTTCCCTGAGTCCATACTCTCAGGGAATCTTTCAAGGTAGAGGATAGGATACAGAGTTCTAGTGATGGTAATTGTATGGAACTATACCCTTCTTATGCTATAGTCTTGGCAATATTTCCATTTTCTAGATAAAATTTTTTAAAAAGATTATAAATGAAACACAGCTTGAACTTTAATGGGAACCAAAATAAATGTAGTTTTTAAATTCAAATAAATAGAGACATGTTTTTCACAACAAATTTACTAGGCAGTTCTTGACTGATTTGAAGACTGTATCTATGCTCCGTGTTACTATTTTTAGAGCAAAAGTAACAACTGGAGTTAATGCTTTTAGCAACACAGAAGTCATCATCAATTAATATCTACACACTGGTAAGATTCCATGTTCATTGGAAGAGTCTTGGAGTTTGTACATGTAGACAGTTCCACATGAATTGTCCTAAGGTAGGATCTTGAAATAGACATTGTAACAGTTATTTAAGATGATTCATTATTTAGATATACCAGATCCAAGGATTACATCAAGAGAATTTACATAGGTTGTTATTCTAATAAAGGTTCATAGATAAAGTGAGAGGCAGGCTTGGAGTATGGATCAATCTGCCATCGCCCATGTTCAGCAAAAAAGCAATTACAGAAGTCAGACCTTGCACTTTCTGTATCCCACAAGGGCCCTGGGTCCAAACTACCAGAGGGATAAAGAATAGGAAAGGAAGGGGATGGGATACACAGCTCTGGTGGTGGGAATTGTGTAGATTTGTACACCTCTTATACTACGGTCTTGTCAATATTTCCCTTTTATAAATAAATTTAAAAAGAGGTGTTTTTTTTCTGATTGAATGATCTTTCCATACTTTCCCAATTAATCATGCCAAAACTATATGTCGCTAAATCCATGAAAACAGCAACTATGGTGGTGAGAAGATATGAATATTTAGAATCTAGGGGAAAACATTACCAACCAGCGCTTCTAAATTGTGCATAAAACAGACCAAAAAATATATAAAAATACACAAGTATAGTATTAGTCAATGAAATTTAAAGACTCTATATAAATATTTATAATATTATTTTCTTTAATTAATTAATTAATTTATTTATTTATTTTCCCTTTTGTTCCCCTTGTTGTTTAACATTGTTGTGGTTATTGATGTTGTCATCGTTGGATAGGACAGAGAGAAATGGAGAGAGGAGGGGAAGACAGAGAGGGGGAGAGAAAGACAGACACCTGCAGACCTGCTTCACCACCTATGAAGCGACTCCCCTGCAGGTGGAGAGCCGGGGGCTCGAACCGGGATCCTTACACAGATCCTTGTACCATGTGCGCTTAACCCACTGCACCACCACCTGACTCCCAAAAGATTCTTTTCTAAGTGCTAGAATTTATGATGTCCTGATGGCTCAGTATGTGAAGCTATTTTTAGATAGGCAGTCATCATACTGCCACTCACATCACATTTCTAAATCCTCTACCTATTTGTCAGGTTGATTCTGCTTATGCTAGCTTATTGGCACTAAATACATTTAAACAAGTTTTTTAAAGTACCAAATCTTTATTCTCAAGTTCCTGTAATATAAGACTATGGAGATGAGTATTAAAACAATGAATTGGGTTACACATAATAACTAGTTTTCCTTTACTTATTTCTTTAAATCACATTCATCTTAGTGAAATTTATAAACTAGGTAGTTTAATAATTTCCTCTCTTTGCAAATACAAAATTTCAGCATGCTAAACAATGCTACATAGGAGAACAGTCAATATAACTGTCTTTGTTTTGAATAAAAGTATTTGGGCGGGGGGGGGGAGATATAGCCTTAAATAACACACAACATTCTCTGCTCTAGGAGAGTCCTCTGGTTTCACTACATGCGAGAAAAACTGAAAAGTGAATATTACACTAAGATATTTATTTAATACGGTATTTGAGATGACATGTAAAATACTTGCTACCTCTTGCCTTCCTTCTAATTTTTTTTTTTAATTCTAATCAAATTACACTTTCAAGTTACTGGTATTTGAAGGTAAGCTTGGTGAAGTAGTAATACTGCTTTGTCATCTCACCTTCCTCTCAGTATTAATAAACCAAGGTCTGCAGGTAAAATTATTTTTAAAAATGGAAGGCAGGCGGTAGCGTAGCGAGTTAAGCACACTTGGCGCAAAGCGCAAGGACTGGCTCCCCACCTGCAGGGGAATTGCTTCACATAGCGGTGAAGCAGATCTGCAGGTGTCTTATCTTTCTCTCCCCATCTTCCCTTCCTCTTTCCATTTCTCTGTCCTATCCAACAACTACTACAACAATAAAAATCAAGGGCAACAAAAGGGAATAAATAAGTATTTTAAAAAATAAAAAAAAAACTTGAAGAAGTCTTTTTTCTTCTTAACAGAAAATAGCCATGAGATGATAATGATTCAGAGCACGAAGGCAAACAGTGTCAGTCTTGTATCTTCCTGTTCTGTAGCACTCGACTTCCAGAAGCAGACATTTTATAAAAGCCCTATTTACTTATGCTTTAATTTACAATTATTGAAATTTTAATAAGGATCATGCAGCAACACCAGGCATGACATGCTGTCAGGAAGGAATTATAACTTTATTTCAGCCCACACTGACAGCCAACTCATAAAAATGAATGACACCCTACATCACAACATCTCATAGGCCATTCAGAATGTTAATAGCTTACTTCATCTTTCTTTAGCATAATGAGGCAGATAGTGCTACAATATTCAAAGCCAAAGTGACGATTAACAGAATCTAAACCAGAGCAGGAAGATAGCATTTAACTATATTCAGACAACATTTGGATTAAAAGTTTCAATTAAAACACTGTTATGGTTTTTCTATTTGTTTGTTTTTATCATAGAAGTAAAGCTCTGTCACTCAAGACTCAAGATCACAACTACCTATTAATTTTAACATAGGCAAGGCCTTTCAACACAATCAGGCTTTTGTATGTCCTTGACTGTAGAATGCCATCTCATCTTGGTTTTGATAAACACCTCATTTATTTAATTTTTTTTTCCTCCAGGGTTATTGATGGACTCGGTGCCTACACCACGAATCCACCGCTCCTGGAGGCCATTTTTCCTCCTTTTGTTGCCCTTGTTGTTGTAGCCTCGTTGTGGTTATTATTATTGCCATTATTGATGTTGTTCGTTGTTGGATAGGACAGAGAGAAATGGAGAGAGGAGGGAAGACAGAGAGGGGAGAGAAAGACACCTGCAGACCTGCTTCACCGCCTGTGAAGCGACTCCTCTGCAGGTGGGGAGCCGAGGGCTCGAACCAGGATCCTTACGCTGGTCCTTGCACTTTGTGCCACATGCGCTTAAACCACGGCACCACCGCCCGACACCCCATTTATTTAATTTTTAACCTATAACTTTAGTTACTCTGTCTCAAGCCCCTTCCCCACCTCCCCCACCACATCCCTCCACTCTATCAGGATCATTACCATGTCAATACCTATAACTGTATATAAATGACACCTCAATAAATAAAAACAAATTCTTCCTGAGTTTTATAAGGGGCAAAACATATCTTGTGGCCAAAGTAGATGCTTTTAAACCATATCCTGTGGTCCAAGTAGATGTTACTAAACCATTTTTAAGTGTATTTTTCACCTTAATCTGAGTATCCTGTGTCCAGCCAAATAGTCCTATCTCTCCCTTCCCAATCACTGCCAATTGAATTGTATGATTATATCACTAAAATGATGACTTTCCCCAATAAACTCATATAATTATATTTAAAAAAAGACTCAAGAAGAATGACTATTTTCAAGAAGATTTATCTGTAGACACTTGCCTTCCAGCCTCTATTTCTAAAATACTCCAAAGTTTCTTATTCAGTTCAGTACTGCAAGATTCACCAGATCATCTAGGGGCCAAGACTACACATTAAGATAAATATAAAGGATATCTTTCAGGAACACAGCACAGAAAAATACTTATCTCAATAAAGACTGATCTTTAAATTCTGCAACCTTGAATTTCTATAGTTTTCAATGCTTTCTAATTTATGTTATGGGTGAATGATTCCAATGACATTTGAAGGACGATACTTTTTAAAATTCTATGTAAATATATATTATAACAATGTCTGATGCATATATTTAATTCAAAATGGGAGCAATGTGTGATTGTTTTTTTTTTTTTTCATCCTGAAGCTAAAGAAAAATTAAGAAGGGTAGGAGTAGTTAGGGACAAGTTATCTGGACTAGACAGATTTTACTACTATAAGATTATAAATAAGAAGAGGATGTATCATGGTATAGTGTTGTTCCATCATATTTGTTAAGTTATGCATGAGATCAGAAGAAAACAAGATGTGGTCCGGGAGGTGGCGCAGTGGATAAAGTATTGGATTCTCAAATATGAGGTCCTGAGTTCAACCCCCAGCAGCACATGTACCAGAGTGATGTCTGGTTATTTCTCTCTCTCTCCTTCTATCTTCATGAATAAATAAATAAAATCTTTGGAAAAAAAAGAATAAAACAAGAAAATGCAAAATCAATTGAAGCTTTTATTTAATAATATGGCTTTTTACACTTAAAAATAAGATCTATTGTCCCTCACTTTTCAGTGTTATAATATTTCCAATAACCTTTACTGAGCATAACTGATTCCAGATTTCCACAGATTTGTCTATTTAATTCCTTTACTTCCATGTATCTTCATTTTTCTATATTTGGATTTTTTCCCTTTTCAAATGAGTGTGGGATTTTTTTGACTATCCCAACTCAGTTAGCATTTTATTTCCTGATTTATAGTATTTGCACATCTATTTTCCTAAACCATCTTGTCAGTGATCTTTAATGCTTACATTTTCATTTAATGCTTCAAGTAGTGGGGAATCTTAGAAGATAATGACAATTTTTATAATGGCACTATTACTTAACTACCTTTAAATATATTTAATGATTTGTTTAATCCATTGAGTGCATATTATGCAAATTTTTCTGGGAAAAATCTCCCTATATCAAACCCACTGTCTCTAATATTTGTTCGATTAACATTATACTTTCTTTTCTGTGTAATGTCTCTTTCTGAGTAGAAGAGCTAATTGCTTCCATTTCTTCTCATAAGTATCCAAGTTTTATGTATTATGATCTACATTGTATTTGGAACCTTCATCTTCAGAAGTGAAAGTTTATTCTTTCTTTTTAGAGCTAGTGACCTCTAAATTTTACCTTTTATTACTATGAGCATTAGACTTGATCTGCTGATGTTAAAGAACTTGTCTTTAAGATCACTCAATTTCATACTCTCACAAGGACAAAGAAAATGCATATTTTTCAAAGGATTAAAAGACAAAGACTGGACATTATGGCTTCAGGGTTCCTTGTAAATGCTTGTTCAAGCAATTTACTATATCTGCATGTTGTCTCAGATATAAAGATGGTACAGTAGATCCTTTCTTTTTTATTTTTATTTAAATTGCCTGTTTCTCTTTCTTTTTTACATCTTTATTTTTTTATTGGGTAGAGACAGCCAGAAATCAAGATGGAAGGGGGTAATAGAGACAGAGAGAGGCAGAGAGACACGTGCAGCCCTGCTTCACCACTCACAAAGCTTTCCTTCTGCAGGTGAGGACCAAGGGTTCAAACTCAGGCCCTTGTGCTTTGGAACATATGGCTCCTCTCTTTTCTTTCTCGTGAAATTGGAGCAATTTTAGAAAACCCTACATCTGAAAAGGATAAAATAACCTCCCCAAATTGTATGTATCAAATCTACAAAAGATGAAAAGAAGGGACAGAACAAACCTTTCAATAAACATTCCATAAATAAT